>NC_133328.1:211801751-212112823 GCF_042186555.1 Aquarana catesbeiana | reverse complement strand
CTCCCTGCTGTATGTTATTTTTGTAATTTTTGTTTATTTCAATAGAACATGTCCACATAGCAGTCCCCAGCTTCTCAAGAGTTTTTCTTTTATAGTAGTTTGCCTATTATCTTTACACATCTTTCTCCAAATATCACCCAAATCATCCTCTCCGCTCTTCTCAGGACCTCCTACTCTCAAGCTCTCTCGTCTCTTCCTCTCATGCTCATCTCCAGGATTTCTCCAGAGCCTCTCCCATCCTGTGGAACTCACTACCTCCACCTGTCCGGTTATCCCCTACTCTTGCTACCTTCAGGTGGTCCCTGAAAACTTATCTCTTCAGGAAAGCCTATAACGTCTCTAACTAATCTCCTACCACTTCCATCAGCTCATTCCCCACAGTTACAACCTTTTGTACCACCTGCCCCACCCTATTAGATTGTAAGCTCTTCTGAGCAGGGCCCTCTTAATCCTCCTGTTTTTTATTGTATTATAACTGTATTGTCTCCCTTTTATATTGTAAAGTGCTGCGTAAACTGTTGGCGCTATATAAATCGTGTATAATAATAATAATAATAAACATGGACAGAATTTGCCACCAAGATCCCCCCCCCTATTGAATTCAATGGGATTTACCTCCAAGTTCGAGCTTACTGAATTTCGAGCCACAATTCGCCAAATCCTTGGCGAATAAAACCCGGGCATATTCACCTCTCCCTAGCTATCACAGGAACAGGTGTCCCCATTGGAAGGTTTTCCATCACCTATTGCTCTGATCAAATTGAACTTTTAGATATCCCTTCACGTTCCAGCTTGGTGATAATTGTCACAAGGACAGTTAGTGGGGTGAATCTCCATCATGGGGAAACAGAAAGAGTGCACTTTAAAGCACCTAATGTTATTATTTTTTAATCACACATTTGCTTTGATTGCTATTTGTTATATTTGTAATACCTTTTGAATTTGAGCACAGTAACAGAGCTTCTAAGGCTGGGCTGTAGATTTGCTTTTCAAAAATATTTGATGCACATGACATCCAATTCTATTTATGTTTTTGTTGATTTCTCTTGACACATTTTATAGTGTTACATATAATTTAGCATATTGTCATAGCAGTTCTCATCTGATACACAAAACAGTTTAGCATATCTCCATTATCAAATATATAAAATATATATTCTGGGCTATTTAAGGAAAGTTTTTTTAAGAATTATCTCCTAACGTGAAAAACTGAATATCTGAAGATCAGAAATGTGTGTAATTTCATTAATCTTATATGAGTTCTCTATATGTCCTACAACACTAAATGAATTTCACCTTCCAAATTTTTCATTGAACTAAAATGTGTCAAAAGAAACAAGATAAATTGTTAGGGTAATCTTCAAAGGCTGGTTACATGAAGCAAAAATGTTGATTTAATCCTTCCAACTTGAGTATGTCTACTTCTTACTAAGATCCCAGTTTTATTTATCTTTAAAAGTCTGTTGTTTTAAATATGTGTATAAAAACTGAACTATGCTGTATGTTGTTGAAAGGGAACTTTGGAACGTACAGTAATTTCTACAATGTATATGTTTTAATCTTTGTTTAATGAATGAAGTGCAGTGTACATAAATACTCAGGTGCTAGATCTGGGTTTCATATCTTTTTAAAGATATGCTGTAATCATAAATGTTTCATTCTCCCATGAACTGCTAAGCTCACGGGACTTCTGTAGACCAAATGTTAAATGACTTAAGTAACTGAGATAACGAAGGACTTAGAATCCTAGTTCAGAACAGTACATCCACTATTAGCATTTTCAGCCACATAAAGTACACCCACTGCTATATTTATTACCCTGTGACGCACACGGCAAATGCGTGTTTTCATGAAACGCGATTTCCTAAAATAGTTCTCAATGGGGTCTTATTATATGGGCCAGAGTTTAATTTTTTATTTTTTGTGCCTAGAATAGTTCAGATAGTTATGCCCCAATCTCTAGCCCCAAAGTAAATGACATTGTTTTTATGTTCTAGATTATGTATAAACGACCAATTATAAACTCTTCAACAGTCAGCTGATATTACCATGCATGAAATAATCTTATTTATCAAAGTGACATAAAGGCATTTATCTAAATAGTTTGTTGAATAAGCTTCTTAAAGCAACATGCTGTAAATGTCTTCCTTATTAATTGTATTTAAAATTATCACTGTACTGTAGAAATTAGACATGGCCAGTCATTACTTTGTTAAATGATTCAGCTCTCAGCCTTCTGAAATAGATTTTTTTGCTCTGGGAAATTATAAAAACCCCATTACAAAAAAGTTGGGACACTGTAAAATCAACCTAAAAATAGAATACAATGATTTGTAAATCTCATAAACCCATATTGTATTCACAATAGAAATTAGAAAACCAATGTTTAAACTGAGAAAAAATACAATTTTAAGAAAAAAATTTCAAAATTATTTTGAAATTGATGTAAGCAACATGTCTCAAAAAAGTTGGGATAGGGCAACAAAAAGCTGGCAAAGTAGGTGATAAGAAGGAAGAGCTGGAAGAACATTTTGCAACTTATTAGGGTAATTGGCAACAGATCAGTAACAGGATTGAGTAAAAAAAGGGCATCTTAGAGAGTCAAAGTATCTCAGAAGTAAAGATGGGCAGAGGTGTACCAATCTGTGAAAAGCAGCATCTAAAAATTGTCAAACTATTTCAGAATAATGCTCCTCAAAGTAAAACGGCAAGGATTTTTAATATATCATCATCTACGGTTCATAATATCATCAAAAGATTAAGAGAATCTGGAGAAATCTCTGTTTGCGAAGGACAATAACGAAAGGCAATATTGGATTCCCGTGATCTTCGGGCCACCAGGCGGCACTGCATTAAAAAGGGCATGATTCTGTGATGGACATCAATGCATGGGCTCATGAATGCTTACAAAAATCACTGCCTGTAAATACAGTTCACTGTGCCACCCAAAAATGCAAGATAAAGCTCTGTCATTCAAAGAAGCCATATCTGAACATGATCCAAAAATGCTGCCATCTTCTCTGTGCCAAAGCTTGTTTAAAATGCTTTATTGTAAAGTGGAAAACTGTTCTGTGGTCAGATTATTAGAAATTTGACATTCTTTTTTTGCAACCATGGGTGCCACGTGCACTGGGCTAAAGAGAGGGACTTTCTGGCTTGTTATCAATGCTCAGTTCAAAAGCCTGTATCTCTGATGGTATTGGGGTGCATTAGTGCATATGGAATGGGCAGCTAGTACATCTACTGTAGAGAGGCACCATCAATGCTGAAGGATATGACCAGGCTTTAGAGTAGCATGTTCTCTCATCCAGACAATGTCTTTTTTGGGGAAGGCCTTGCATATTACAGCAGAACAATGCTAAAAAAAAAACATATGACAACAGCATGGCTTCATAGTAGAAGAGTCTGGGTGCTTAACTGGCCTGACAGCAGTCCAGAACTTTAACCGGTTGAAAATATTTGGCACATCTTGAGATTAAAAATTTGACAAAGAGGACACAGGACTATTGAGCAGTCAGAATCCTACATGAGGCAGGGGGACAACATTCCTCTTCCAAAACTCCAGCAACTGGTCTTCTCAGTTCCCAGATGTTTACAGAGTGTTGTTATAAAAGAGGGGATGTTACACCATGGTAAATATGGCCCTGTCCCAACTTTTTTGAGATATGTTGCTGCCATCAATTTCAAAATTGCCGTATTTTTTTCTAAAATAGTACATTTTCTCAGTTTAAATATTTGTTATATTTTCAATTTTCTATTGTGAATAAAATATGTTTTTTTTTTTTAGATTTGCAAATCATTGCCATCTGTTTTTATGTAGATTTTACACAGCGTCCCAACTTTTTTGGAATTGGGCTTGTAATATTAGCCAAATATGTTCATTATTAAAGACAGTAATGTGAATATGTATGCATCTGCTTTATATGAAATATGTTTGTTTAAACTCTTGTATACTAGAGCACGATACACCTTTTATTACAATAGATGAAATTATGTCAACGCAAAATCACCAAATCTTTCACATGCAAATCCTGGAAGGACTAATGAATGAGAAGGAGCCAGGATTTCATTTTACTGATGACCAGATGGGAGATATGATTAGCCCATTTTTTTTTTGGTTAAATATTTCAGAAGATATTTTAAAAAAGAGAAAAAGAGTAACAAATACACAAATAGTATAGTCAAGTGTAAAGTAATTCTATTATTTATAAATGTTGTAATTGCATGTATAGATTCATGCCATACATGAAGACACGGGCAAAGACTGGTATTGACCAGTAAAATAACCCCTTCCCAAAAATGCATAAATAATTCCCTGTCATAGGATGATAATATGATAAAACTAACCTAATTATCCCAGGGTTACTAAAATCTTCACATATTCAAACAAGAAGTGCCTTCTAACATACTGGTATAAGCAAGGCGGTCTTCTCCAAGTGCACATGTAGTGACCTTTCATTTTAAGATGCAATTCATTAGTCTTGCTACTCACACCAAATTACTCGATTTAAAAATGTAATTGAATGAGGTCAAAATGAACAACATCATCTGAACACAGGTGTGAGTACCAAACCCTCATACTCAGGGCTGGGACAAGGGAAAAGCAAATGGCACAGCTGACCCCTGGCACAGTGCTTTCATGTGGGGAGGGGACACAAAGTGGCAAGTTGTGTCCTTCTCAAGCTTGCCAGTCACCTCTGCAATTCTGCCCTAGGCAGCTATCGCTGTGCCACCCACAGCCTGGTGTAAACTTCCTGTTCCAGCACAGCACACGGCTATGTCCACCCATCATCCCTGGCTGCATCTTCATCAATACTGGTGAAGTGCTGTGGTGGGAGGCTGCATTGTTTGTACATTTAAGGGGAGGGGGCTGCATTGATTGTATATGCAAATGGAAGGGGGCTGCATTGTTTGTGTGGGAGGCGGTAGAAGGGCTGCATTGTTTGTATGTGGGAGGGGCCAGGGACTGCACTGTATGTATGTGTGTGTGAAGGGAAGGGGGCAGTGGGACTGAATTGCATGTATGTGTGTGGGAGAGGGGGGATTTTATGTATGAGTGTGGGGGAGGGGGGATGCATTGTGGATATGAGGAGGGAGCTGAATTGTATGTATTGATGGGGGGGGCGGACTGCATTGTATGTGAGTGTGAGAAGGATCTGCATTATATGTGAACATGAGGAGGTTGGCAGAGGTGGAAGAGGATTAAAGGAATGCGTTGTGTATGATGGCTTTGGGGGGTTGCTTTGGAGGGGGAATTTTGCTGGAGATGGAGTTAGTGGAGTTAGACAAGAGGGTGCAGAGGTGAATGACTGGAAGGTGGTGCAAGCCTTTTCTGGCACATTTAAATCAGTATTTTTTTCTAGATAATACTTTTAACTCCCAACCATTATATATATATTTTTTATCAGACACCCTAGGGAATAAAATGGTGATCATTGCACTTTTTTATGTCACACGGTATTTGTGCAGTCTTTTTTTCTAACACAATTTTTTTTTGTAAAAAAGACACTTTAACCAGTTGCCTACTGGGCACTTAAACCCCCTTCCTGCCCAGGCCAATTTTCAGCTTTCAGATCTGTCACTCTTTGAATTGATATTGCGCTGTCATGCAACACAGCACCCAAATTAAATTTTTATCATTTTTTTCACACAAATAGAGCTTTTTTTGGTGGTATTTAATTACTAGTGGGGTTTTTATTTTTTGCTAAACAAACAAAAAAAGACAGATTTTTAAAAAAAGAAAAAAAAAACATTTTTCATTGTTTGTTACAAAATTTTGCAAACAGGTAATTTTTCTCCTTCATTGATGTGCGCTGATGAGGCTGCACTAATGGGCACTGATAGGTTGCACTGATGGGCACTGATAGGCTGCACTCATAGGTATGATAAGGAGGCACTGACGGACACCGATAAGGCAGCACTGATGGGCACTGATGAGGCGGCACTGGTGGCCACTGATAGGTGGCATTGATAGGTGGCACTGATGGGCATGGATGGGTGGCACTGAAGGACACTAATAGGTGGCACTGATAGGTGGCACTTATGGGCACTGATAGGTGTCACTGATGGGCACTGATAGGTAACACTGATGATGAGGCACCGATTGGCAGCACTGAATGGCACTGATAGGTGGCACTGGTGGGCATTGATAGGTGGCACTGGTGGCCACTGATAGGTGGCACTGGTGGGCACTGATGGGCAGCACTGTTGTGCACTGGTAGGTGGCACTGGTGGGCACTGGCAGGAGGCACTGGTGGGCACTGGCAGGTGGCACTGATGGGCACAGATGGGGCGGTGGTGGCTCTCTGTGTCAGCATGAAAAATAGCCGATTACCTGCTCTGTTTACATCACGTGATCAGTTGTCATTGGCTGACAGCTGATCACGTGGTAAGTGGCCGAGATCGGCCCCTTACTCTATGATCTATGATCAGTCGAGTCTCCTTGGCTCACTGATCACAGAGCGCATCACGCACGCCCCGCAGGGGGCACGCAGTCCAGTTGAACACAGGAGGGCCCACAATTTAGGCCCGCGCTGTAGCTGTATTTTGGCTATAGTGCAGGCGGGAAGGGCTTAATGAAGTAAAAAAAAACACAAACAAAAACCCCAATTTTTTTATAAAATATGAAAAATTATGTTACGACAAGTAAATAAATGCCTAACATGTCACGCTTTTTAAAATTGCGCACGCTCATGGAATGGCAACAAACTACATTACTTAAAAATATCCTTGGGGACACTTTCAAATTTTTACAGGTTACCTGTTTAGTTACATAGTAGGTCTAGCACTAGAATTATTGCTCTTGTGCTAAAGTTTGTGGCAATACCTCACATGTGTAATGCGCACCCTGTTTACATATACGTGCATGACCTACATATGCGTTAGCTTCTGTGCACAAACATGCAGGGATCGGGCACTTTAATTTTTTTTTTCTTATTTATTTTATTTTTTGTCCCTTTATTATTTTTTTTTTTTATCGCTTTTTTTCCTATTACAGGGAATGTAAACATCCCTGGTTAATGAAATAAGGATGAAAAGTCCTCTTTATGGCGACATCTAGGGTCAAAAAGACACCAAATCTCCCCTTTACCTTTAAAAGCAAAATATAAAAAAATAAATAATAATTGATCTTTTTTCTTTTAAAAAAATAGTTTACTTCCACCCTGGACTGAAACTGATGTCATGATGTTGCTCCAGTCCTCCAAGGTCGTAAAGGCGATCAAAGACGATCTAGTCAGCCGGCCACACCATCGGCAAGAAGCGGGAAGGGGGGACAACCCCTCCTGCTACTTTTGAAATTATGAGCCACTCAGAATGCTTTCAAGAGAAAGCCAGCTGCCGGCTGTATAAAAAAAATACCGGGCCATGGCTGATAGTTTCAGCCATAATCCCGGTAAACCACTTGCAAACCGTAACATTATATATATATATATATATATATATATATATATATATATATATATATATATTTTTTTTTTTACACATATATATATATACAGTATATATATAGGTATTATGGTCGTGAGTGGTTTAAAGTATATTTAGTAGGGACAATGACTTTGGCATATGTGTGCTGTTTATATAGTGTGTACAGTAGGCCTAGGTCCTATTTGATAATACCCCTTTAAGCCCCTTTCACTGTTAATAATATTTGACCATACCTTCTGATCATGGCTGAGTGCTATGAGTGCCACTTCTTGCCTTTATAGTGGATTGTACAGGGTATTTTACAATCCTAACAATGTCCCAGTTCCCTGCCTTTCATTTTGCCTCTGGCCAGTCTTGTGCTATTCACAATCAGTACAAGAAAACCACCAAAGGCAAAAAAACACATAGCAGGAATGTTCGAGAATGTCACTTGTCACTTCTAGATCCAATTGAAACCTGATTGGCAGACCTGGTGAAGCACAGTGATGCCGGGGCAATCATGGTGGCAGCTGGTAGTGAGCTGTCTGTCTGAAGATGATCAGGCGTACACATGGGGGAGAGGGATGTGTAGCAGTGACATTATTGCCCACATGTGGTCAGTGGTTATATTTGGGCAGTGATGTCACTGCTATCCCAGGGATTCCCCATGAGGTCTATGGTTTATAGGGATGCCATGAGGGTGCAAGCACACACAGCTTCCCCAGGAACCAGTGACAGCAGGAATACTACTTCTATATATTATGCACAGCTCCTGACGAACAGGGGGCAAAGCAGCCAAGGTTTGAGCATTTGTCCGAACAGCCAAGGTTTGGACTGAATCATCTGCTCATCCCTATTACATAGCAGTAAAAGATACAACATTGTGCAGAATGGTTTGGGTAGCTTGCGGCAGCCATGACTGATATTCTAATGAAGCCAAAATGCCTTTCCTTCCTTTAAGACTCTTTAAAAACCAGAGGAGCACATGTGTGAAGCACATGATGTTGGTTGCTTATCCCTAGAGCTCTGCACTCAGTGGGAGAATTGCCGGGCATACTTTACTTACCAGTCACAGGACAAACATTTCATTGTAGTACAGCTCCCTTACATACCGGAACACTCCCATAATGATCCTTACCACCTCCTGGGCTAACAGAAGCCTAAAACAATTACAGAGGCACTGGTCCAAGCCTTGGACGTACAGGGCCATGACTAGAATCTGGAAGCACTCTGTGAGGAGAATAAAACCCTTATCACTTGTCTAGAAGATGCAACCACTCCAGGCATTTCAAGCTTAGAATATGGGGCATACCTGAAACAGTATTGGATTTACAGTCTACAATCACAGCCCTCTTCTAGGAGTTGATGCCTTCCATAACCTTAGAGCACCTGGAACTAGATTGGGTACATTACACCCTGACATGTCACCAGCCTGATGGACCACCATGCAATGTCATTGCTAAAATGCACTATTTTTGCATGAAAGAACAGCTCCTCTTCCACATTTGATAAACCTAACCTGTCCTTTTAAAGCTATACCTATTATATTTTCATGAAATTAGGACCCTTGACAATACCCAAGCACAGAGCCTTGAATGTGCAGTTACAAGTTTTCCTTTGTCACCACTTAAAATATTGCTGGGGTTTCCCATTTGCTCTTCATTAGTTGTATCAAGGAAAACAGTGGGCAGCACAGTTGGTAAACTAGTTAGAACTTCTGACTAGCAGTACTAGGGTTGTCGGTTAGAATCTCAACCATGGCACTACCTTCCTGGAGTTTCCATACTCTCCCTGTGCCTGTCTGGATTTCCTACCACACTTCAAAGGCATGCTGATAGGTTAGTTGGCTCCTGTCTAAACTTGCCCTAGTAGGTATATGTATGAATTCTCAGTTAGGGATCATACATTGTTAGCTGCTTGAGGGCAGAGATTGATTTGAATGTACAATATATATGTAAAATGTTGCACAAGTTGACAGTGCTATATAAGTAACTGTAATAAATAAATATATCAATATGAGGCCACAGGACTTACAGAGGGTCTTGGAGGACCTAAAACTTACTACAGTGGCCCCACTGACTAGGGATGAGCCAAACCCCCCCCCCCCCCCAGGTTCGATTTGAATCAGAACATTCGAACGGACCGAAAGTTCACGCAAACTTTCGAACCCTGTTAAAGTCTATGGGACTCCAATGTGAGAAATCAAAAGTTTTAAAAGCTAATATGCAAGTTATTGTCCTTAATAGGGTTTGGGGACCCGAGTCCTGCCCCAGGGTACATGTATCAATGCAAAAAAAGATTTTAAAATGGCCGTTTTTTCAGGAGCAGTGATTTTAATGATGCTTAAAGTGAAAAAATAAAAGTGAAATATTCCTTTAAATATCATACCTGTTGGGTGTCTATAGTATGCCTGTAAACTGGCACGTGTTTCCCGTGTTTAGAACAGTCCCTGCTCAAAAGAACATTTCTAAAGGAAAAAAAGTCCTTTAAAACTGCTGGCGGCTTTAATGTCATTTCTGGTCCCGGCAATATGGATGAAAATCATTCAGAAACCCCCCCAGCCCATTACCAGCCCCTTTGGGTCTTGTATGGATATTAAGGGGAACCCCGCACCCAAATAAAGAAAAGGAAAGGCGTTGGGCCCCCAGGCCCTATATACTCTGAACAGCAGTATACAGGCGGTGCAAACAAGACAGGGACTGTAGGTTTGTTCTTAACCACTTCAGCCCCGGAAGGATTTACCCCCTTCCTGACCAGAGCACTTTTTACAATTTGGCACTGCGTCGCTTTAACTGCTAATTGCGCGGTCATGCAATGCTGTAACCAAACGAAATTTGCGTCCTTTTCTTCCCACAAATAGAGCTTTCTTTTGATGGTATTTGATCACCTCTGCCGTTTTTATTTTTTGCGCTATACACGGAAAAAGACCGAAAATTTTGAAAAAAAATTATATTTTCTACTTTTTGTTCTAAAAAAAATCCAATAAACTCAATTTTAGTCATACATTTAGGCCAAAATGTATTTGGCCACATGTCTTTGGTAAAAAAAATGTCAATAAGTGTATATTTATTGGTTTGCGCAAAAGTTATAGCGCCTACAAACTAGGGTACATTTTCTGGAATTTACACAGTCTTTAATTTATGACTGCCTATGTCATTTCTTGAGGTGCTAAAATGACAGGGCAGTACAAAACCCCCACAAATGACCCCATTTTGAAAAGTAGACACCCCAAGGAAATTGCTGAGAGGCATGTTGAGCCCATTGAATATTCATTTTTTTTGTCCCAAGTGATTGAATAATGAAAAAAAAAAAAAAAAAAATTACAAAAAGTTGTCACTAAATGATATATTGCTCACACAGGCCATGGGCATATGTGGAATTGCACCCCAAAATACATTTAGCTGCTTCTCCTGAGTATGGGGATACCACATGTGTAGGACTTTTTGGGAGCCTAGCCGCATACGGGGCCCCGAAAACCAATCACTGCCTTCAGGATTTCTAAGGGCGTACATTTTTGATTTTACTCCTCACTACCTATCACAGTTTTGAAGGCCATAAAATGCCCAGATGGCACAACCCCCCCCCAAATGACCCCATTTTGGAAAGTAGACACCCCAAGCTATTTGCTGAGAGGCATGTTGAGTCCATGGAATATTTTATATTTTGACACAAGTTGCGGGAAAGTGACAATTTATTTTTTTATTTTTTTTTTTTTTGCACAAAGTTGTCACTAAATGATATATTGCTCACACAGGTCATGGGCATATGTGGAATTGCACCCCAAAATACATTCTGCTGCTTCTCTTGAGTACGGGGATACCACATGTGTGGGACTTTTTAGGAGCCTAGCCGCGTACGGGACCCCGAAAACCAATCACCGCCTTCAGGATTTCTAAGGGTGTACATTTTTGATTTCACTCTTCACTGCCTATCACAGTTTCGGAGGCCATGGAATGCCCAGGTGGCACAAACCCCCCCCAAATGACCCCATTTTGGAAAGTAGACACCCCAAGCTATTTGCTGAGAGGCATGGTGAGTATTTTGCAGCTCTCATTTGTTTTTGAAAATGAAGAAAGACAAAAAAAAAAATTTTTTTTTTCTTTTTTTAATTTTCAAAACTTTGTGACAAAAAGTGAGGTCTGCAAAATACTCACTATACCTCTCAGCAAATAGCTTGGGGTGTCTACTTTCCAAAATGGGGTCATTTGGGGGGGTTTGTGCCACCTGGGCATTCCATGGCCTCCGAGACTGTGATAGGCAGTGAAGAGTGAAATCAAAAATTTACGCCCTTAGAAAGCCTGAAGGCGGTGCTTGGTTTTCGGGGTCCCATACGTGGCTAGGCTCCCAAAAAGTCTCACACATGTGGTATCCCCGTACTCAGGAGAAGCAACAGAATGTATTTTGGGGTGTAATTTCACATATTCCCATTGCATGTTTGAGCAATATATCATTTAGTGACAACTTTGTGCAAAAAAAAAAAAAAAAAATAATAATTTGTCTCTTTCCCGCAACTTGTGTCACAATATAAAATATTCCATGGACTCGACATGCCTCTCAGCAAATAGCTTGGGGTGTCTACTTTCCAAAATGGGGTCATTTGGGGGGGGTTTGAACTGTCCTGGCATTTTATGCACAACATTTAGAAGCTTATGTCACACATCATCCACTCTTCTAACCACTTGAAGACAAAGCCCTTTCTGACACTTTTTGATTACATGAAAAAATTATTTTTTTTTGCAAGAAAATTACTTTGAACCCCCACACATTATATATTTTTTTAAAGCAAATGCCCTACAGATTAAAATGGTGGGTGTTTAATTTTTTTTTTTCACACAGTATTTGCGCAGCGATTTTTCAAACGCATTTTTTGGGGAAAAAACACACTTTTTTACATTTTAATGCACTAAAACACACTATATTGCCCAAATGTTTGATGAAATAAAAAAGATGATCTTAGGCCGAGTACATGGATACCAAACATGACATGCTTTACAATTGCGCACAAACGTGCAGTGACAACAAAATAAATACATTTTTAAAAGCCTTTAAAAGCCTTTACAGGTTACCACTTTAGATTTACAGAGGAGGTCTACTGCTAAAATTACTGCCCTCGATCTGACCGTCGCGGTGATACCTCACATGCATGGTGCAATTGCTGTTTACATTTGATGCCAGACCGACGCTTGCGTTCGCCTTAGCGCGAGAGCAGGGGGGACAGGGGTGCTTTTTTTTTTTTTTTTTTTTTTTCTTTATTATTTTTTTGCTTTTTTATCTTATTTTAAAACTGTTCCTTTCATTTTTTTTTTTTAATCATTTTTATTGTTATCTCAGGGAATGTAAATATCCCCTATGATAGCAATAGGTAGTGACAGGTACTCTTTTTTGAAAAAATTGGGGTCTATTAGACCCTAGATTTCTCCTCTGCCCTCAAAGCATCTGACCACACCAAGATAGGTATGATAAAATGCTTTCCCAATTTCCCAATGGCGCTATTTACATCCGGCGAAATCTAAGTCATAAAATGCTCGTAGCTTCCGGTTTCTTAGGCCATAGAGATGTTTGGAGCCACTCTGGTCTCTGATCAGCTCTATGGTCAGCTGGCTGAATCACCGGCTGCATTCTCAGGTTCCCTGTTGAGACAGGAGAGCCAGAGAAAAACACGGAAGACAGTGGGGGGGGGGGCATTCTCTCCCACTGCTTGTAAAAGCAGTCTAGAGGCTAATTAGCCGCTAGGATTGCTTCTACATGAAAGCCGACCGCTGGCTGAAAAGAATGATACCAAGATGATACCTAAACCTGCAAGCATCATTCTGGTATAACCACTCAAAGTCGTGAATGCTGTACCTGAAGACAAAAAAATGGTTAACAATAAAGCACAGTAAACGGTAAAGTATAAATAATTACATACCTGAAAAACAAACATGATAAAACATAATAACAATAAAACATTGCAGAATAGAATACAGTAAAAAAGAGCAGAACAATAGAGAGAGAATAAAGAGAGAGAGAACAATAAAAACGACAACTATTATTTTTTATTTTATATTTTTGTTTGTGTTTTTTTTTTTTTACACTTTTTTTGTAACTGTAACTTTTATAACTGTAACCGGTTCCAGGTTCGGGTCTCTCAAAATGCGATGGCATCTTGGGAGACCCTGTGAAAGTGTGCCTAGTCTGTGCAATGCTGTATCCTACGCTAATACTCAACTAGTGAATGGTAGCGTTCAAAACATTCACCAATGCAAAGACCAGGATTGTCAGGACAGGAGGGACAATAATAGCGGGTGTCACGCCTATATCCGCGTTTGCTGCAGACACAACATCTTTTTTGGGGGGGGTTCGTTGGGTAGGGGTACTCGGGAGGACATAAAAATGCCTCTCATGCAGCCGACTGCATTTGGTTGGGGATGTGAATGGGGGAAGTACGGGCGCTGCAGAAGTGGTGGGTTCCCAATTAGGATTGGCGAATGCACCAGGAAGGGCACTATGGGCATGACGGGTCTGTGTTTGTCTTCTTGGTGGCAGCGGGACACTACTTGTGCTTGCCACCTCACCAGCTTGAACTGCACTTATGGGACTCGCCACGTCACCAAGTGTTACTGCAGTGCTGGTTTGACTACGACCGGGGTGTACTAGGCCGCTGGCGCTTGCCAGTTCACCAAAACGCTACCAAAAAAACTGTTAACGATCGCAGGGATCAGGCCTGACTCTGCGAACGCTGCAGTTATGCATTTAGTGTTTTGTAAGTGACAGTGATCGATCGATACTGCACTTGGGTGGGCTGGGCTGGGCCGGGCGGAGGGGCAAAACGCAGGTGCTAGCAGGTATCTGGGCTGATCCCGCTAACACTGCGTTTTTGGGAACCCTAAACTGCTGGGGACGCCAGTATAGATCTGATCGGATCAGATATTGATCAGTTCAGATACTATACCACTAAGGGAGGTGTACAGTGCGTGCGTGGGTGTTAGCGCTACTGGCACTAACCTGACGCTGCCTGGGGCTGGTGCTTGCCAGTTCACCAAAACGCTACAAAAAAAACTGTTAGCGATCGCAGGGATCAGGCCTGACTCTGCGAACGCTGCAGTTATGCGTTTAGTGTTTTGTAAGTGACAGTGATCGATCGATACTGCACTTGGGTGGGCTGGGCTGGGCCGGGCGGAGGGGTAAAACGCAGGTGCTAGCAGGTATCTGGGTTGATCCCGCTAACACTGCGTTTTTGGGAACCCTAAACTGCTGGGGACGCTAGTATAGATCTGATCGGATCAGATATTGATCCGATCAGATACTATACCACTAAGGGAGGTGTACGGTGCGTGCGTGGGTGTTAGCGGTACTGGCACTAACCTGACGCTGCCTGGGGCTGGTGCTTGCCATTTCACCAAAATGCTACCAAAAAAACTGTTAGCGATCGCAGGGATCAGGCCTGACTCTGCGAACGCTGCAGTTATGCGTTTAGTGTTTTGTAAGTGACAGTGATCGATCGATACTGCACTTGGGTGGGCTGGGCCGAGCTGGGCGGAGGGGCAAAACGCAGGTGCTAGCAGGTATCTGGGCTGATCCCGCTAACACTGTGTTTTTGGGAACCCTAAACTGCTGGGGACGCTAGTATAGATCTGATCGGATCAGATATTGATCCGTTCAGATACTATACCACTAAGGGAGGTGTACGGTGCGTGCGTGGGTGTTAGCGGTACTGGCACTAACCTGACGCTGCCTGGGGCTGGTGCTTGCCATTTCACCAAAATGCTACCAAAAAAACTGTTAGCGATCGCAGGGATCAGGCCTGACTCTGCGAACGCTGCAGTTATGCGTTTAGTGTTTTGTAAGTGACAGTGATCGATCGATACTGCACTTGGGTGGGCTGGGCCGAGCTGGGCGGAGGGGCAAAACGCAGGTGCTAGCAGGTATCTGGGCTGATCCCGCTAACACTGTGTTTTTGGGAACCCTAAACTGCTGGGGACGCTAGTATAGATCTGATCGGATCAGATATTGATCTGTACAGATACTATACCACTAAGGGAGGCGTATGCTGCGTGCGTGGGTGTTAGCGGTACTGGCGCTTATCTGACGCTGCCTGGGGCGACGCATATCACCGCCGGGCGATCAGGGGGCTAAATCTTTATTCGGTAATAAACGGCGGGTGCCCTGACATTATAAAAAATAAACAAACTAACCAGCGTCACCCGTAACGGTTATACAGTGATCAGTGGTGAAAGGGTTAACTAGGGGGCAATCAAGGGGTTAAAACATTTATTAGATAGTATATGGGGGTCCCTGTCGCTATAAAACTCTGACGGCGAACCTAAATATTTACGTCCCTAACTAGCATCACCAGCGACACTAATACAGCGATCAGAAAAATGATCGCTTAGCGACACTGGTGACAGGGGGTGATCAAGGGGTTAAAACTTTATTAGGGGGGGGTTAGGGGGGTACCCTAGACCTACAGGGGGCCTAACACTCACTGCCCTGACACTGTAACTGTCACAAACTGACACCAATACAGTAATCAGAAAAAAAAAAAAAAAAAAAAAAAAACCTGCTTGGTGTCAGTTTGTGACAGGGGGGGGGGGGGCGATCGGGGGGGGGATCGGGGTGTTTAGTGTGCCTGGCATGTTCTACTGTGTGTAGTGTGTTGGTGCACTTACATTGCAGTCTTCTCTCCTCGGCCCGGAACGGAAAATACCGAGCCGAGGAGAGATGACATCATTTCCTCTGCCTCTGTGTACAATACAGAGGCAGGGAAATGATCCCATTGGCTGAGAGCGATCGCGAGGGGGGGGCCACGAATGGATGGCCTCCCCCTCACCTCCGATCGCCGGGGGAGATTTGCCGACCGCCGCAGGCACCGGGGGGGGGGGGTCCGATCGGACCCCCCACCCGCGGGCAGGCAAGGACGTACATACACGTCCTTCTGCCTGCCCGTGCCGCTCTGTCGACGTATATAGTCGTGCGGCGGTCGGCAAGTGGTTAAAGGGGTTGTAAAGGTAAATTTTTTTTTTTTATTTAAATAACAAACATGTTATACTTACCTTCACTGTGCAGCTCGTTCTGCACAGAGTGGCCCCGAACCTGCTCTTCTGGGGTCCCTCGGCGGCTGTCTCAGCTCCTCCCCGCAATAACTAACCACCTTAATGTGAGCTCTCTCGCATGGTGGTTAGTTATTGGGGGCGCGCTCCCGTGATACAGCCGGCGGCTATAGCCGCTCGCTGTATCACTCGGCCCCACCCCCGGCGCGCCGCGTCATTGGCTGTGATTGACAGCAGCGCCAGCCAATGGCTGCGCTGCTTTCAATCCATCCACTATAGCCAATCAGCGACCAGGCTGATCGGCTGAATGGAGGTCGGGAGCGAGCGGCCGAGTTTCGAGGTGTCAGGTAAGTAAAACGGGGGGGCTGGGGGCGGCGGTATTTTCAAAAGTTTTTTCACCTTAATGCATAGAATGCATTAAGGTGAAAAAATGTATACCTTTACAACCCCTTTAAGTAGAATCGGTTTGTAATTTTGAACTGGTACATTTTTTACGTGTAGCTCCAGCCAAAAAAATCTGTTTTTAAGCTTTTTGGAAAACATAGGGAAGGATTATCACCCCTGTAACATTTGTTTTGCTGTCTGTGCACCTGTTCAGAAGATTTCACCTCACTTTCTGTCCCAATGACAATTGTATTTTGAAAATTTGGAGTTTTTAGTGAAACAAGGAACTCTTACAGGAGAGAATTTCCCTTCCTAGGGGTAGATTTCCTCTCACTTCCTGTTGTCTCCTTCCGTTTACAAGTAGGAGTCATTTGTAAGTTGGATGTTTGAAAGTAGGGGCCTGCCCTATATACTCTGCAGAAATTTGGGCCTTAGGTGTTGGTGTTGCCATAACACCGTAAGCCCTCACAGTTACTCTTAGTGGGCACAGGAACAGGCCCTGCTGTGAAATATTAGATCAAGAATAGTAATTACATGTCCCTGTTGAACAGGGTCAGAAAGACTGGGCCTTTGGTGGTGGACGGTGTGGTGTCGTTGCCACAACACTGTAAGGCCTCACAGTTATGCCCCGTACACACGGTCGGATTTTCCGATGGACAATGTCCGATCGGAGCGTGTTGTCGGAAATTCCGACCGTGTGTGGGCGCCATCGGACATTTTCCATCGGATTTTCCGACACACAAAGTTGGACAGCAGGAGATAAAATTTTCCGACAATAAAATCCAATCGCGTCAATTCCGACCGTGTGTGGCCTGTTCCGACACACAAAGTGCCACGCATGCTCAGAAGAAATTCCAACACGGGACAGCTCGTTCTGGTAAACTTAGCGTTCGCAATGGATACAGCGCTTTCGTCACGCTGCAATGTTAAAAATGGTTTAATACAGCGCACTCTCTTCTTCTTTATAATGTGACAAGAATTAAGTAGTTTTTCTGCTCGTATTCACACACACTTCTCACAAACTTTTATTTGTGTTTTTTTAGTGGGATTCCCTGAATATATTGTTATTAGTTGTCACATCTGACAGTTTGATATTTTTTAATTTTTTTTTATCTTGGATTTTCAGCCTTTTTTTTTCTTTAATGTTTGGATTTTTTCCAAGGCTGATCTTTGTTCAATGTTATTTTTATTTTTACTCCAGAATATTTTTGGGTGTGTTTTGTGTGTCAAGTTACCCCAACACCATTGATATATTTTATTATTTAATCTCAAGGAGATTGTTTGTTGTTGGTGTCCCTTGTTCATTTCACATTGTATATTTGAAATGTACCTGAATCCTCACAAACAAACTGTCATTTTTGAAGTAAAACACATAGGAGAGTATAATTCAAAACAAAAATCCTTTATTAAGGGATCAGAACCAAACAAAGAGGAAGGCAACACTGGATCAACATGAGAAATTAGCGAAGCCTGGGACCCCCACGGCAGACATCAATTCTTCAACATCAAAATTGGTGGCCTGAGGAGTCCATATGTAAAGGAGGGCAGTCTGGTCCGGGATTCACAGAGACTTGGATAGCAGCAGATGACATGTGTGTCCGCAGGCTGTGGTACCACAAGAGGCTGCATTTTTTTGCCCAACAGACTGGATCCAGGGTCCTCACTGTCTGGTCTTCCTTTCACACTTCATTCCCGGCTGTGGCTGTGCAGTTGGAGATGTGGCAGGAGGAGGAGTAGGACCTGGAGGAGGAGTAGGACCTGCAGGAGGAGGAGGAGGACCATCCCAAAGCTGTGTGTGAGGTGTAATTTGGCCCCTCACACCTTTCTCCAGAGCCTCTGATATGAGGGCCTCACACATGGCTTTTTGGCCCTCCTCCATCCTCTGCATTTTATAGGCTATGAATGCAGCAATGTTCTCCTGCCTGGTGTGTGGTGCTCCCAGGACCTCTGTAGCCCTCCAAAAGAATCTGATAGCCGCCTCCTCTAGGGCACTCGTCCTACTGCCACTTTCTGTTTTCAGGGGGGGTGGAGGGACCTTGATATCAGCCAGCCGGCTCGGCCCGGCCACCTCCTGGCTGAGACTTCCCTGTGTATGAAAAAGGGACATGGTTGTAATGTTTTGCATCATCAATCACAATCCTTAATTAGTACTCCCAACTAACATATAGTTCACATCATTGATTGGACAAGCAGAAATATTTAGAGGAATGCTATACCTGGCTCAATCTGGGCTCCTCCACATGCGGCCTGGAAGGCCCAGGTTGGGCGTCAGAAGCCTCAGCCGGGGGGGAAGGAAGCGTGGAAGGAAGACTGGAGAGGGATGGCCTGGGTTCAGTCTGGCCTGCCAGAAAGTGCAGCCTGTCGTAGTACAACATCCTGGGGACATAGATGTCACCTGCTGCTCCGGATCTCTGCGAATCAAGGACTTTATTGCGCTCCCTCAGATATAAGTGATGTCTGCCGTGGGGATCACCTGCTTCACAATTTCACACAATTGCTCCAGTGCTGCCTTCCTCTTTGCTTGGTTCTTGTAATGGGGGTGTTTAATCTCCCACAGACAGGGCAGCTCCCTTAGCATCTCTATGAATACTGAAATGAAGTCATTATCTTTCATTAAGATATCCATGTTCACTGCAAGACACAACACAAGACAAAGCCTAATGTCACACAAAACTCTCCTAATCTTGTTACAATATAGGCCTCAATCTAGAAGCAGTATAGGCACAAGTTTGTCTCTTACCTTCGTTCTTACGATCGGCGCGTCCAATGCTCCTTCCTCCGCTCACAGATCAAACGTAATACGCACGCGTGTTACGCTTTATACACACTGCGCATGCGTGTAACTCCGCCCGCCCCTGACGTTCTTTCTAGTGTATTCCCCGCCCCTTTTCGTTCAGCGCAGTGGGGGAAGAGCATGATGGCGGACATACAGCAGGTGCGGGCTAATTGTAGCAACGAGGAGGAGGAGGAGGAAAGGGCGGATCCAGGCACGTCCCGATCCAGAAGGAGACGTTTTAAGGCCACAAATATGTCGTTTGGGGAGATGTTGGAGATGGTCGACATCATGAGGAAGTCCGACTATGACGGAAAATATGGGCCTTACCCCAACCCGAACATCCGAAAGGCCAAGATCATGGCGAAAGTGGTCAGGAGTCTAGAGCGGAATTTCGGGGTACGAAGGTCTAAAGATCAGCTCAGGAAGCGGTGGTCGGACCTGAAGTTGAGAGAGCCAGAGCAGTACCGAAAGATCCGGAGAGTGCTGCAAAAAAGTAAGTAGTTGTGCTGTGTTCCTATTCTTTCTGTCTTTATTACGTTTGTTCTGCTCCATATGCTTTTATTAGTTGTAACGTTTAAAAAGGTCAACTTTAATGTTCATGGGCACATTATTCGTTCGTATCAAACATTTTTCTTTCGGTCTCTAGAACACCATTGTTTAGGCCATATGCATTTTCACACATTTTTGGGGGCCTACTTGGATGCCAAATATTTGTTTGTGTAGATGGGTTTGTTACTAGAATGAAATGCAAACTAGATTGTGTGCAAGGAGAGGACACTGAGCAGCTGTTTTCACATCTGGACACTGGAGCACTAGTGTGGGACACAAGAACACCATTTTTATTAGGGGGGGCACACAGGTGCTCCAGTGTATACTATAGGGGGGGCTACATCTGTGAAGCTTGTACCAAACAGGTAAAGTATTGCAGCTTGACAAAGGGCAATAAAAAATATACATCTTGGAACTCTGCTAAAATAGACAATTGTACCTCACTTCCGAGCAATGTTTCCTATTTCTAGTTCTGCCATCAAATATCTGTGTGCTAATTATACCATTTTTGTTTTACATAGGGGAGAAAAGACTCGGACACCCCTCATCCGAGGAGACCATTGACCCCCCCTCTGGAAGAAGGGGAAATACCAACCCAAGAAGAAGAGCAGGAGGAAGAAGAAGACGTGGTGGAGATTGGCACCACAACAGGTGAGTGTCTGCGACCACAGACTCAGGTAAAAGAGATGGATGGTGGCAGATTTTTGAGACCTTTTTTTTTGTTCTTTATCTCTTTTTAGGTGATCGTGATCCAGAACGCTTTACATCTGAAAGTGCCCAGATACTGATCGGGGAGATCATGGGGTGTAATCTCCAATTGCAAAACATCCAGCAACAAATCAGTGATGTTATTAAAAAAAATAATAACATCATTGATGTTTTGGGGCGAATTTAAACCCCACAAAATCACCTGTTTTCTCGTACCAAAATTTTTTCAATGTTTAGAAAAGCCAAATTTGGAGGATGCACACAGTGTGCCAACATGTGCTATCTGCCATCACGGGAGATCAATGGACGCGTTTTGGGGGTGCAACCCCTTCCTCAATTATAAAGTAGCGTTGAGGAAGGGCTTGCTCCCCCAAAACACGTCCCTTGATCCCCCCTAATGGCAGATAGCACATGTTGACATTCGTAAATTGGTGTGCATCTTCCAAATTTGGCTTTTCCAGGGGTGATTTCCCCCCATCTGAACGCTATATCAAACACAGTTCATAAATACTCATGTCTGATATAGCCTTCAGGTTTTACCATATGTGAACTTTGTAAGTTTAAGTTTTTTGGCTTTCTTGTTGGTTTTACACAGGCCTGTTTTATCTGAAATGGATATTTCAATTTTTGATAATGCTACTGCAAACATTGTTATACAACAAACATGTTGGTTTGTTTTAAAAACCTTTGGGAAATGCACATGTGATTGTGCAGGTATAAAAAAGTGCCTTACTCAAGAATGTGTGGATTATTGTCTCAACACTACAACACTTTTGGGGTGATGTAATTGCTGTTTTATGCAAAAATGGGGGTTATTTCCTAAGGGCAAATCCTCTTTGCACTACAAGTGCAGGTTCAGTGCAGTTGCAAGTGCACTTGTAGTGAAATGTGTTTTTGCATTTAGGAAGTACCAGCCAACACTGTTTTTTATAAGGTTACCCAATCACGACATTTTCTGCACTCAACACATTTCTGTCAGGGTCAGCTAAAACAAACACAAGCAGTAAATGTCCACAAAGAATTTCTTTTGGTTGCATTTTATTTGAAAAAGGTGTCACAGATTGTCTGGCATATTGATAGCCCCCCTACCCACAAAGAAGTCCAGGTAGCGTAACCGGACATCACGGGCATTCAGGGAGGGCAAGCCAGGACGGCCACTTTCAAGCGCCGTCAGTGTTGATGGATTAGGGATTCCGGCCTCAGGCCCAACTGAGCCAGCATAGTTGGCTGAATGTTTTCTTAAAAAATTATGGAGAACACAGCAGGCAAGTATTATATGGTTCAGTTTATACTCCGCCATATGGATGGGTGTCATAAATAATCGGAACCGGCTGGCCAGGATTCCAAATGTGTTCTCCACCACTCTTCGGGCTCTGGCCAGCCGGTAATTAAAAACCCTCTGTTCCGGGGTGAGGGTCCTCATCGGTAATGGCCGCATCAGGTGGTCCCCCAGCGCAAATGCTTCATCAGCAACAAACACAAATGGGAGACCTTCAACATTGTCCTCTGGAGGTGGCAAGTCCAAGCTGCCATTCTGGAGACGCCTGTAGAACTCCGTCTGGACGATCACTCCACCATCGGACATCCGGCCATTCTTCCCCACGTCCACATACAAGAACTCGTAATTAGCCGACACCACCGCCAACATCACTATACTATTAAACCCCTTGTAATTATAATAGTACGACCCCTAGTTGGGTGGTGGGACGATGTGGACGTGTTTCCCATCAATTGCCCCTCCGCAGTTAGGAAAGTCCCACCGCTGGGCAAAGTGGGAGGCCACAGGCTGCCATTCCTGTGGCGTTGAAGGAAACTGTTGAGGAAAAAAAAATAAACATTACTATTTTTTCACAGAAACATGGCAAGCAGATTAGACAGAAACATTATGGGGCAACCTCCAGATAGCATTTACTAAGGGGAATTTAACAACAACAAAGTATAAGGTACACCTATCATATTCCCCCTCCCCCCCTCTCATGGGCCATTTCTAACATTATAGGGGGGGGGGAACTCTTGGACAGGTAACCCTCTTCACTTCATTGAGAGATGAATGCCTAAATACAGGGTATTACTTGGAACAGCCCCTCCTTAGTTACACTATTGGCAGACCACTGGACAGGTAAGAAGTGTCATAATACAAAGATATAAATACACACTGTACACATTTGAGGACATTTGAACATTCTGCTATTACCTATCAAGATAATAATACGATACAAAAACTTTAAACAGTACCATTGGAAAGTATACAGGCAGGCCCTTGCACTACATGCTTTGGGGAATTCATCCATAAATCTGACCAGTAAAGAGGTGGGTATAGTGTGTATGGGTTTGGCAAAGTCAGCAGATAGATGATTGAGGATAGATAGAGAATTGGGATCAGCTGACTTAGCAGTTGGGGGAGGGAGGGTTAAAAAAAATTTGGGGACACCACAAAAAAAAGCCTCTGGCACTCTGCCTGAATTTAAATCAAAAATAACATTTCCAAACATTTTAGGGGGTGTTTGGGGTAAAGCACTACTATGGAGCTGATAAAATACATTGTTAAGTGACTACATGAGGTGAATATAGGCCAGGAAAGACCATGCTGGGGAGTAGGGATGAGCCGAACACCCCCCGGTTCGGTTCGCACCAGAACCCGCGAACGGACCGAAAGTTCGCACGAACGTTAGAACCCCATTGACGTCTATGGGACTCGAACGTTCGAAATCAAAAGTGCTCATTTTAAAGGCTAATTTGCATGGTATTGTCCTAAAAAGGGTTTGGGGACCCGGGTCCTACCCCAGGGGACATGTATCAATGCAAAAAAAACTTTTAAAAACGGCCGTTTTTTCGGGAGCAGTGATTTTAATGATGCTTAAAGTAAAAAAAAAAAAGTGAAATATTCCTTTAAATATCGTACCTGGGGGGTGTCTATAGTATGCCTGTAAAGTGACGCGTGTTTCCCATGTTTAGAACAGTCCCTGCACCAAATGTCATTTTTAAAGGAAAAAATCTCATTTAAAACTGCTTGCGGGTTTAATGTCATGTCGGGTCATGGCAATATGGATGAAAATCAGTGAGACAAACGGCATGGGTACCCCCCAGTCCATTACCAGTCCCTTTGGGTCTTGTATGGATATTAAGGGGAACCCCGCACCCAAATTAAAATAAGGAAAGGTGTGGGGCCACCAGGCCCTATATACTCTGAACAGCAGTATACAGGCGGTGCAAACAAGACAGGGACTGTAGGTTTGTTGTTAAGTAGAATCTGTTTGTAATTTTGAACATTTTTAACGTGTTTAGCTCCAGCCAAAAAATCTTTTCTAAGCTTTTTGGAAAACATAGGGAAGGGTTATCACCCCTGTGACATTTGTTTTGCTGTCTTTCCTCCTCTTCAGAAGATTTCACCTCACTTTTTTGTCCCAATGAAAAATGTTTTTTGAAAATTTGGGTTTTTTTGTGGAACAAGGATTGGAAAGCATCAGTGGAAAGGAGAACTTGTTTTCCCATATTAACTCTTACAGGAGAGAATTTCCCTTCCTAGGGGTAGATTTCATCTCACTTCCTGTTGTCTCCTTCCGTTTGCAAGTAGGAGTCGTTTGTAAGTTAGATGTTTGAAAGTAGGGTCCTGCCCTATATACTCAGCAGAAATTTGGGCCTTAGGTGTTGCTGTGGCCACAACACTGTAAGCCCTCACAGGGCCCTGCTGTGAAATATTAGATCAAGAATTGTAATTACATGCCCCTGTTGAACAGGAGCTGAAAAATTAGGCCTTAGGCACTGGTGCTGGTGCCACAACACTGCAACCCCTCACAGACACTCTAGTTGGAACGCAGGAACGAGCCCTGCTGCAAATTATTGCTTCAAAAATTGTAATTACACGCCCCTGTTAGACAGGGGCAGAAAAATTGGGCCTTAGGCACTGGTGCTGGTGCCACAACACTGCAACCCCTCACAGACACTCTAGTTGGAACGCAGGAACGAGCCCTGCTGCAAAGTATTGCATCAAAAATTGTAATTACACGCCCCTGTTAGACAGGGGCAGAAAAATTGGGCCCTAGGCACTGGTGCTGGTGCCACAACACTGCAACCCCTCACAGACACTCTAGTTGGAATGCAGGAACGAGCCCTGCTGCAAAGTATTACATCAAAAATTGTAATTACACGCCCCTGTTAAACAGGGGCTGAAAAATTGTGCCTTAGGCACTGGTGGTGGCGCCCAGAACCAAAAATGTTCTTACAAGCTATCAGCGTGATGATTGAGGAGGAAGAGGATAATTACTCAGGGATAGTCACTCAGCATCAGCATAGGCAGTCTTTGAAGGGATCTGAGATTTCAAAAAAAATTATTCGGTTACATCAGCATCAGGTGCTTGGTAGCTGGTGGTGATCCAAGACTCATTCATTTTTATGAAGGTCAGCCGATCGACCGAGTCGGTGGACAGACGCACCCTGTGATCGGTTACCACGCCTCCAGCAGCACTGAATGTGCGTTCCGAAAGAACGCTGGATGCAGGACAGGCCAGTAGCTCAATTGCATACTGTGCAAGCTCTGGCCAGTGATCCATCCTCAAGACCCAGTAACCCAGAGGATTTTCGGTGGGAAAGGTGTCCAAGTCTGATCTTGCCCCTAGGTATTCCTGCACCATGTAAAACAGACGCTGGCGATGGTTGCTGGAACCGATCATACCTTGGGGCTGCGGACCAAAAAATTGTCTGAACGCATCGGTCAGACGGCCACCTTCTCCACCGCTCCTTCTTTGACTGACCGAAGCCTCAGCAACACGTTGTCCAGAAACAGGAGTTTGTAACCTCCCAGTCTCTGGGAACGCGTTGCACAGACCTTTCTGCAAGGCCTCCCGAAGATGTTTCATCCTCTGCTCCCTCTGCGATGGCAAGATAAGGTCCGCAACCTTACCCTTGTAACGTGGATCAAGGAGGGTTGCCAGCCAGTATTGGTCCTTCTCCTTGATACCACGAATACGAGGATCCTTACGCAGGCTTTGCAGGATCAGGGAGGCCATGCAGCGTAGGTTTGCTGAGGCATTCGGTCCGGAGTCCTCTGGGTCACTAAGAACGACATGGTCCGCAGCCACCTCCTCCCAGCCACGTACAAGTCCATGTGTTTCTTGGGACTGATCCCTTAAAGACTGCTGCTGATGCTGAGTGCCAGGCTCCACCTCCATACTGACACAATCTTCCTCCTCCTCCTCTTCCTCCTCGTCCTCTTCCTGTGTGATCGGCGGGCACGCAGGAACACTGTCTGGATAAAGGGGGCCTTGAGAGCTAAGGAAGTCCTCCTCTTCCTGCCTCTGTTCTGCCTCAAGTGCCCTGTCCATTATTCCACGCAGCGTGTGCTCCAACAGGTGGACAAGGGGGACAGTGTCACTGATGCATGCACTGTCACTGCTCACCATCCTCGTGGCCTCCTCGAATGGTGACAGGACAGTGCATGCATCCCTGATCATGGCCCACTGGCGTGGGGAAAAAAAACCAAGCTCCCCTGACCCTGTCCTGGTGCCATAGTCGCACAGGTACTCATTGATGGCCCTCTGCTGCGTGTGCAGCCGCTGCAGCATGGCCAACGTTGAGTTCCACCTGGTGGGCATGTCACAGATTAGGCGGTTCTTGGGCAGGTTAAACTCCTTTTGGAGGTCCGTCAGCCGAGCACTGGCATTATATGACCGGCGGAAATGCACACAGACTTTCCTGGCCTGCCTCAGGACATCCTGTAAGCCCGGGTACCTGCCCAAGAACCGCTGCACCACCAAGTTAAGGACGTGAGCCAAACAGGGCACATGGGTCATTTGTCCCTGTCGGAGGGCAGAGAGGAGGTTGGTGCCATTGTCGCAAACCACCATTCCTGCCTTAAGTTGGCGTGGCGTCAACCACCTCTGAACCTGCCCCTGCAGAGCTGACAGAACCTCTGCCCCAGTGTGGCTCCTGTCCCCCAAGCACACCAGCTCAAGCACCGCATGGCATCTTTTGGCCTGCGTACTTGCGTAGCCCCTTGAACGCCTACGGAGCACCGCTGGTTCCGAGGAAGAGGCCATGGAGGAAGAAGAAGAGGAGGGGGTGGAGGAGAGAGGTGTGTCACAATCAGCATTTTGGAGGCGTGGTGGCGGAACAACCTCCAACACTACTGCACCTTGTCCTGCATCCTTCCCAGCTGCCAGCAGAGTCACCCAATGCGCCGTGAAACTTAGGTAACGTCCCTGTCCATGCCTGCTGGACCATGAGTCAGCGGTAATATGCACCTTACCGCTGACCGCCCTGTCCAGCGAGGCATGGACATTGCCTTCCACATGCCGGTAGAGAGCCGGAATCGCCTTCCGTGAGAAAAAGTGGCGTTTGGGTACCTGCCACTGAGGAACCGCACATTCCACAAACTCACGGAAGGGGGCAGAGTCTACCAACTGAAAAGGCAGCAGTTGAAGTGCTAGCAATTTTGCCAAGCTAGCATTCAACCGCTGGGCATGTGGATGGCTGGGAGCAAACTTCTTTCGGCGGTGCAGCAGCTGGGGCAGGGAAATTTGCCTGGTACAATCTGACGTCGGTGTACCAAAAGCAGATTGCCCACAAGTACTTGGCTGTGACACACCTAATTCTACACCTTCATTCCTCTCACTGCAGGTCTCAGAGAGGACTGAAGGTCTAGTGGGGTTGGAAATCTCAGCTGATGAGGAGCAAGGAGAGATCCTCTTTGTTCTTTGGTGTGGGTCTTTTAGATACGCTTGCCAACGAACTGCATGGCAGGTCAACATATGTCTGGTCAAGCATGTGGTACCCAAGCGGGAGATATTTTGGCCACGCGAGATACGCTTGAGACATATGTTGCAAATAGCAGCGGTGCGATCTGATGCACTCGTCTCAAAAAAGGCCCACACCAAAGAACTTTTTGAATAACGCGCAGAGACTGCAGCGCCCTGCACATGTGGAGCTTTGGGGTGTGATGCAGTCAATGTGCTGCCCTTAGGCTGGCCCCTGGAGGGCATCCTGCCTCGTTGGTGATGTGCTGCCGCCTCCTCCTCCTCCTCCTCCTCCTCCTCCTCCTCCTCCTCTCTCCTATCAGGCACCCACGTTGAGTCAGTGACCTCATCATCCCCTCCCTCCTCATCACTGGAGCAAACCTGGCAGTATGCTGCAGCAGGGGGAGCATGACTGCCAGATTGCTGTCCTTCTTGGGCACCCCCTCTGTCCGCGCTCATGTTACTGCCTTCATCGAGCTCAGTATCGTCATCAGAGCCTTCCAAACGCTGGGCATCCTCCTGGAGCATGTACCCAACACTGTGGTCAAACAGTTCGAGGGAATCCTCATGAGGACATGGTGGAGCTAGGGAAGGAGTCACTGATGACATTGAGCTGAGGGAAGAGGCCGCTGCTTTGCCAGACAAAGCACCCTGGGCATGGGTGAGAGAGGATGAGGAGGATGAGGACGGCTTGGTCATCCACTCGACCAAGTCTTCCGCATGTTGCGGCTCAACATGGCCAGCTGCCGAAAAAAAGGCCAAGCGTGTCCCATGGCCACGTGCTGATGAGGATGCACCGTCTCCACGACCAGCACTAGACACAGAGCCTGCTTGCCCTCTCTTATTGGCTTGTGACTGTCTGCCTCTCCTTCTTGGCCTTCCAGACATACTAATGGCCTGTAGCTGCACTAAGCTGGGATAGAACACCTGTAATTTTCTTCAAGTAGCTTTATATACTGTAACCAGACAAGCCTGCCTGTCAGTAGGAAGATAACAGGAACGGATCTAGCTGAACACTGTGAGCAGGACGCACTGTACTAAATGTAAATAGTCTAGCTGCCTGACCGTGGTACTAATAGGATCAAATAGAACACCTGTAATTTTCTTCAGGTAGCTTTATATACTGTAACCAGACAAGCCTGCCTGTCAGTAGGAAGATAACAGGAACGGATCTAGCTGTACACTGTGAGCAGGACGCACTGTACTAAATGTAAATAGTCTAGCTGCCTGACCGTGGTACTAATAGGATCAAATAGAACACCTGTAATTTTCTTCAGGTAGCTTTATATACTGTAACCAGACAAGCCTGCCTGTCAGTAGGAAGATAACAGGAACGGATCTAGCTGAACACTGTGAGCAGGACACACTGTACTAAATGTAAATAGTCTAGCTGCCTGACCGTGGTACTAATAGGATCAAATAGAACACCTGTAATTTTCTTCAGGTAGCTTTATATACTGTAACCAGACAAGCCTGCCGGTCAGTAGGAATTTAACAGGAACGGATCTAGCTGAACACTGTGAGCAGGACGCACTGCACTAAATGTAAATAGCAGGAACGGATCTAGCTGAACACTGTGAGCAGGACGCACTGCACTAAATGTAAATAGTCTAGAAGATAAAAGGAACGGATCTAGCTGAACACTGTGAGCAGGACGCACTGCATTAAATGTAAATAGTCTAGATAGAAGATAACAGGAACGGATCTAGCTAAACTGAATACAGTGTATATATATATATGCAACACCTGGGATGCATATATATACACAATACACTGTAAGTGCAGCTAACTGACTGACTGTTCTGCCTAATCTATCTAACTCAAATCAAATGACACTGTCTCTCTCTCTCTCTATCTCTCAGCACACCGGAACACACACTACACAGGGCCGCCGTGCAGGCGGCCTTATATAGTGTGGGGTGTGTACTAAATGCCCTGAGCCGTAATTGGCCAAAGCCACCCTGGCTTTGGCCAATTACAGCTCTCTCTACTGACAGCGCTGTGATTGGCCAAGCATGCGGGTCATAGTGCATGCTTGGCCAATCATCAGCCAGCAATGCACTGCGATGCCGCAGTGAATTATGGGCCGTGACGCGCCACACGAATTTAGCGCGAACGGCCCATAACGTTCGCAATTCGGCGAACGATCGAACAGCCGATGTTCGAGTCGAACATGGGTTCGACTCGAACACGAAGCTCATCCCTACTGGGGAGGTTAGTGAAGGGCAAATATGTATGAAGGACCTAAAATAATAATTACCTAAAAATCCAGCATGCATGAGAACAAAGGGGACATTCACAGCATATTACAATCATGGTAATTAGGGAATGAGGGAAGAAATACAATATATTATCAAACATTCAATACAATAAAATGTGATATAAAAGGATAAAAATCTTACCTTCATATACTCCTTCTGCAGGACCTGGATGATGGCAGAACAGGTCTCTGGGATAATGATCCCCAGAGCCTGGGGGGAGATGCCTGTCGAGAACTTCAAGTCCTGCAGACTTCTCCCTGTGGCCAAATACCGCAAGGTAGCGACCAACCTCTGCTCCGGAGTGATGGCTTGCCTCATGCAGGTATCCTGCCTGCTGATATAGGGGGCCAGCGAAGCCAACAGACGGTGAAACACGGGGTCCGTCATCCTGAGAAAGTTCCTGAAATCATCAGGATTATTCTCACGGATCTCACGGAGCAAAGGCATATGACAGAACTGGTCACGCTGGAGCAACCAATTCTTGGTCCATGAACTCCTCCCAACCCTGTTCATGGACTGGACTTGTGTCAAGGTCAGGACCCCAACACCAAGCCCCCGCACAGCACGAACTCTACGAGGAGTACGCATACGAAACATGGCTAGAAAACGGTCGGCTGCTCAGAACGAAGTAACAGAACGCACTGAAGAACAGCAAGGCCTGTGAAGAGCGACCTGAAAAACAGCAACGAGCGGGCAAGATTGCACAGAAAACTCCGATACGAACTGACTGCACGCACTGAAGAGCAGATACAAACCCACAAGCACAAACTGAACGGCAGAAAACGATCTGAAAGCCACGAGTCTGAAAAAGCGCGAATCGTCTCTCACCAAACTTTTACTAACACGAGATTAGCAAAAGGAGCCCAAAGGGTGCCACGCTTGGTTCTGAACTGGCCTTTTCTAGCCTCGTCGTACGTGGTGTACGTCACCGCGTTCTTGGCGATCGGAAATTCCGACAACTTTGTGCGACCGTGTGTACACAAAACAAGTTTGAGCCAACATCCGTCAGAAAAAATCCTAGGATTTTGTTGTCGGAATGTCCAAACAAAGTCCGACCGTGTGTACGGGGCATTACTCTTGGTGGGTGCAGGAACTGTGAAATATTAGATCAACAATTGTAATTACACGCCCCTGTTAAACAGGGGCTGAAAAATTGGGCTATGGGCACTGGTGCTGGTGCCACAACACTGCAACCCCTCACAGATACTCTAGTTGGAGCGCAGGAATGAGCTCTGCTGCAAAGTATTGCATCAAAAATTTTAATTATATGCCCCTGTTAAACAGGGGCAGAAAAATTGGGCCTTAGCCACTGGTGGCTGTGCCCAAAACCAAAAATGTCCTAAAAGCTATCAGCATGAACATTGAGGAGGAAGAGGATAGTCACTCAGCATAACAGGATATTAACTCAGCATCAGCATAGGTAGTCTTGAAGGGATCTCACATTAAAAAAAAAAAAAAAATATTTGGTTACATCAGCATCAGGTGCTTAGTAGCTGGTGATCCAAGACTGATTCATTTTTATGAAGGTCAGCCGATCGACTGCGTCGGTGGACAGGCGCACCCTGTGATCGGTTACAAAGCCTCCAGCAGCACTGAATGTGTGTTCCGAAAGAACGCTGGATGCAGGACAGGCCAGTAGCTCAATTGCATACTGTCATACTGTGTAAGCTCTGGCCAGTGATCCATCCTCAAGACCCAGTAACCCAAAGTATTTTCGGTGGGAAAGGTGTCCAAGTCTGATCTTGCCCCTAGGTATTCCTGCACCATGTGAATCAGACGCTGGCGATGGTTGCTGGAACCGATCATACCTTGGGGCTGCAGACTAAAAAATTGTCTGAACGCATGGGTCAGACAGCCACCTTCTCCACCGCTCCTTCTGTGACTGACCAAAGCCTCAGGAACACGTTGTCCAGGAGGACCAGGATATTGTAACATCCCAGGCTCTGAAAACACGTTGCACAAACCTTTCTGCAAGGCCTCCCAAAGATGTTTCATCCTCTGCTCCCTCTGCGACGGCAAAATAAGGTCCGCAACCTTACCCTTGTAATGTGGATCAAGGAGGGTTGCCAGCCAGTAATGATCCCTCTCCTTGATATCACGAATACGAAGATCCTTCCGCAGGCTTTGCAGGATCAGGGAGGCCATGCAACGTAGGCTTGCTGAGGCATTTGGTCCAGAGTCCTCTGGGTCACTAAGGACAACATGATCCGCAGCCAACTCCTCCCAGCCACGTACAAGTCCATGGGTTTCTTCGGACTGTAAATGATCCTTTGAAGACTGCTGCTGATGCTGAATGCTAGGCTCCACCTCCATGCTGACACAATCCTCCTCTTCCTGTGTGATTGGTGGGCACGCAGGAACACTGTCTGGATAAAGGAGGCCTTGAGAGGTAAGGAAGTCCTCCTCTTCCTGTCTCTGTTCTGCCTCAAGTGCCCTGTCCATTATTCCACGCAGCGTGTGCTCCGACAGATGGACAAGAGGGACAGTGTCACTGATGCATGCACTGTCACCATCCTCATGGCCTCCTCAAATGGTGACAGGACAGTGCATGCATCCCTGATCATGGCCCACTGGCATGGGGGAAAAAACAAGCTTCCCTGACCCTGTGCTGGTCCCAGAGTCGCACAGGTACTCATTGATGGCCCTCTGCTGCGTGTGCAGCCGCTGCAGCATGGCCAACATTGAGTTCCACCTGGTGGGCATGTCACAGATTAGGCGGTTCTTGGGCAGGCTAAATTCCTTTTGGAGGTCAGCCAGCTGAGCACTGGCATCATATGACCTGCAGAAATGCACACAGACTTTCCTGGCCTGCCTCAGGACATACTGTAAGCCCGGGTACCTGCCCAAGAACCGCTGCACCACCAAGTTAAGGACGTGAGCCAAACAGGGCACATGGGTCAATTGTCCCTGTCGGAGGGCAGAGAGGAGGTTGGTGCCATTGTCGCAAACCACCATTCCTGGCCTAAGCTGGCGTGGCGTCAACCACCTCTGAGCCTGCCCCTGCAGTGCTGACAGAATCTCTGCCCCAGTGTGGCTCCTGTCCCCCAAGCACACCAGCTCAAGCACCGCATGGCATCTTTTTGCCTGCGTGCTTGCATTGCCCCTTGAATGGCTACGGAGCACCGCTGGTTCCGAGGACAAATCAGCACAGGAAGAGGCCATAGAGGAAGAAGAAGAGGAGGGGTGGAGGAGAGAGGTGTGGCAGAATCACCACTAGTAGAATTTTGGAGGCGTGGTGGCAGAACAACCTCCAACACTACTGCATCCTGTCCTGCATCCTTCCCAGCTGCCAGCAGAGTCACCCAGTGCGCGGTGAAAGATAGGTAACATCCCTGTCCATGCCTGCTGGACCATAAGTCAGCGGTAATATATACCTTACCGCTGATTACCCTGTCCAGAGAGGCATGGACATTGCCTTCTACATGCCAGTAGAGAGCCCGAATCGCCTTCCATGAAAAAAGTGGCGTTTTGGAACTGGCCACTGAGGTACCGCACATTCCACAAACTCACGGAAGGGGGCAGAGTCTAACAACTGAAAAGGCAGCAGTTGAAGTGCTAGCAATTTAGCCAAGCTAGCATTCAACCGCTGGGCATGTGGATGGCTGGGAGTGAACTTCTTTCGACGGTGGAGCAACTGGGGTAGGGAAATCTGCCTGCTAGAATCAGACGTTGGTGTACCGATAGCAGATTGCTCGCAAGTACTTGGCAGTGGCACCTTCTACACCTTCATTCCTTTCAGTGCAGGTTTCTAAGAGACTGAAGGTATAGTGGGGTTGGAAAACCCAGCTGATGAGGAGGAGCAAGGAGAGGTCCGCCTTGTTCTTTGGTGTGGGACTTTTAGGTAGTGTTGCCAACGGGCTGCATGGGAGCTCGACATATGTCTGATTAAGCATGCGGTGCCCAAGCGCTTGCTGTCTAGTCCACGCTTGATACGCTTCAGACATATGTTGCAAATAGCAACGGTGCGATCTGCTGCACAAGTCTCAAAAAAGGCCCACACCAAAGAACTTTTGGAATAATGCGTGGAGTCACCAGCGCCCTGCACTTGCGGAGCTCTGCGGTGTGATGCAGTCGATTTGCTGCCCTTAAGCTGGCCCCTGGAGGGCATCCTGCCTCATTGGAGATGTGCCTCCTCCTACTCCGCCTTCTCCTCCTCTCTCCTATCAGGCACCCACATAGAGTCAGTGAGCTCATCATCCCCTCCCTCCTCATCACTGGAGCAAACCTGGCAGTATGCTGCAGCTGGGGGAATATGACTGCCAGTTTGTTGTCCTTCTTGGGCAACCCCTCTCTCTGGGCTCACGTTACTGTCTTCCTCAAGCTGGGTACCATCATCGGAGCCTTCAAAACGCTGTGCATCCTCCTGCAGCCGACACTGTGGTCAAACAGTTCGGGGGACTCCTCCAGTGGGGCTAGGGAAGGAGTAACTGATGATGACCTTGAGTCCAAGGAATAGGCCGCTTTGGCACCTGCGTTGGCAGCCAAGGTAGCCTGAGTGACAGAGGATGAGGAGGATGAGGACGGCTTGGTCATCCACTCTACCAACTCTTCGGTATGTTGTGGCTCAACATGGCCAGCTGCCGAGAAAAAGGACAAGTGTGCCCCACGGCCACGTGCTTATGAGGATGCATCGTGTCCACGACCAGCACTGTTGCCTCTAGACACAGCGCCTGCTTGCCCTCTTTTAGTGGCCTGTGACTGTCTGCCTCTCCTTGTTGGCCTTCCAGACATACTGTCTTTGATGTATTGGAATAGGTACACAAGGAATGGCCCGCAGTGAGATGTAGCTGCTGGGATGTATGTATATATATATATATATATATATATATATATATATATATATATATATATATATATATATATATATATATATATATATATATATATATTTTGATTATACTGCAGCTAGCTGAATCACCTGCCTGCCTGCAGTATTATTAGGAAGAAAACAACAGGAATTGTCTGCAGTGAGCTTTAGCTGCACACTGTCCCCAGTATACAGTACACTAATATACTGCAGCTAGCTGAATCAACTGCCTGCTTGTGGTATTATTAGGAAGACAACACCACCAGCAATTGTCTGCAGTTAGCTTTAGTTGCACACTGTGCACAGGATACAGTACACTGACTGAAAATACTGCAGCTGCCTGCCTGTTGTATTATTAGGAAGAGAACACCAGCAATCCTCTGCAGTTAGCTTCAGTTGCACACTGTGCACAGGATACAGTACACTGACTGAAAATACTGCAGCTGCCTGCCTGTAAGTATATTAGGAAGAGAACACCAGCAATAGTCTGCAGTTAGCTTTAGTTGCACACTGTGCACAGGATACAGTACACTGACTGAAAATACTGCAGCTGCCTGCCTGTGGTATTATTAGGAAGAGAACAATAGCAATTGTCTGCAGTTAGCTTTAGGTGCACACTATGCACAGGATACAGTACACTGATTGAAAATACTGCAGCTGGGGGGGCGTGACCGGAAGCCGACCTTGATGGACGCTTGATCTCCTAGCTCCAGCAGCCCGCGGCAATATAAGCAATTTGGGGGTCGAAAAATCATCCCCACATGGGCAGATCGCGGACCACCCGATCCTCAAGGTACAGGGGTACATCCCAACCTCCTCCGGGGACCTCTACGGACCTCCGTTCCTTCTTTCTCCAACAAGAGAGCGTTCCGGCTGGAGGATCCAAGATGGCGCCGATCACACAGGCACAGGGAGGACAGATCTCTCCACGAGACCAACAGCCGCAGCCCACACAGCAGCGAGCGCACGCCGAGTCCTCTCCAGCGATGACATGCTCGGTGTCTCCAGCTACACACATAGGACCGGTGAGTCCATCTACCTCCCCTGACCCCCAGGCCTGGCAGACACGTGCGCCGCAGCCATCCGGACCACCCACCTCCTCACAGCACTATACTCAGTGCTCGGCGGCATTTCCACGGCTGCTACGCGCGGCATCAGACCCCTACCTTCAGGACCAGTCTCCTCTATCCCCAACACCGTCAGCTCTCTCCCAGGACTTTCCACCCCTTCCAGGCCCCGCTCGCCCATCAGCGGAGCTGCATCTCACACCAGGGGGAGAGGATGGGACACCATGGGCCATGGCAGCGTCTTCCCCCCCACCCAAGACGCAGAGACTTTCCAGATCCGGAGACAATGGTGGCTCTAAACAGCTGCCCTCTAACATCCTCACATACGCACAAAAGGCCAGCACCCCCCCATGTTCCTCAACAACTACCCACCATGAGGGACCCCCCCAACTGCCGCAGGCCCTGATGTGGACTGAACCGTGGGATCCCCTTGTTCCAGGATCCCATTGGTCACCCGAGGCGGGTTCATTTAGCCCCCGCTCCCCCCCTCCGGCACCAGCCTCACCAGACCACCGAGTGGGCCATATGCATGACCAATATATACCACCCTCATGGCACGCTTATTTCCAAGCGATGCCCACCAAACAGGACTTCAAACAACTCATAGAGGATGTCAAATCAACCTGCCGTACTGAAATCCAGGTCCTCCAAACGGGACTTAAACATTTAGCAGATAGAGTAGAAATGGCGGAGGAGGAGATCCAGGAAACCAAGTTAGCAGTCCACAGAACACAGCTCCAAGGAACGGAGCACCGTTCTCTCCTTAGAGATATGCAAAGGCACATAGAAGACCTGGACAACAGGGGGCGCCGCAACAACATCCGAATAAGAGGTGTCCCGGAGCCAGAGGGCAGCGAAGACCTGCAAATCACTTTGCAAACCATTTTCAACAACCTATTGGGAGACCCCCCTACGAAACATATAGAAATGGACAGAGCCCACCGAGCACTGCGACCTAAAGGCCCCGCATCAAAACCAAGGGATATCATTTGCAGAATCACCTCTTACCCCCTCAAAGAATCCATCATGAGACAAGCACGAATAACACGCAAAATCACCTTTGCTGGGACACAAATTCAGCTCTACCCTGACCTGTCCTGGATCACCCTACAGAAACGAAGACTTCTTCAACCACTGTTACATGAGCTGCAAAACAAAGCAATCCCCTATAGATGGGGTTTCCCCTTCACTCTCACAGCAAAGCTACAGGGAACCTCCGCAGTTCTGCGATACCCCGAAGATCTCCGAGTATTCTGCAACACCCTGGAAATACAACCCCCTCAGCTACCGGAATGGGACTTAGTAACCATCTCCCCATCACCGCCTACAGTCTGGCAGAAAGTATCTTCCTCTAACCGGTCTCGAAACCCAGAACTACCCCGCAAGCCTGCCAAACCCAGAAGCTGATCAACATCACTGTTCTACCACAGTCCACACCAAGCTACAAGACGTGATTAACTTAACGTACTGACTTATCATGCCCAGGACTAAACATTTGGTCAAACACACTAGCTCAGTACCCCCCAAATTGCCCCTACGCCACAGTTCACATAAATACCAAGGGCTTGCTGTGATCGGGCTCCGAGAGAGTAGACGCATTACCGTTCGTCTCCTCCCCCCCCCCACTCCTGATTTTTAGTTCAGGAAGTTATATAAGTGTTTTATATTTTTACATTGGTTACGGATCCCCTGGTGGCCCCCCCCGGCCGCCCCAATAGAGCGACCGGCGGACGGACACTTGGGATTCCGTGTTACTTAGGCCTATTGGCCACTTATAGTTTGCTAATGTATGCGTTCTATCACCACTTGGTCTTACTTAACCTTCTTTTTCTTTCCCAGCCCTCTCCCTCCTCTTCCCCTTACTGTAGGAATCAACTTCGCGCAGCGGTGTGGGTGAACGGTCCTGGTTTCCTCCCGGATGGTGTCGGCTCCTGGTCCTCTGTCCTCAGGCCCTGGTGCTCCATCACTAGGTAAGCAAACGCACACCTACCCACATGTAATTAGATGGCAAAGTTACTATCCCTAAATGTACATGGCCTGAACTCCAACAGAAAAAGGCATCTGGCACTGCGGGAGTTTAGACAGTCGGGAGCTGATATCATAATGGTACAGGAGACACATTTCAATAAGGAAAGCTCGTTCGCATTCGCCTCCAAATACTTCCCGCAGGTGTACATCTCATCTAGCACCCACAAAAAAGCAGGAGTGGCTATATTATTCAAAAAGGGAACCCCCTTCACTTGCACAAACCATTACTCCGACCCTAGGGGCCACTTTATCATTCTACAGGGGCACTGGCATACACAACCTATCACGCTGTGCGTGGTATACGCGCCTAACACTGGACAACATAATCTCCTCTCGAAAATATATAAGCGTATTTTCAAGTCAGCCCCCGGAATCTTAGTGGTGGGGGGAGATTTCAATCTTGTACAATCAGCAACTGTCGATCGCCAGGTGGTGGGCTCCAGGGTATCTCCACCAGGTGTCCTTCGGGGCTCTAGACTGTTTCGACAAATCTCCAGACGCTATGCGCTCTTTGATGCCTGGAGGACCCTTCACCCAGGAGATCGGCAGTATACATTTTACTCCGCCCCCCACCATACACACTCCCGAATAGATTACTTCTTTGTTAACAACCACACACTCAGACTTACACGAAAAGCCTAAATACTCCCCATCTCGTGGTCGGATCATGCCCCGATTCTACTAGAGCTAGAACTAGACAATCCCAACCGTAAACCCTACAACTGGAGGTTTAACACATTTCTCCTTCAACACCTCCCTTCCCAAGTCGAACTAAATACCACCTTAAACCACTACTTCATTGAAAACAACACGCCGGATATATCACCAACCACCCTCTGGGAGGCCCACAAGGCTGTCCTGCGAGGTAAATGCATAGCATTGTCCTCCGCAATGAAAAAAGATTCCCTGGCCGCAAAGCTAAAAACTGAGCAGGACCTTAGAATGTTTGAACGCAAACTTCAAGCCACCCCTTCCATACCCTTGCTTCGGAAGGTCATTAGCCTTCGCTCAACCCTGAAGGAATTCGCTTTAGGCCAGGTAGAAAAAGCACTGACAAGACTAAAGCAATTATTCTACGATAAAGGTAACAAAGCACACTCCCTTTTAGCTAACAAACTGCGGGACAAATTCCACATGCAGACACCACATCAGATTAAAAATAAATCGGGGCATATAGTCTCCCACCCCAAAGAAATAGCTCAGGTTTTTGCGGACTTCTATAAACACTTATACAATAACCCAGACATACCTAGCAATCCCCCCTCCCCCGACCTGTCTAACAAAATGCGAGAATACTTAGAACGCAGTGGAATTCCCCATTTAACATCCTCCGACCTACTGACCCTGAACACACAGATTACGGATGAGGAAATAGAGATGACCATTAAATCCCTCCCGTCCCATAAAGCCCCGGGACCCGACGGATTCCCATATGAATACTACAAGACATTTCTCCCCATACTGCTTCCACATATGAACAAGGTCTTTCATGCCTTTCTTCACAAGGCCGATATACCACCGGACATGCACCGTTCTTTTATCACCTTAATTCCTAAACCAGACAAAGACCCTTCCCTCTGCACCAATTACAGACCCATTGCATTACTGAATTCCGACCTTAAAATTTTCACCAAACTACTTTCCAATCGCCTAAACCAGATTCTCCCCTCACTGGTCCATAAAGACCAGGTAGGGTTCGTCCCGATGCGTCAGGCTGGCGACAATACCAGAAAAATTATAGACCTGGTGGAGGTGGTGAATAAAGAACACCAGGTGGCATTGTTGCTCAGTTTAGACGCAGAAAAAGCGTTTGACCGCTTGGGATGGCCCTTTCTATTTGCCACTCTACAATTCATGGGCTTTCGAGGTCCCTTCCTACAGGCGATCAGACATTTATACACAGGCCCAACATCCCAAGTCAGGACCCCCTTTGCATTATCCCCTACATTCTCAGTGGCGAACGGGACCAGGCAGGGATGCCCACTCTCGCCCCTGCTATTTGCACTCTGCGTCGAACCCCTAGCCGCATCCATTAGGAGAAACCCAGACATACGGGGAGTATCAGTTAGAGGGAGAGAGTTTAAACTCTCCCTCTTTGCAGATGATATCATACTCTCATTGACTCAACCTCATATCACTCTTCCAATCCTGCAAACAGAACTAGATCGCTTTCGCGCGCTTTCAGGGTATAAGATAAATGCATCAAAATCGGAGGGCCTCCCAATTAACATCCCTCCTAACGAGGTCTCACTTTTAAAATCTAACTTTCCATTCACATGGAAAATAAATTCCCTGAAATATCTAGGCATATTTATTACACCCAAATTTAGTACCATATACCAAGAAAATTTCCCACCACTGTTCCGATCTATAAGATCCTCACTGACCCAATGGAAAAAGCACCACATCTCTCTATTAGGTCGAATAGCCTCAATAAAAATGACTATCCTCCCAAGGCTTTTATATCTCTTCCAAACACTACCCATACCAATCCCGATTGCCCATCTGAAAAAACTCCAATCTGATCTATTACATTTCACATGGAATTACAAAAGGCACAGGGTCCCGAGATCGGTGCTGATGGCATCCCGCAATGAAGGGGGATTGGCGTTCCCTAATATTATTAAATATTATTACGCAGCTCAATTGCGAGCGATAGCCTCCTGGTATACCCACAAATCTTATAATAAATGGACCGAAATTGAAAAGCTATGGCTTGCTCCCATACATCCAAATAACCTGCTGTGGAGTGCGAATGCGGACGTAGCCCCTGAGCGTATGCTGGGTCCCATGTCCCACTTGAGACGGCTGTGGCGCACTCTGGCCCCCAAACATAGTCTCTCCTCAGATAGATCGCTCCTGACCTCTTTTATCTGTAACCCCAAAGTGCCAGATAGTCTAACCTACCAAATGTCACATCATTGGACAGCCCGGAACTTGTTCCACTATGGGAACCTGGTGGACCCTAGAACAAGGAAACTGCTACCATTCGGTGAACTACAAACTAAACATGACCTCCCCAAACAGGCACTCTACGGGTATCTACAAATCCGGCACTATGCACTCACTATTACACCCACCCTACAATTTTCACCACCATCAGCGTTTGAAACAACAATCTTGGTGGGCAATAATCAGAGAGGGCTCATATCGAGCATATACAAGATCTTGAACGTCTTCTCAGAGGACAGCCAGGGTAAACACTTGTATATGACTAAATGGGAGGGGATCCTCGGGGAGGAACTCCCGATCTCGCAATGGCAGATAATCTGGAATCAAACAGCGAAGAGTTCAATGTGTTCTTTATACAAAGAAAACTCCTATAAAATCCTCTTCCTGTGGTATATGACCCCAGATGTTCTCCATGCCATATTTCCCAATAGTTCCGATAGATGCTGGAGATGCCAGGGAGCAAGGGGCACCCTCCTACATATATACTGGAGCTGCCCATTGTTGACTCCTTACTGGTCCACAGTCCAGCAACTACTGGAACGCCTCCTGGACATACAGATCCAGGCTTCCCCAAAATTCTTCCTACTGGGCCTGCCGCCGCCTAAACTCCCTACCCCATATAAAAAACTGGTACGTCACATACTGACGGCGGCAAGATGCCTTATAGCACTACACTGGAAGCGTTCTTTACCCCCCTCTGCTGAGGACCTGTACACTAGAATAAAGGACATAGAAGTGATGGAAAAGATGACAGCTAGAATACAAGATACATTGGAAGCACATAACAGGGTCTGGGAGCTATGGCACCTCCGGGAGGACCCACCATGACCAGGTAACACCACCGTTGATATACCTACTATATCCCCCCCCTCTCTAACCCCCTCTCTCTCTACTACCCACCTCTTCTTCTTTATGTTATACATACCTGTGACTTCATAGCCATAGATAACTAAGTTATGATTCTGCTATTACAGTAAGATTATAAACTTGCCAGTAAATATAGTAAATGGAAGACGATGACACTTAACTGGCATTTTGCAAAACCTTAATATTGGAATATGACATTTGATTATTGACACTGTATAAAAGACAAGAATTCAACATTATTGTACTACTGTTACAAATGCCAACTGTTACTGCATAATGTACTGCAAAAACGGAAAAATAATAAAAACGTTACTTGAAAAAAAGAAAATACTGCAGCTACCTGCCTGTAAGTATATTAGGAAGAGAACACCAGCAATTGTCTGCAGTTAGCTTTAGTTGCACACTGTACACAGGATACAGTACACTGACTGAAAATACTGCAGCTGCTTGCCTGTGCTATTATTAGGAAAAGAACACCAGCAATTGTTTGCAGTTAGCGTTAGTTGCACACTGTGCACAGGATACAGTACACTGACTGAAAATACTGCAGCTGCCTGCCTGTAAGTATATTAGGAAGAGAACACCAGCAATTCTCTGCAGTTAGCTTTAGTTGCACACTGTGCACAGGATACAGTACACTGACTGAAAATACTGCAGATGCCTGCCTGTTGTATTATTAGGAAGAGAACACCAGCAATTGTCTGCAGTTAGCTTTAGTTGCACACTGTGCATAGGATACAGTACACTGACTTAAAATACTGCAGCTGCCTGCCTGTAAGTATATTAGGAAGGGAATAACAGGAACGGATCTAGCTAAACTGAATACAGTGTGTGTGTGTGTGTATATATATATATATATATATATATATATATATATATATATATATATATATATATAAATAACAAATACACTGACTGCAGCTAACTGACTCGCCTGCCTGCTATATCTAACTCAAATGAAATGACACTGTCTCTCTCTCTATCTCTCAGCACGCCGGAACACACTACACAAGGCTGACTTCCAGGCAGCCTTATATAGTGTGGGGCATGTACTAAATCCCATGAGGCATAATTGGCCAAGGCCACCCTGCCTTTGTCCAATTATGGCTCTCCGTTCTTACCACGCTGTGATTGGCCAAAGCATGCGGGTCATAGTGCATGCTTGGCCAATCATCAGCCAGCAATGCACTGCGATGCCGCAGTGAATTATGGGCCCTGACGCGCCACTCGAATTTGGCGCAAACAGCCCATAATCGTAATTCGATGAACGGTCAAAATGATGAATGGTGAATGGTCATAATTCGATGAATGGAACCAATCATCAGCACTTCCCCCAGGCAGAGCCAGAGCCAGTCCTAGCCCTTTGCCACTCTACCTCCATGAAATCTAAAAGGAATTTTGATGCAGCCCAGAAAAGATCAGCTGCCAGACAGTATCCATGGGAATAGCCACATCAGATTCCCCTAATGACTGAGCTCCAACTAGTTTAGTATAAACACTCTCAGTCTTCAGCTTTGTCTTTAGCTTATTTGTTTTCAGAATATAGTGTTTGATGATCAGTAGCAAGGGATTTCACGGGATAAATCACACCTCCTTTGCAAACCTTTTGCTCTAGGGTCCCATAGAGATGGTTGGTGAGTTTCCCTCCCCTGCCAGGCCTGACATAACAGGAGCCCTCGACAGGTTCTGAGTTTGGTTTGGCTGCACTTGGCACTGCCTGTGTTATTGACCCTTCTGTCTTATACATGCAACTCTCCTAATGTTCAGTGTTATTGCTTATTTTTTCTCAGTGCTGACAAGCGCATAATTCTACTTTAATTTTATTGTTTCTTTCTTTCTTTATTGTGGTTTCTATCATTAGCATATGTTTTACTATCAATTATCTTGTATTACAGTTACAATAGGACTATAGCCTGATAATTATACCCCCCTATGTTGGATCGAGGAATGCCTCCCTTAGGACCCAATATGACCTTTATACTGTGGCTTGGGACTTGACTCTGCACTGTCTGTGGGATCACTTTCTTAACTCTTCCCTTGAAAGACGCCCCCAGGACAGACCTCCATGTTAACAGCCCCAGGTGTCCTTCCCTCCTGGTAAACCTTTAGTGAGGTCTTCTAGGGCAGAAGTTTACATTTTATTGAGCCCCAAATAAAGGGTCCAGCCCTATTTTTTTTTATTCATATACTTTACTAGTTTATATACTGCAGCTTGCTTACTGCTTTCTTTTCTTGCACTATGTATTTGCTTATCCCCCCCTCATCTCTTCTGTCCCCCCCCCCATCCCAGGGACCATTATGCTTGGTTGTTTGCATTGGGAGATCCACATATTAATGCACCTTTTCAAGTATGACCTCCTAAATATATGTTAGAAGAGTATGAGGGATGAATGTGAGGCAATTATGACACTACAAAGGTACCATCCCATATAAAACAATTACCAAATGAGATCAAAAATGGGGTGGAGCTTTACATGTACCTTGCAGGGTCTAATAAATACACATACCAAATAAGCTTAAAAAATAAACAAATCTTTAATTTCCATATACAAATGGTTAGCTTTAAAAAAAGTTGAATACAACTGGTTAAAACCACAGTTACTGTAAGTCCATCCAGGATGTGCTAGTCCTGGCCAAAGAATCGAGAAAACTGGCCTTCGCGTTTCACGGGGAATCCCGCTTCACCAGGGCCTTAGATTGGAGCACAAATTTGTACATATACTGCAAAGATAAACAAACATATTATTGACAAATAATGTATATAAACATTAGCAAATAATTATATTACCATGAAATATTAAACAACTTTCAATATACTGAGTCATGTTGCTTTAAATTTTTGTAATGGTATCCTAATAGAGCTTGTTACATACATGACAGCATGTCATGGGCAAAGAGAGTGGGCAGGGAGGACAAATTATCTCAAGTAAAATACAAGTATTCATACCTAGAAAACTACCAAGAAGACTGCTGATTCACCTGTGTAGTTTTTGACGGCCAGTCCGGTGGAGTAGAAGCCTGGGGAGCCCATGGGGATTAATTCTGTGTCCCCCTAAAGGGAAAACAGACTCCTATGTGATGATGGTGATAAAGTAAACTTAGTGATGATATCAGAGAAATGGGGGCTAGGGAAAGAAAAGAAGGAAGGGGTGGGGGGAGGAAGGGGGGGGGAAGGGAAAAGGAAGGGAGGGAGAGGGAAGGGAGGAGGAGGGAAGGCGGAGCGGGGATATGTTTGTATATCTTTGCAGTATATGTGCAAATTTGTGCTCCAATCTAAGGCCCTGATGAAGTGGGACTCCCCGCAAAATGTGAAGGCCAGTTTTCTTGATTCATCAGTCAGGACCAGAACATCCTGAATAGAACTACAGTAACTGCAGTTTTAACCAGTTGTATTCAACTTTTTTAAAGCTAACCATTTGTATATTAAAATTAAAGATTTGTTTATTTTTGGTATCTGGTATGTGTATTTATTAGACCCTGCAAGGTACATGTAAAGTCCCACCCCATTTTTGTTCTCATTTGGTAATTGCTTCCTAAATATTTAGCTCCCCCAGCAAGTGTTCAAGATTTTTTCCTCACTTAAGGCAGGGGTAGTGTGCTTTCAAGAAACACATTTCTTGGCCACCTCAACCCCAAAGTGTTTTTTAAAACATAAAAGCATCAATTCTTTTATATGATTGATACTTTTATGTCTTGATGGATATTGAAAAAAGCTTGAACTACTTTATCATCACTCGCTGCTGGATTTCCTAGTTTCTTCACGAAGTGACTCTCTGGCCTAATATTTCTTCATACTCCAGTGCTCTCTTTCTTGCATCACCCAGCATGTTTTCTTGCTACTGAGAACAGATTTACACAAGCCATGATCCATGGTAAGGTAGAGGCAACCCTACAAGATGGCGTATGTAAATATACAAAAATTTAGTGACCTTGGACGGACCATTGTCTTCCTTCAAATTTTGGTCCATCAGTGCTTGAACCTTGATATTTTAAGGCTCCATCTTGTGTAACATGACCCCTGGGATGTTCCTCCCCTTCTTCTTCTTTCTCTTGTCCCCCCCCTTCACACCTTCTTGCTTCCTTTTCTCTTATGTTCACTGTATCCCAGCCATCTTAATCCTTATTATTTTCCCCCTTTCAACGGTTGCTATAATTTGCACAGTTTTCTTTAATATTGCCCTTACTTTAGCAGAACATAAAATGTTTTCTGACAACCGTAACACAAATCTGTGGAATTCTCTTTCCTAAGCACATGTATGACCTGCTCACCCTCCGTGCATGGAGGTTTTGTTTAACCTATGAGCATTGTGGGGACTTTTATTTCACTTTCTTATGTCTGCTGTACTTAAAACCTTCAATAAAATCCTTGGACAAGAAAAATGTTACAAGAGATACCAAGATAAATGAGTACCTGGTAGTACTGACAGTCAAGCTAAGGGTGTCCAAGAAACAAAAGAAGCAGATATAAAGGGGAACAGCCATTAGAGCAGTCTTTGGTCCCTTTCTTCAAGAAGCTTTTTGGAAATCTGAACATACATACAACATTTGGATTTGGACTGGGGCATTTAAATTCATGATATTTCATTTGATTCTAATACCATCCAAATTTTGGGATCATCTCTGTTTGTAACTGGAGATTTTGAATTCAAGGATGCAGGTCCCAACCAGCTTAACGATCATTTGAATGCTGAAAGATAATGCCTGCCTTAATGCAATCATATTGATGATATATTGTGATTATTTTGTGTAATACAATCAGTGAGGGTGTTCGTTGACATTTAGCGGTTTGTATATGGTTTTATGTTTTTTCGAACAAATGTTTTTCACTGACTATGTGAATAAATTTAAATGTTTTCTAGTAGAGTGACTGTTTATAGAATAAGGGGGAGATTTACTAAAATTGGTGCACACATTATCTGCTGCAGATGTGCATAGTAACCTATAAGCTTCTAGGTTCTATTGCCAATGCTTAATTGAACAAGCTGAAGTTAGAAGCAGCAGCACCAGATTCCGTGCGCAACGGTTTTAGTAAATCTCCTCTTATATTCCTAGGTACCTTACATATAATAAGTCATTTACTCCACTGATATACATCTTGAATTTTATATTTGACACCTACAAGTGTTCAGATTAAAAAAAAAAAAAAATAGCTTAAAGAAAGAATGTTTTATTCGCATGGGAATAGATCAGTGGTGAGTAAAATCACTAGCCTTTGTTCTATTTCTTAAAATAAACCTAAAGGATTCCATTAATATTTTTTATGTAGGATATGATGTAATGGAAAATAAGGTAAAGTATGCTTGTAGACACTTACTGTACCACTAAAATATTAAGTGGTTATGATTACTTGTATTCCACTGCAAATACCAAGTTGATGAAACAATTTTGAGAACTCCTATGTGTAAGTTTCATGGACCACATCTTAGAAAAATGTCATCATTAGAACATTTTAGTCAAACACAAATAGATAAACCATGTCTTTAACATTAGTCATAGTAAATTGCATGTAGTAATGCTTTAAACCATGGTGAAAGCTTCCGGTATGTAGGTAGGTTAACCACCTTTACAAAAGGATTTGTGTGGGTATATTTAAAGTACTGTACAGCCAAGATGAAAGTAAAACACACAAGTATTCAGTAAAACCACACAGACTAAATAACGTGGTGATGTAACTGTACAATAAGGAAATATTAAACTGAAGCTCCACTTTTGTTTGGGAAAAAAATCAATCCTTTCTAAGCCATTGATATAAATTGCAAGGATTTTCAAAATCTTCATTACAGAGTCTTACATTGTTCTGTTCTGTAGATACTGGGATACGTCATACCAATGCACATCCTGAAATGTGTACTAATTAGGATTAATGGGACATAATCCATTCCTTAACAAAAATAATTTTAGATCCCTTGGCATTCTCCTATACTTGCTAGATGCTTGGAGAATATCTCACCACAGATGAAAAGGAGAAGTGTGGGCATAGTAAGAAAAACAAACATTAGTACTCACCTTCCTGCTGCAGCTTCAGTCCAATGCTGCAACAGTTCCCTGACAGTTCTAAGCCTGAGAATTGAGTGATCACATTGTAACACCTCCTCTAGTTAGGCTGTCAGGTTAAATTTAGTTTTTGGCATCGCTGTAGTCAGTGGAGAGGTGATTTTTTGTTTTCGTCTGGTCAAGGTTTCCTTACTGGGTGTCTGATTTCTTTCACCTGCTTCTGGAAGAAGTTTTTAGAATACAGAGCAAGAGAAACAAAGGACCAGTATAATTGATGGTGCTATATAAATATCTATAATAATAAATACTTATCATGTCCCAGTGAATACCTGGAAGAAGGCATCCAGAAGGTAGTTGGGGAGGTAATAAATGTTTGGGAGACCTAAGCAGAGTGCTATTTCCTCCATGGAGGGTTCCAGTTCTCCTGGAGCTGCTGCCCCTCGGAAATAGCTACTGAGACAGGAATTGCAGGCTGGGCCTCAGCAGGAGCTGGGCTGAGGGCCTGGAGAAGATTGTTAATACATTTTTGCTGGAGGGCACTGTTCTGAAGTACTGGTCTGAAAAAGTATCCATTTTGTCTCCCTTACTAGGGAACTAGCCGTGGATGCTGGGTGGCAGTCAGCTCTTGGGACATCATGAGTAAAGACCTTGCTGTGGACTTTGGAGTGTGTAAGTGCTAGAAAGGAACTATGTGCCAGAAGATGCTATATGGATTGGAACTGCTCTTATAGAGTCCTATATATATAGGTTATCCTTGATTACCTCCAAGAAATGTTGCTTAGAGAAGATTAGTGAGAAGCAGTCCTCCTATTATTTCTGCTATTATATTGAGTATCCTGATCCCTGAATCCCTCTCCTGTTTCAAGTTATTCAGCAATAAATTCTAAAAAGACACACCCTAGACTGAACCTGTGTTGTCGGTAGGCATGGAATTGTGTCTGTGGCAGGCAGGCTCTATACTAGCAAAGGAAACTTGGGTTGTATTCAGTGGCCCCTCTGAGGTAAGCAATACAACATGACTGTTGATCTTGCAGTTTTCAGTCTATACTGAGCAGAGAGCGGTGTCAGTCAGCGGCTCTCTGCTCTGCCCCTCCAGTGCTCACTGGAGCGCCAGGCTATGGAGGGGGTGGTAGTGGCTGGTTGAGGCTCTTAGTGGCACTCTGACCAGTCAGGTATCTGGATTGATCCTGACATTATTTTTGGGATGCTTTTAGAGCCTGCACCAGCTTAAGTTCACTGTCGGCTGATTCTGGATCACAGGAGAGAGCAAGTAAGTGCACTCCTGTGATCTAGAAAAAAAAAGTATGACCAAAAAGGCTTTGGTCTCTATTAAGTGTTTTTTTGATTGCTGATGCCTAAAATTTTACTTCAGCTCCTCCGGCTAATAGGAAAAACAGTGTACTAATTACATGATTGGAGCATAATCAGAGGATAATGAATAGAATATTTTAAAATGTTTTGAGTTTTAGAAAATTACGGCTGACTGTGCCAGGCAAACAACAAAATAATCAGTAAATATAACTATATCTGAGCTATCAAATCTTTAATTCTGTGCAGTCAGTCTTCCACTCCAGGTTCTTTTGCAGGGCTTAGTCAGGTTTGGGACCTGCCCTTCAGCTAGAGCAATGCCTGGTCAAAAACCCATCTCTGTCCTGCTGAATGAACTGTATAAATGTTTCCACCATACCAAGACATGGTTGGTGGTTGCCACATCCCTGGGTATCAGAAAAAATAAAATTCCCCTTCATATGGGATTTTAAATGGCAACAACACCACCAAAGTTATATAAAATCAATGTTTATTAGAACATATTTAAAAATATGATCACTCACACAAGTGATGATCTGTAAAACCACATAGAACAAAATTAAATTGCATAGTCATTCCAAACATTTGGTGCATGAATATACATATGTTGTCCAAATTCTCTCCAGTACTCCAAAAAGAATCTTCGGTACTCAACGCGTTTCAGGTCCTAGCCCTTCGTCGGGGTCATTTATACAAGGGAATATACATTCAACAACTTGTCTAATAAATAAAGAAAGCAAAATTAATTAACTGGAACTACAATACACTGATTAGTCTGTACTTTGCTCTTTCCTTTTGCCACTGTATGCCAATTTGGGGTATGATAACTGAACTAACAATTTTGCCAGGAACAGCAGCAACAATTCAGAAATCAATGGAAAGCAACTCTTTGATTTAGGGAAGTTCAGCAAGCACTCTTCAGCCTTTATGTTTAGAGACACCTGGAGGCCTTGGGTAAATGCTCGAACAAAGTCAAGGACAATGTAGAGATATAACAAAGAATACAATATGCCTATTGATATAATATTATGAAATACTTTTAAAACATATTAGTGTTTTTTAATTACTTTGGTGTATTAGAAAATAATTAACAGCTTTCAGATATAAAACATATGTAGAGTATCAACAATATTTGCCTTTTGCAAAAAAAATGAAAAAAAAAAAAATGAAAGTTCAATTAACCAAAAATAAAACTTACATCACATCAGTGTTTTTCTAATATTTGATACAGACTGGCATTTTAGCTTACTGAAAGTGGATGTAACTTCATAATCTGTTTCGTTTTAAACCATTCAAACATTACATTTGTTGATGCCTAGTCCTGCTGGTGGCCTGGGACAATTCATTCAAGGAACGAAAAGAATTTGGATATGGGCTTAGAGATGAAATCTCAGTGTGGTATTGTTAATTCTCAATAAACACTCTGAAATGAGAAACATAAGATTATAAAGTGATAAATGTGTTCCACAATGTGTCACATAAAAGAAACAGCCAAAGTTATAATGGCATATTAGATGTGCTCTATCCATTTCCTCACACAATGCATACCAAAGAAAAAGTGGCTGCATGTGGGTGGATGTAAAACATTGCCGACATACCTATTGTTAACTCTTATTTTTCTAAAGCAGTATGAGCCTGGACAGTGACTAACAGATATTAAATGTTAGAAAAAGCAACTTCACTAAACATTGTTTATAATAGAAATCATCTGTTACCATTGACACAGTATAGTTTTAGAATAAAATGGTAACCTACTTTTTCTGATAACCCAAAATCTTTGGCAGGTACATTTTCACAAATATTATTCTCTGTGTATGGCTGAATAGGTTTGTACCTTGAAAAACATTCAGCATGATAAGGGAACATCAATGCAGTCCTGCATACTGACAGTCTCGTCGCTAGGGGGGTGGGGGGGTGCGGGCCGCACCTGGGTGCCACTCGCTAGAGGGGTGACACCATCCCGATGGTGATGAAATCCTGCTCCCTTTGGCTGTTTTTGTGCCTGGCATGTGTTCTCCTGCTCCTCCTCTGTGTCTCTCACTCCTGCCCAAGCCTGCTCTGCTCGCCACCTGGGTGGCGTGGCTGCACACTGTCCTCTCCTCTTCAGCTGCCACCCAGGTGTTCCTGAGCTGCCCAAGCTGGTGCAGTAATGGGCGGGGGGTGTTGGCTTGTGATTGGGGGGGGATGTCCTCCGCTGCTAAAAGTAAGGTGTTGTGACGGGGGGCTTGCTTGATGAGGTTGGTTTTTGCTGCTGGTCACAGCTATATTATATGTAGGTTGGTTTGTTCTGGGGGGGGTCTATACTAATGGAGGGGGGTGGTTTGTCCTTAGGGGGGTCTGTGCTAATGGAGGGGGTGGTTTGTTCTGAGGGGGGGTCTGCACTAATGGAGAGGGTGGTTTGTCCTGAGGGGGTTCTGTACTAATGGAGTGGGTGGTGTGCCCTGGGGGGGTCTATACTGAGGAAGGGGGGTCTGTACCTAGGGGAGGAGGCTACACTGAGGGAGGGGGTCTGTTCTGATGTAGGGGGGTCTGTACAGGAGGGGGAGGTCTATACTGAGGGAAGGTGGGGTCTGTACTGAGGGGGAGGTCTATGCTGAGGGAGGGGGGTCTGTACTAATGGAGGTGGGTCTGTACTGAGGGGGTGGTCTATACTGGTGGAGGGGGTTTATACTTAGTGGAGGGAAGGGGCTGCACTGACAGAGGGGGTCTATACTTAGTGGAGGGGGGTTTGTACTCAGAGGCGACTATAGTTAGTGGAGGGGGGTGGTGACACCATGTTTTATCGCTCCGGGTGACACCAACCCTAGTGACACCACTGCATACTGAATATACCAAAATTCATCAATTTTGTTACAATCCACATTTTAAACTATTTAAATGCATACAGATCATGTGTTTCCATTTGACTAACAACTAGTCACAAAACACCCATATGCAAACGCACTGCAAATGTGCATTCTTGAAATGCATTTATATGTACATGTTCTAAAACCTTTGTTTTACAAACATGATAGCAAAAAAATGCTACAAACCTCACATACATATGTATTTAATAGAAACAATCTTTTTTTTTTTGTTGTTTTTTAAGTTTACATGTTCAACTGGTTCATATACAGTGGGCACGTATTCAGACCTCTTTAAATTTTTCACTCTTTGTTATATTGCAGCCATTTGCTAAAATCATTTAAATTCATTTTTTTCCTCATTAATGTACACACAGCACCCCATATTTACAGAAAAATACAGAATTGTTGACATTTTTATTAAAATTTAAAAAAGAAAAACTGAGATATCACATGGTCCTAAGTATTCAGACCCTTTGCTCAGTATTTAGTAGAAGCACCCTTTTGATCTAATACAGCCATGAGTATTTTTGGGAAAGATGCAACAAGTTTTTCACACCTGGATTTGGGGAGCCTCTGCCATTCCTCCTTGGAGATCCTCTCCAGTTCTGTCAGGCTGGATGGTAAACGTTGGTGGGCAGCCATTTTTAGGTCTCTCCAGAGATGCTCAATTGGGTTTAAGTCAGGGCTCTGGCTGGACCATTCAAGAACAGTCAAGGAGTTGTTGTGAAGCCACTCCTTCATTATTTTAGCTGTGTGCTTAGGGTCATTGTCTTGTTGGAAGGTAAACCTTCGGCCCAATTTGAGGTCCTGAGTACTCTGGAGAAGGTTTTTGTCCAGGATATCCCTGTACTTGGCCGCATTCATCTTTCCCTCGATTTCAACTAGTCGTCCTGTCCCTGCAGCTGAAAAACACCCCCACAGCATGATGCTGCCACCACCATGCTTCACTGTTGGGACTGTATTGGACAGGAGATGAGCAGTGCCTGGTTTTCTCCACACATACCGCTTAGAATTAAGGCCAAAAAGTTCTATCTTGGTCTCATCAGACCAGAGAATCTTATTTCTCACCATCTTGGAGTCCTTCGTGTGTTTTTTTTAGCAAACTCCATGCGGGCTTTCATGTGTCTTGCACTGAGGAGAGGCTTCCGTCGGGCCACTCTGCCATAAAGCCCCAACTGGTGAAGGTCTGCAGTGATGGTTGACTTTCTACAACTTTCTCCCATTTCCCGACTGCATCTCTGGAGCTCAGCCACAATGATCTTTGGGTTCTTCTTTACCTCTCTCACCAAGGCTCTTCTCCCCGATAGCTCAGTTTGGCCGGAAGGCAAGCGCTAGGAAGAGTTCTGGTCAACCCAAACATCTTCCATTTAAGGATTAAGGAGGCCACTGTGCCCTTAGGACCCTTAAGTGCAGCAGAAATGTTTTTGTAACCTTGGCCAGATCTATGCCTTGACACAATTCTGTCTCTGAGCTCTTCAGGCAGTTCCTTTGACCTTATGATTCTCATTTGCTCTGACATTCACTGTAAGCTGTAAGGTCTTATATAGACAGGTGTGTGGCTTTCCTAATCAAGTCCAATCAGTATAATCAAACAGCTGGACTCAAATGAAGGTGTAGAACCATCTCAAGGAAGAAGAAATGGACAGCACCTGAGTTAAATATATGAGTGTCACAGCAAAGGGTCTGAATACTTAGGACCATGTGATATTTCAGTTTTTCTTTCTGTGTTTTTCTGTCAATTAATGAGAAAAAAAATGAACTTAAGTGATTTTAGCAAATGGCTGCAATATAACAAAGAGTGAAAAATTTAAGGGGGTCTGAACACTTTCTGTCCCCACTGTAATTTTTTTTTTTTATTCCATACATATTTTATTAAAGTTTTCATGTACAGTACAGCAAATGTTTACATGAATAACATCGTAAAAATATTAGTGCAAACAGGAATCATAACAAAACATAGCCCTTGAAAAGGACTCCGTCTAGAGCCTATATATACCTTAGGATCCGAGGGAGTCAACTTGTCCCTGTAGCGTTAGAGTAGTTATACCAACTATGTTATCCTTCATATAAGGTTGTTGTAGGGCATAACCCTAAACTATTTAACATTTAAAAACTAGATATATAGGAGCACTACTGGTCAGGTCTATTATAATCTCTCACGGGGAGGTGGGAGCAAAAGCAGATAAGATGTTCTTTGTATTGATCCCACCGTTCTCATTTGTGTGGGGCAGGAAAGGGTAGGGAGGAAGGGCAGGAATGAAGAGAGGAGAAGGGAGAAAGAAAAAAAAAGGGGGGGGGGGCGGGACGGACAGGGGTGGGGGTGTAAGGGTACCGAATATAAGAAAAGACAAAGAAGAAAAGAGGGAGGAGAGGGGGTGGGGACACCACCAATGACCCTCTCTATCTCCGACACCTCAAATGATATATTATGGTTCATGACGAGAAGTCAGAGTGTCCTTTGTTGTCACGTCCCCTGCTCATGATACATGTCAATCGTTTTGTCGTATCAGCTCTTGGTAATCTTGGGATTCTCTGTAGGTGTGCCAAGCCACCCAAATGGCTAAATATTCAGAAATTTTATCACGAGTGGTATATATGAGCTCCTCCATCACTGCAATGTGGCGGATGCGAGATGTCCATTCCCTCATAGAGGGCGGAGATGTTGATCTCCAGTGGACTGGTATACATAGCCTAGCTACGTTGATCAAGTGCATAGCCATCGACTTGAAGTAGCGTTTTCTGGGAATTTGTGAGTGGTGTAGTAAATATTGTGCCAGGGTGACCTCTAGCGGGAGTGAGGTAATCAGGGTTGTCGTGTCATGAACCTTACGCCAATACGGCTGGATCAGGGAGCATGTCCACCATATATGAAGAAGAGTGCCCTTCTCTACTCCGCACCTTTAACAGCGGTCAGACACCGCAGGTATAAATTTATGTAGGATATCTGGCGTTTTGTACCACTTAGTTTTGATTTTGTATCCATTCTCCTGTATTGCCACGTTTAGAGAACACTTGTGGAGATATAGATGAATTAGTATGTATTGTATCATATCACTCCCCAAACATCAAGGCGTAGAGAGCCGAGATGACATGGCTTTGGGGGGATGATCTGGTGCAGAGAGACTCAAACATCGTTGTGTCCCTAGTAAAGCATGCTCTACGAGTCGGGTTATCTAGGTAATGTTTCAGTTGCAAATATGACCAAAAAGGAAATTTTGCTGTATTGGATAATTCAGTCATTTCTTTGTGTTTTTTGAATCTCCTTCTCCAGAAAAAGTGTCTTGCTTGGATTTCCCTATGTGGCCATTCTGCTGCCAAGAAATTCCTGGCTAGGCCTGGGATAAAAGTCGGGTTGCCCCTAAGGGGGGTGATCAGGCATTCCTTAGATGAGAGTTTGTGTATGGTACATTCCCCGTCAAACGCCTGAAGGGTAGCTCCAATTAGAGGGTGAGCATGTATATGGGGGGGGGGGGTACGTGTTCTTTTGGGAGCCATGGTACTATACCCAATTCCTCCTGAGAGACTAGGTATTCGAGCCCGACCCACCCTTTGCATCTTTCATGGATTTCCCAATCCACCACCCTTGTCAGGTGGACTGCCCTATAGTACCTTTGGATGTCTGGGAGACCAATCCCCCCACTCGACTTTGGTAATACTAGCTTAGCCCATTTGATTCGTGCGGGTTTGTTGTCCCATAAAAAGGACCTACACATGCTCCAATATGCCGCAAAAAATGAAGGTGGCAATCGGATTGATACCGTTTGCATCTTGTAAAGCATGCGAGGAAGGATTGTCTTTTTTAGGATTGAAGCACGCCTGAACCAAGAGATTGAGGGCACATGCCATTTCTGGAGGTCTCGATGCATATCCTCTAATTCTGCTGTAAAGTTTCTAGTATAGAGCTCTGATAGGTTGACAGGGAGTTTTATGCCTAGATATGTGACCGGGTCTGATTTCCATTGGAAAGGAAAGTTCATCTGGCATTGACGCATAAGGTCGGAAGAGATATTCAAAGCAAATGACTTTGAGTAGTTGATTTTCAGGTTGGAGATGTGTTTGAATTGCTCAAGAACTGACAAGAGGTTTGGTAGGGATGTTAGTGGGGAGGAAAGAAATAATAAGACGTCGTCTGCGAACGCTGCTATTTTAAATTCATGGCCTCGTACTTGTATTCCCTTAATGTCTGTGTGCTCCCTAATACAACGGAGAAGGGGTTCCAGGGTAAGGATATAGAGAAGGGGTGATAGGGGATAACCCTGTCTCGTTCCGTTGTGGATAGAAAAGGCGTTCGACAGGTGGCCATTGACTCTAATTCTTGCCCTTGGTTTGGCATATAGGGACAGAATGAGTGCACACATTTTGGTGCCAAGACCCAGAGCCCCCAGTACTTCACCCATATAGTCCCAGTCCACTAGGTCGAACGCCTTCTCCGCATCCATTGCAAGAAAGAAACCCTCCTCTTGGGTAGAAGTTAGCCAGTGGTGGAGGTTCAAGGCTTTGGTAGTGTTGTCCCTGGCTTCTCTACCTGGGACAAAGCCTACTTGGTCCAATCCCACCCATTGCGGTATATATTGGGACAGACGCATTGCTAAGATTTTTGAAAAAAGCTTAACGTTCACATTAAGTAAGGATATTGGACGATATGAGGCAACATTGGCGGGGTCCTTTTCATCTTTCGGAACACTGTAATTTTTTTATTATTTGTATAAACTTCTTACAAATAAACATTTCTAATAATAATGCCTAGCTCTACTTGCATGCTCTTTGGCAGCCTATATAAACTGACTAATTACCAGCTAACTAGGGGAAGTCATTTACCATCTCTGTAGAGTGATATTTTGTGGCTGATTTACCAAGGGAGTTAAGAATCTTCCCAAAATAAATTGTGCGAATAGTCATTTAAATGATCCAATCATATTAAAAAGCAAATTCCTGTTCAATCATGTTATCTGCTGGATAATTAAAGTGAATATTCACACAATTATGTTTAACTCCTTTAGTAAATCAGCCCAATCACCATTGATAAAGGTTTATTTGTAGTCCAGCTGTTATAAAAAGAACCTACAGAAAACTGTTGCTCTTTCACATATCTTCACTTAATTAAAGAAAATGTAAAAAAACGTTTTTGCTTAGCACTTAAAATGCAATTTCAGCCCAGGCCATTCTAGTTTCAAATATAGTGATGATTAAAAATTCTGTCAAGTTGGGGGGGCAGGAGGCGGAGCCTAGCGGAGCAGACATGCATTGTTAGAGCTCCACACCGCTGAGGAGAGAAGAGAAGGACAAAGCGGAGCCTGCAGGCTCAAAAGGTATCCATTTGAACCTTTTTGCCCCAGGGAACAAACTGTGAAAGTTTGGGCAGGAAATATGGTACTGGGAGGAAACCGTGGCAGAAATAAAAATCACCTCACAAAGAGCTCACAGGCACTCACTGCAGCTGAAGCAGCTCCAGTCACCTCACAAGATACAGCATCAGGGCGCTCTCACAGACAGAAAATGTCACAGCAAGACTCTCCATTTGAGTCAGATACAGAACAAATCCTCTCACAAACTTCTCCACAAGCCTCCTCAGCATCCCCAGTAATATTATTACAATTTGAAAAGATGCTTCATAAGGCTTTAAAACAAACCTCAGACCAAATAACAAAAAGCCTAACCAAAGAAATAAGAGAGCTGGGAAACCGCACCGCAGCCTTAGAAATAAAAATGGATGAAATTGAAATTACAACCCAAGAAAATATAACAGAATTGGAAAAATTAAAAAAAGAGAATTTAATACTTCAAACTAAGCTCGAAGATTACGAAAATAGAGCCAGACGTTCAAACTTGCGCATAAGGGGAATACCTGAAACTGTGACAGACCTGCAATCTACTATTACTGCTCTATTACAAGAACTAAAGCCAGATATCCCTATTGAACGTTTAGAACTGGACAGAGTACACAGAGCCCTCACAGCCAAAAAGAAAGATGGACCCCCACGTGATATAATCACAAAATTTCATTATTACAGAACGAAAGAACAAATACTAATTGCTGCAAGAAAAAAAAAGGAACTTAATTTTCAAGGACACAATTATCAAATTTTTGCTGACCTATCCCAACTTACTATTACTAAAAGACGATCCATGAAACCCCAACTAATGGAACTGCAACGCCACAACATTATGTATCAATGGGGCTTCCCCTTTTCAGTCAGATTTAACTACCAAGGTACAATTTACAGAAGCAGATCAGCAGATGAACTACAACAAACCCTTTTAAAATTAAATCTGACAGAACCCACAAGCAGCAACACTCCCACACGCAGAAGAATGGCATCATCTTCACCTTCAGGCAGCACCCAGAAAATTTCAGAACAAAATGGGAATCATCATTCTCACAAAAGAGGCCGTTATGCCACATCATCCATGGACCAAGAAGATTCAATGGACTGACATCCTAATTCCTGATATCTCTTCATTTATTATACTAAGAGATGGTTCTCTATAAAAAACCTGTATTTATAACTGAATGTAACTGCATTCTGATAGTCACACACTGTGTGGGATCATGTTACATTCCAGTTATATTTCTTATTACTTCTGATTCATATAGCCTTAGAATATATAAGTGAAATAAGGAAATTCTTGTTCAGTTATATATTATCAGGTAATAACAATAGATTTATTACTTTTTAGGACAAATATGTTCAATAATACAGAAGTAATGGAAGCTTTTTCTTTCTTTTCTTAAAACAAATATATTATTACCTAACTAGTTCCTAGAATTATGTTTTTGTTTATTCTAATCTGAAGCAATATAACCTCAATTTTATGAGTTAACATATCTAAACAGTTGCATATGAATAAAATATATAATTGTTTACTCTAAAAGGGTTAAAATCCCAAAATAATTCAAACTATCTTCATCAATACCAAAGTTATTAACAGTACCTTTCTAACTGAATTATTTAGCCTAGGGCAAGACTAACCATATACAACCACCCTGGAATAAATAATTTCAACAAAAACTATATTCTGCACTCCAATTAATGAAACATCATTTTGATGTCTTTTGACATAGCACTTCTCTCCTGTAAGCGGAAGATCCGTGTACCCCCATTAGCCCTCCTCATTCTCCCAACCATATTATGTGGGAGTGTGACGAAGGCACTTATTCCCCTGAGAGAGATATTTATTCTCTTTCACGGGTAAATTGTGATTACTTGCAAAAAATAATTTATACAATGTATCATCTAATCTCATATGTTTTTTGTTTACTCTTTACTCCAGAATTCACTGGTTTCTTTTCTATCTATTCATCTCTTCAGTCCACACAGGTTGATCTGCGCAGTCAGCTCTGCATAACAAAAAGTAAGTCAAAACTATTTGATCTGTTGCCATGGCACCACTGAATATACTTTCCCTGAATGTTCAGGGAATAAATGTCCCTCAAAAAAGGACCAAAGCCTTCCGTACTTTCCATAACAAGAAGGCTCACATAGTATGCCTCCAAGAAACACACTTCACCAAAGATTCTACTCCAAAATATATTTCTCCTTTTTATCAACAAATTTACACGGCTTCTGCCTGTACCAAGCAAAGGGGAACTCTAATTGCATTTCACCGATCCACACCATTCACCTTATCATCAGAAATTAAAGACCCAGAAGGTAGATACCTGATACTCATGGGTTATATAATGGATACAGCAATCACGGTGATTTCCTACTACGCTCCTAACAAACAACCTACACCATTCCTCTCACATATATTACAAGTGATTAATACACACAAAATAGGAACAGTGATAATGTGTGGGGATTCGAACCAGGTCCTCCTCCCATTTCTAGATAAATCACCTTTTACACCATCCAAAATAACCTCTAGATTACCTTTTTCTCAACTTCTTTCCAAATACAATCTGGTAGATTCGTGGAGAGAAAGTAACCCAATGAAAAAGAAATTCACTTATTTCTCGCACCCTCATCAAACCTTCACCAGAATAGATCATATTTTTCTAACAATAGGAATGATACCAGAAATTATTGCATCAGATATAATTCCGATTCCGTGATCTGACCATAATGCAGTATACACTACCATAGCCTCAGCCATACCAAAAGCGCATGACCCAACGTGGTACTTACCGGACATAATGCTCAAACACCCACTACATCAGATGGCCATTGAACAAGCTTTAAAGGAATACATATCAATTAATAATACAACAGACATCTCCCCAATAACACTGTGGGAAGCTCATAAGCCTGTCTTGCGTGGTACAATACAAAGACAAATGGCACTATTTAAACGGGAGCGCAAAAATCTAGCAAAAAAACTAGAACTCAATTTTAATGCAGCCTACATATCATTTCAAGATAATCCATCTCAGAGTACAAAATCTCATCTGGAAAAATCTAGATTGGAATACGATCTATTTCTCACTGAGTCAGTTGATAAATCCCTCAAACGCTCCAAACACAATTTCTACATGAATACAAACAAACCAGGTACATATTTGGCTCGGGCATTAAATTCAACTAACAAATCTTTCAAACCAATACGTTTGAAATTATCAAAAAATGTTTACACTTGTAATCCAGTTAAAATAGTACATAAATTTCACTCACATCTCGCAGCTTTATACAAGACAAACAATGAATTTAATCCTACAGAGGCTGAATCCTTCTTCTCAAAAATAACCTTACCTGAGTTATCTCAGAATCAAAAAAGCAGTTTGGATGAGCCTATAACTATAGATGAAGTTGCTAACGCCATAAAAGACCTAAAACTTAACAAAAGACCAGGCCCAGACGGCTACTCGGCTTTATACTATAAAACATTCTCAGAAATACTCTCTCCCATTCTCACTGAAACTTTTAACAAACTTCTAGATGTACATTCTTTTCGGCAAGAAACACTAATGGCAATTGTTTGTATGATCCCAAAACCCCTTTCTGATGATACTTCCTGTGTGAATTATCGGCCTATCTCTCTGTTAAACCTCGATATTAAATTATTAGCAAAAATAATAGCAAAACGCCTCAATAGCATTATAGGAAAATTAATACATAGAGATCAAGTAGGCTTCATGCCAAATAGACAGGCAGGCGATAATATACGCAGGGCAGTGTTATTGGCACATATTACTAAAAAACGGAAAATCCCTTTATGTTTTCTATCTCTCGATATTAAGAGGGCATTTGACACAGTATCCTGGCAATATATGCAATATTCATTACAAAAATGGGGTTTTGGACCCCACTTTTTAACATAGATCAAAGCATTATATAATAAACCCAAAGCCTATATAAAATATGCTGGATACAAATCTGAAGCCTTTAATATCGAAAGAGGTACCCGACAGGATTGCCCATTATCTCCCTTTTTATTTGCCCTTATACTCGAACCCATGGCCCAATACATCAGAACAAACCAAACTATAACTGGCATTGAAGTAGGAGGTATTACACACAAATTATGTATATTTGCAGACGATATATTACTTTTTCTATCATCACCACAGGTCTCTGGTCCTAACTTAATACCGGCTCTTGATGGATTTGCAGCCCTATCCGGCCTTATGATTAATCCTAAGAAATGCCTAGTGCTTAATATTTCACTCACTAACATGGAATTGATCCCGGCTAGGGCTGCACTCCCATTCACATGGGCAGAAAAATCAATCCCATATCTTGGAATTCATTTAACAGCATCTCATTCTGACTTATTCTCAACCAATTATCCTCCTGTATTAAGACAGATCACAAATCTAATAAAACAATGGTCGCAACTTCCTTTATCCTGGATAGGGAAGATTAATGCAATCAAAATGACTATTCTACCCAAATTGCTTTATCTATTCAGAGTCCTCCCTATTCCAATTCCTTCCTATTTTTTGAGAATAGTACAAAAAAGAGCAAATTCGTTTATATGGGGCTCTTCTAAACCACGTATACCTATACACACACTACATCTTCCCAAAAATAAAGGAGGCCTGGGATACCCTAATTTTACTAACTGCTACAGAGCAGCACATTTGGCCAGTCTGTCCAAATACCATGCAAAACAGGAAATCCCATTATGGGTATTTATAGAGGCTTCAGAAAATGACCCTCTATTAATATCAAATTTATTATGGCTTGATCCTAAAGACCGCTTTAAAATTCATAATCCCATAACTAAACACTTCTTATCTCTCTGGGATAAACTAAAAACCAAATATCAGTTACAATCTCCACACAATCCTCTCCTTTCTTTTATCAGAAATCCGGCCTTTTATCCGGCATGGATCTACCCAAATTCTTTTAAAGCTTGGACAACATCAGGCATTCAGACACTAAATGACTTCATAGCATCTAAATCATTCCTTTCATTCCCATCGCTTAGAGAAAAATATGATCTACCAAACTCTGAGATATTTAGATATCTCCAAATCAAAAATTTCTATACACCATTCCTAAAGGGGGATACACCATTATCCCAATTATCCATTTTTGAATCAATCTGTACAAAAGATCCATTTGCTAAAGGTACAATTTCATCACTTTATAATCAATTATATGGAGTAGCAAATCTTAATAGACCCTCTTACGTTCAGAGGTGGGAGGAGGACCTGGGACGAACTTTAGAAGACACGGACTGGTCTAACATATGGCTCACATCTAAGTCATCTTCACCCAACATCTTAGCACTGGAGACAAATTATAAAGTCCTAACTCGCTGGTACCTTGTACCCGCTAGAGTGGCAAAATATTCACCTAATACCTCAGCTCTTTGTTTTCGAGGATGCCCAGAAATAGGCACATATTTACACATATGGTGGACATGCCCAGTAATCCAAACCTTCTGGAAGGAAGTCTTCGTGATTGCATCTAAAATATTTAAAAAAATAATACAACCAGATCCATATTTAACTTTACTTAATCTAAAACCGGAATGGTTAACACTCTCTCAATTCAAACTTATGATCCAACTAATAACTGCTGCAAAACAAACAGTGGCCAAGGCATGGAAATCTCCTACATTGGTACTAGCAGAAACAATTCACAGAATGAATAATACAATGTCCCATGCTAAGATGGTAGCCATCGATCAAAATCAAATTCCAAAATTTGAAAAACTTTGGCATCCTTGGATAAAACAGTTCCTGTCAAACTTCAATGACTCTGTCCTGTTGCCATGGTAACAGATTAAATGACTTCCAGAGACACCCATTCTAAGGCTTCAAAGAGAACTAAAAAGAATAATAAACTGACGAGCGGGACAACCTTGTGGACCATACCTCTACCTTTCAACCCTTTTTCTTCTTTCTCTCTCCTTTTCTCCACCTTACGATTAAAGCTCATTATCAGAATTTATTTGACCTATATACACTCTACTTGTAAACAATATGTATAGTAGGTATAAATCATTTAAATACCTACAAAAGTAATTAAGGAAATGATATATATCTTTAATTTAGGTTTACGTGAACCCAATGTTTAATATTTGAAATTTCATGATATTTACCTATATAAACCCTACTGTAAAACAATGAGCTTACTTTATAGATCCTTGTAAACTTACTTTATGTATCTTTATAACATTGTATACTCAATAAACTTCTTTTGACAAGGAAAAAAAAAAAAAAAAAAATTCTGTCAAGTTTAACAAATATATAAATTATAACAGGAAAGATGAGTATGCATGACAAATGACGAGTGTGTACACAGTACAAACATTTATGTAGATCAAAAATAGGGATGAGCCGAACACCCCCCGTTCGGTTCGCGGCAGAACATACCAAAAATTTGTGCGAACATGCAAACCCTTTTTAAGTCTATGGGACTCGAACGTGAAAAATCAAAAGTGCTAATTTTACAGGCTAATATGCGAGTTATTGTCATAAAAAGTGTTTGTTTGGGGACCCGGGTCCTGCCCCAGGGGACATGTATCAATGCAAAAAAAAAGTTTTTGTGATTTTAATAATGCTTAAATTGAAACAATAAAAGTGTAATATTCCTTTAAATATCATGCCTGGGGGGTGTCTATAGTATGCCTGTAAAGTGGTGCATTTTTCCTGTGTTTAGAACAGTCTCTGCACAAAATGACATTTCTAAAGGAAAAAAAGTCATTTAAAACTGCTTGCGGCTGTAATGTAATGATGCCCCCCCCAGCCCATTACCGGACCCTTTGGGTCTGGTATGGATATTAAGGGGTACCCCGCACCCAAATAAAAAAAAGGCGTGGGGCCCCCAGGCTCTATATACTCTGAACAGCAGTAAACAGGTGGTCCCCGGGTTACAAACAGGAAAGGGACTGTAGGTTTGTTGTTAAGTTGAATCTGTTTGTAATTTGGAACAGGTACATTTTTTTAAGTGTAGCTCCAGCCCAAAAATCTATTTTAAGCTTTTTGGATAATATAGGGCAGGGTTATCACCCCTGTAACATTTTTTTTGCTGTCTGTGCCCCTGTTCAGAAGATTTCACCTCACTTTCTGTCCCAATGACAATTGGATTTTGAAAATTTTGGGTTATTAGGGAAACAAGGATTGGTGATAAAGCATCAGTGGAGACACCTTTTTCCCATATTAACTCTTACAGGAGAGAATTTCCCTTCCTAGGGGTAGATTTCCTCTCACTTACTGTTGTCTGCCTCCGTTTGTAAGTAGGAGTCGTTTGTAAGTCGGATGTTTGAAAATAGGGGACCACCTGTATATACTATACGGCCTGCCCTATACACTCTGCAGGAAATTGGGCCTTAGGTGTTGGTGGTATCAGAACACTGTAAGCCCTCACAGTTACTCTTGGTGGGTGCTGGAACGGGCCCTGCTGCGAAATATTATATCAAGAATTGTAATTGTTAAACAGGGGCAGAAATATTGGGCCTTAGTCAGTGGTGGTGGTGGCATAACACTGTAAAGCCTCACAGATACTCTTGTTGAGTACAGGAACGGGCCCTGCTGTGAAATATTAGATCAAAAATTGTAATTACAATACAGTGCATCCGTAGTGCAGTTGCTACTACTTTTCTGGTGGTGTACACAATACAGTTTAGTGCGGTGTTGCAAAACAAAATATACATCATGTCCAGAAGGCCACCAAGGAGAGGCAGATGCTCACAGACCACTAAAAGAGGGCAAGCAGGCTCTGTGTCTACAGTCAACAGTGCTGGTCATGGACATGATGCATCCTCTGCCGGTGGCCGTGGGGCACACTTGTCCTTTTTTTCTGCTGCTGGCCGTGTTCTTGAGCCAGAATATGCAGCAGAGTTGGTGGAGTGGATAACAAAGCCATCCTCATCCTCTGTCACCCAGGCCCAGAGTAGTTTTCCTTCCTATGCAGCTGTCAAAGTGGCCTATACCACCGGCTCCTTGTCCACAGTCACTCCTTCCGTAGCCCAACCATCATGCATGGAGGAGTCCCCCAAACTATTCGACCACAGTGTGATGTACATGCTGCTGGAGGATGCGCAACGATTTGAAGGCTCCAATGTTGTTTCCCAGGTTGAGGAAGGGAGTAACATAAGCCTAGAGAGAGGGGGTGCCCAAGAAGGACAAGAAACTGGCAGTCATGTTCCCCCAGCTGCAGCATAGTGCCAAGTTTGCTCCAGTGATGAGGATCCACACTGGGGCAGAGATTGTGTCAGCTCTGCAGGGGCATGCTCAGAGGTGGTTGATGCCATGCCAGCTTCAGCCAGGAATGGTTGTATGCGACAATGGCACCAACCTTCTCTCCACCATCTGACAGGGACACTTGACCCATGTTCCATGTTTGGCACACATCCTGAATTTGATGGTGCAGCGGTTCTTGAGCAGGTACCCAGGCTTACAAGATCTCCTGAGGCAGGCCAGAAAAGTCTGTGGTCATTTCCAATGGTCATACAATGCCAGTGCTCGGCTGACTGACATTTAAAGGGAATGCAACCTACCAACTGCCTCATTTGTGACATGTCCACCAGGTGGAAGTCAACTCTGGAAATGCTGCAGCGGCTGTACACGCAGCAGAGGGCCATCAATGAGTACCTGTGTGAGTATGGCACCAGGACAGGGCCAGGGGAGCTTGGCTTCTTTTTGCCATGCCAGTGGCTACTGATCAAGGATGCATGCACTGTCCTGTCACCATTTGATGAGGTTACGAGGATGGTGAGCAGCGACAGTGCATGCATCAATGATACTGTCCCTTTTGTCTTCCTGTTGGAGCACACGCTTCATGGAATAATGGACAGGGCACTTGAGGCAGAACAGTGTGAGGAAGAGGAGGACTTCCTAAACTCTCAAGGCCCCCTTTATCCAGATATTATTCCTGCATGCCCGCCAAATACACAGGAAGAAGAGGAGGAGGAGGATTGTGTCAGCATGAATGTGGAGGATAACACTCAGCAGCAGTCTTCAAGGGATGGTTTTCAGTCCCCAGAAACCCAAAGAGTTGTACAGGGCTGGGAGAAGGTTGTTAAGCATCATGTGATCCCTAGTGACCCAGAGGACTCAGAATCGAATGCCTCTTCAAACTTTTGCAGGCTTTGCAGAATCAGAGAGGCCATGCAGTGTAAGGACCCTAGGATTCGTGGTATCAAAGAGAAGGAATCATTAATGGCTGGCAACCCTTCTTGATCCACGTTACAAAGGTAAGGTTACAGAACTCATCCTGCCTTTGCAGAGGGAGCAGAGGATGAAATATCTTCAGGAGGCCTTGCAAAAAGGTTTGTGCAATGCATTTCCAGACCCTGTGAGATTACAATTTCCTGGTGCTGGACAACGTGTTGCTGAGGCTTCAAATTTGCGAATTCCGAATTTTCAAAATTTTGAATTTTCGGATTTTTGAATTCCGAATTTCTGAATTTTTGAATTTCCAAATTTTTGGAAATTTCAGAACAAAAAACAAATGAAACAAAAACAAAAAAGAACAAATTTTTCGGCAGTGCACATGTATAGAGAAAAGCACAGAAGACATACCGTATTTATCGGCGTATAACACGCACTTTTTTCCCCTTAAAATCAGGGGAAAATCATGGGTGCGTGTTATACGCCGATCCCCGCTAATTGTGAGCTATCAGCGGCGATCGCTGCCGACATTCACATAGCGAGTAGTTTTAAATATGGCGCCGCGGAGTTCGGAGGGACTCGGCGGAGCTGAACGAGCGCCGCCGAAATCACAGAGCCGAGATACACATAGTCGAGTGTATTTGGCTCTTTCCGGCGCCGCTCACAGTCACGCCCAGTCCTGCCATTGGACCTGTGTTATGTCCATCATAGGGCGGGACTGGGCAGGACTGTGAGCGGCAACGAGAAGAGCCGAATACACTTGACTATGTGTATCTCGGCGGCGTTCGTTCAGTTCCGCTGGCGCCGAGTCCCTCCGAACTCCGCTGCGCCATATTTAAAACATGCATCTATGTGTATGTCGGCGGCGATCAAGCATGGACACTGGGGGCAAGGCTGCACTGACCACTGGGGCAAAGCTACACTGACAAGACTGCACTGGTGCAAAGCTGCACTGACAAGGCTGCACTGGGGCAAAGCTGCACTGACAAGGCTGCACTGGGGCAAAGCTGCACTGACAAGGCTGCACTGGGGCAAAGCTGCACTGGGGCAAGGCTGCACTGACAAGGCTGCACTGACACTGAAAAGGCTGCAATGACACTAACAAGGCTGCAGATGAACACTGATGAGGCTGCATTGATGGGCATTTAAATGTAAGTTTTTTTCCTTAAACTTCCCTCCTAAAAGTTCTTTTCCTTAAAATTCTCTCCTAAACTTGGGGTGCGTGTTATACGCCGGCGCGTGTTATACGCCGATAAATACGGTAGCTATGCCATTAACCCTCGACCAGTCTCGCCATTGGACCTGTGTTATGTCCATCATAGGGCGGGACTGGGCGGGACTGTGAGCGGCAATGAGAAGAGCCGAATACACTCGACTATGTGTATCTCGGCGGCGTTCGTTCAGTTCCGCTGGCGCCGAGTCCCTCCGAACTCCGCTGCGCCATATTTAAAACATGCAGCTATGTGTTTGTCGGCGGCGATCAAGCATGGACACTGGGGGCAAGGCTGCACTGACCACTGGGGCAAAGCTGCACTGACAAGACTGCACTGGGGCAAAGCTGCACTGACAAGGCTGCACTGGGGCAAAGCTGCACTGACAAGGCTGCACTGGGGCAAAGCTGCACTGGGGCAAGGCTGCACTGACAAGGCTGCACTGACACTGAAAAGGCTGCAATGACACTAACAAGGCTGCAGATGAACACTGATGAGGCTGCATTGATGGGCATTTAAATGTAAGTTTTTTTTCCCTAAACTTCCCTCCTAAAAGTTCTTTTCCTTAAAATTCTCTCCTAAACTTGGGGTGCGTGTTATACGCCGGCGCGTGTTATACGCCGATAAATACGGTAGCTATGCCATTAACCCTCGACCTGCAGACTGCCAGTATCAGGGAATTCAATGTTAATACTGGCGACAGGGAGTGAGGCAAGAAAATACAAAGCAGATAAAACAAAAGAGCTGCACTGTAAATATTAGGATCGAGTATTACACCAGGTGAAAGACTTGAATAAACATGGATAAAATATTACACCAAAATAAAAGATTTGGATAAAAAGATATATGCAGCGCAAATGATATTACTAGAAAATATATTCATATAGAATTAAAAATTGATAAATATTAGGAATAATGATGTATATAATACAAACATATAGTAAAAATGGAATAGTATAAAAAAAGTATGTCTAGAAAATTAAATATATGCACTTATGTAAAAAGGAAAAAATAAAACAATTACACAACTGGTATCCATTTCTAGTCCAATGAGAATAAATGGTATGTAACAAAGTACATGATAACAGAAGTTGGGATTATTTATCGAAATTAAAAAATGTATAAGAACAGAGGGGAAACCAAGTGCCCACTACAAAATAATCACACCTCAAGTGCCTCATTAAGACCTTCTGGTGACAGAGTATTAGGATGATAAATCCAAAAAGTTCCTCTGCGGCAGAGGATATGAAACCTCTTGGCCACAGAATCACAGGGGGAAATTGGTACAAAACCCAAACCTGAAGGCCATTGGTGGAGCAATCATGAGTGTATTTGAAACTGCGGGGGAACAGTATGATCAGTGCTGCCTTCCTCAATTAGTCTCCTGCGTTCACCAAAATGTACCCAGACTGTACGAATAGTCCTGCCTACATAGAGGAGATATCAGGGACATAAGAGGCAGTAGACAGCAAAATCTGTGGAAAAAGGAGAAGGACCTGATGGAATAAGTTTTTTCTTTGTTATCGGTAAAATTGCGGTGGCCGACAAATTTACACATCTTGCATTATAGTTTTTTAAATGGGAAAATCCATACTATGTTGAAGAAGGTAGCCAAAGGATGGGAGGAAAGTTTATTGCTAGGGGCAATCTTGTTTTTGACATTGGGTGCCCTTCTATACACAAATTTAGGTCTGTTTGGGAGAACAGGCCCCAACTTCGGGTCCTTCAAAAGGATCCTGTAATGTCATGAAATGACCTTCCCCATCTGAAAACGGGAGGGAAACTCGGTTATAAATTCGATGTTGGATCCCAAGGTGGTCTCTGTTTTTTTCTAATGGCCCTGATCTGGCAAGTGGCACATGTTTAAGGATTATTTAAAAAATGTTTCCATAAATCTGTCTTTGAAGGTCTGACCTTGGGAAAAAAGTGATTCTGTACTTCTCCTAGGAGTGCCATATATACTGTGTACTTGTACACTTTTTGGATTTGCTATAGAGCTTGTGTACTGCATGTCAACGATTAATCCTGCTGCAGAGATGACAGTCCAGCTGTGTGAGGCATCCATCCAGTGGTAAGCAGCTTCAACTGCGCTAGTGGGCTTCAGTGCTCCCAGGCTAGGCAGATCCCTATGTGGGCACTCTAGTGACAGCTCAAGCGACATAGCAGTAGGGGATGTAATGTGCGCTTCGAGCATGTGTGCTCCTTCGTCAGGCCATGTGAAGGCGCCAAGAACTATGTCAAGCCCACTGCAGGGAATTATTTCCAGCACTACCAAAGCTGCCACCACCCCAGGTGGATTGCCAATATACCCAAGAGCCAATTTTGTAGACTGAGGTACAACTGTACACAAGATGAGGACTATGTATTCCAGGGTAGTATTCTTAAACAGAAATTTTCTGATAAGTCATATCCATCACCCTTGGTCGATAAGGCTTTCTCATTTTGTTTGGAGCATAATAACAACACAGAAACAACCAGCCCTCTTTGTCCCCTAATACACAACCCATGAGATTTACTACTTAGCTCCACACACAGTTCCACAGGATGAAACATATTCTTCCTGCTTGTTTGCTTACTTTCCCGCTGCTTGTTTTTCTGTTTAGATGCATTCTAGTTGCTTCTTACTTGTTCAGCTGGCAACCATCTACTCATTATATTTGGACCAATACACTAACTTTAGACTTTTGCATTGTTTGTGCTACTTGTTCCCCTCTCCCTTCCAGAGTGCCACATTATCTTTCTGCTCATAGTAATCCCCCCTCGCTTTTGTTGGCAGGTATGATTGTTGCTTCTTCTCTATTGGATAAATTACATTTAATTCCCTGTCTATCTGACTCCCTGTAACTATGACAAGAATGGAGGGGAGATTTATGAAGACAGAGACCACTAAGAAAACCTGACAGTGTTTCAAAAAAGAAGTTTTTCTCTATAATCAGTGGCGGAACTACCAGGGTCACAACAGTCGCACTTGCGACTGGGCCCTGGCAAATCCAGCCACTGTAAGGGGGCCCCAAGACCGCGCGAAAGACTTCCTGTCCATCACCTGGTGTAGCGGCTGCTGGTTCTCTCACCTCCGACACTTGGCTCCAGTGACTGGCTCACAGCTTGTGCGGGGTATTTCTGTTCACACATGCTGCGATTACACTGTACGGCATCTCTCCCTCTCTCCCCCCTTCCTCCCCCTCCTGCCCACCTCACACTAGCACATCGACTGAAGTCCCCTCCCCCTTTTCCTCGGCTTGGATGTCAGAGACAGGAGCAGGAGGGAGAGGAGAATGAACATAGCATCAACAGAACGGGACATGCTGGTCTGAGGTTTGTACTGAATCTTAATGCTTGGCACTTGCAGGGGAAGGAAACGCAGTGAAGGGGACTCAGAGAAGGGGCAAGTTATCAAAGAAGAATACTTGCAGTGATTTGGGGGATAAGAGGATGCTTTATGTGCTAGGGGGCACTTTGGGAGAGGAGAAAACTTGTGATGGGGGGGTGGGGCAGATTTTTTAATTAACCCCCTTCCAGCACAATTTCTCTCCCCTCCCAAAGTGCCCCCTAGCACATAAAGCATCCTCTTATCCCCCCAAATCACTGCAAGTATTCTTCTTTGATAACTTGCCCCCTTCCCCCCTTCTTAAAAGACAAACTGACTGTTATTGAGGGGACAATCATGGTGTCTGGGATCCTGGGCACCTTGCTAGAGATTCAGGGCAATTGCTCCAGGTACCTATGCTAGTGCCCCCCTGTCAGGCAAGTTAGTGGAGCCAAGTGCCTGAACTTTTTTTTGGCACTGGGCCCCAAGACTCAGGGCTGGTTAGCACCACAAATCACATAGGAATGCGCTGTGCGTTCCTTTGCAATTCACATGCCTTCCAGGTGCTGTGCGATTTCAGCCCTTTCATTTTAATGGGCTGAAACCATGTTGGTCTGCACTAAGAGCTGTGCATGCGCTGCTTTACAAAACGCACAGCAACTGGATCGCATGGTACTGTTGATCAAACATTCCGGTGCAGGCAAACACTGAATTTGTGACCTGCATTTGGGTAGTCATTAAACCCCTTGCCACACACAAATATGTGGACACTCGGCGCCTGGGCCTTGGCACAGAGAGGCCACATAATTGCATGAATTGTGATCAGTAGCGATGTGCACGCCTTGAGCGCCCCTTCACAGTTACCGGCGTCTAACTGAATGCTCCTGATCACTGCAAGCGATCAGGAGTTTTCAGATCACATGACTGCCAGGAGGCACAGCATGAAGAGGTTAAGTTGACACCCATTACAGATCGTTATGATAGTGCATTTTGAAAGCAGTGTGGGAAATGCACACAAAATGCAGGTTTCCCTTACAGCATTCTGGTATAAACAGACCCTTAATCCGGATACACAAGATTTCATTTGTATTTCAGGAAGGTCCCACCAAAACCAGGACAGTTGGTGGGAAGTATGGATATGTATTAGAAGGGGAGATGATTTGTGTTTTGGTGGGGTTTGTACTGAGAAGGGGGATTTGGGTAGTAGGATTTGTGACAGAACTGGGAAGAGTACTTATGGCATAAGGGAAGGAGGATTTGTGCTGGGGAGGATGGGGGGGGGGATTTGACCCAGGATGCGGGGGGGGGATTGCTGGAAGGGAGGACCTGGAGGAGAGGATCTGTGCTAGAGGTGGGGAGAGGATTTTTGCTGAGAGGGGGATTGGGTGGGGATGGGTTTGTCCTGGGGGAGATTTGAAGAGACGCCCTTCATGTTGCACCCCATCACAAACACAGGCATAATGTGAAGGAGGTCCCAGAATGGCTGTGGACAGTAGGGGTGGTGGGGTTGCATTGTGGAGGAGAGAGGGGTGGCAGGTGGACGGTAAAGTGGAAGAGCATCAAAAATCGAAACACACCTTCGCCTGTGTAGACAAAAATTCTTGCACCGGCTCTTCTGCTACTGATAACCGCCTCCTGACTTGGCCCTCCACCACTCCCCACTGCTGCTAGCCCAGTGCTGCCAGTCTGACATTCCAACCTCCATCAGTGTCCCCAATGTGAGCCACTTGCTGTCAGAGCTCTCCTCCTACACCACTGCAGCTCATATTCCGGAAGGTCGGCAACCTGTATGTTGGTTCTACTGTCATGGGTAATTTGCTCAGTGTCCGCACAATGAGCCTGTCAGTAACATCCTGTTTAAAAGCCTTTCCGATGCTGGGAGTGCAGGTCTTACATGTTGGTAAAATCTATCACATTTATGGCAGTACCTAAATGCAGGTGGAACACAGTGGTGGAACAACCAGGGTCACAAAGGTTGCCCTTGGGAATGTACCCTGGCATTCTACCACCATGATGGCAGAAAGGAGGATGCTGTGAGACCTTAATAAAGGGTCCCACAATGAGAGTAAAGGGATCCAGGCCCGGGACCAGAGGTCAGGGGGGCAATTCATGGTTTCTTGCACCAGGGCCCTGAAAGTTGTAATTACACCTCTGTCTATAATTGAACTTTATGTTGATCCTGTATTTTCTTTGTGCTAGGCTCAATAACTGGTTCACTGCATAATAGGCATAATAAGCAGTCTGTACATACTGTATCCTTACTTTTCCTCTGCCCTGATCCACAGTCAAAGCCCCAACATACCTAGCACTTATGTTATGAAATAATACTTGAAACTACCCTTACTTTCCACAATACGTTGCTTTGTGCTTAATTAGCTGTGTCATCAAGGGGATTATGTAAGGTCATAGCTCTATGTACATTTTCAACTGCATAGGAACGTTCAAGTGGCCAGCAGATCAAGGCAGTGAAGGAGTAAATAGAAGGTAAGCACAGACTGCTTTCTGTCCTTATACAGTGAACCCAGCACTTGATCTAGTGGGCAAAGTACAGATTAGTTTTAACCACCTCAATACCGATACTTTTACCCCTTTCCTGCCCATTTTCAGCTTTTCATGCTGTCGCATTTTGAATGACAATTGCGCTGTCATGCAACACTCCAACTGTATTACATTTTTATCATTTTTTGAGACATATAGAGATTTCTTTTGGTGGTATATAATCACCACTGGGTTTTATATTTTTTGCCAACAAATGACAAATGAAAAATGTCTAAAAATTCTGAAAAAAAAAACCTTTTCTTCGTTTCTCTTATATATTTTGCAAACAAGTAATTCTTCTCCTTCACTGACATGTGCTGATGAGGCTGCACTGATGAGCACTGATTGGCTGCAGTGATGGGTAACTGATAGGCTGCACTGATGGGCACTGATGAGGCTGCACTGATGGACACTAATGGGGCTGTGCTGATGGGCATTGACGTGGCTACACTGATGATGCTGCACTAATGGGCACTGATGAGGCGGCACTAATGGCCACAAATGACGCAGCACTGATGGCCACTGATAAGCTGCACTGATGGGCACTGATGAAAAAGCACTGATATGCTGCATTGATGGACACTGATTGGCACTGATGGGGCTGCACTGATAATCAATGCCCTGATCATCAGTGTACATATCCCCTGTCACAGGAAAGCTGGCTATTAGCTTTCTTTTCCTTAGACAGTGACAGCGCTGAGGAAAGTATATGTCGATAACCAGTATTTGTTTACAAGTGATCGGGTGTGATTGGACACAGCTGAACACATAGTAAAGCGCCAACGTCATTAGCTCTTTACCCTAATCAGTGATGCGTTGTGTCCGAGGGACACAGCTCACCACCGATCACCACGCTGTGCGTCCCTGGGGGTTCGGATGCGCTGCACAAATGGGAGGACGTCATATGACGTCCTCGTAGAACAATTGTGGTCCCTCCCAGTCGTCATTCTACAATAGGCCAGGCGTGAACTGGTTAACATAATGAAGAAAATAAGTCAAATACAAACTTTACATTCTTTTACAAGTGAATGGATGCTACAACGATCCTCCTTACTATTGATATAAAATCCGTGCTCTGAGAACAATTCAAATTCCACAGAGCAAGGATTAGATCAACAGTCAGATGCTATGTTATCATATGACAGTGCTGAGTAAACATGGTAAAAGTAATAAATGTAGCAGACACCTGCTTCCAAAACACCTGAACAGACTGTGATCCAAGAGAAGGTAATTTTTGACTGACCGCCAATGTAATGGAACTTTAATGGATATGTCAGCTAACCATTTATTGTGCCAATATATCTGTCTAGTATAAGTGTGAACTCAACGTCATAGAACAACATGCATTACTGTAGATGTCAGTCTCTTGTTACACTTTAACAAACTGTCTTTCACAGTAATACTCATTTTTGGTATGTATATACATATCTAGATTTCAACATTCTCCACAGAAAATCTAGCAAATTAACCTTAAGGTTTGGCTTTAATATCAGCTGAAAAACAGCTGCTTGCTACTAGAGAAGACTTCCCTAATGCCAAAATATGTGAGGTTGGGAGGAAGTTGAAATAAGAGATGTTTAGCTCTTTAATGCTCCTGTGTGGGGATAAAAGGGTGAAAAGAAGGGAATCTTCTTTGGCATAGAGTCTCAATGCAGCTCTGGAAATTTCTGTTTTTATAGAATATGATCTCCTCATATGCCAGATGTAAATAGTGAAAAAAGGTTCAGGCATATGTGATGATGTAACACAAGTCAAAGGGTCAGGCACCTGTGACTTTGTAGCCACGTTAAGTGGTTCAGAAGCTGTTTTTTGACTTAACAATGTGCAGTTTTCCATCACACATGTATAAAACATTTCATCCATTACTAGTCTCCTTGATTGTAACATTTGTTTTCTCTATTTATATTGGGTAGATTTTCTCTAAAATTACAAAAAAATATTTTATTTTAGTACTAATACCTTTCTCTTTTTATTAATGCTATTAATGTCTATATAACACAATGGGGTGGTGACTACCAGCGACCCTGGAGACCAACAGTGCATAGGAAGAATCAGCCAGAGTCTCAAAATGAGGTATGTGACTATCTTGGCTTATTAAATATGAATGCTCTGTTCAGATACCCAACTATGCAAAGTAATAACATAAGTACTGGTATATATTTTTTTCCTATTGCCTGAAACCATTGCTCCCAACTGTCCCTTTTCTTAGAGCGACTGTCCCTTTTTTGGAACCAAACCCCCTCTGTCCCTCTCTCCTTCTCAGTTGTTCTTATTGGTGTGATGTATAGACCTGTTTAAAAATGAAGTTTTTGCTTATCAAAATTAGAATTTGTTTATACTTTATGTCAGAGGTCATCAACCCTGTCCTCAGGGCCCACTAAAAGGCCAGGTTTGTAAGATAACTGAAATACATCACAGGTGATATCCTTTGCTGCTCAGTGATTCCAGTATTCTAGTCTGCATCTACCCAAGGTAATACATAAAACTTGGCCTGTTAGTGGGCCCTGAGGACAGGGTTGATGACCACTGCTTTATGTTGTTTAGAAAAATCGTATAAGCATTGTAGATATAAAGGAAAAGATGTAGTAGAAAAAAGCATTTATGGGTTTAACCAAACTTTTTTTTTTTGCTTAAATGCATTGCACACTTTCAAATGTTTTTGTTGTTTTAACTAGGTATCCCCAGTTTTGTCTGCCTTACTTTGCAAAAATGGGCTCACAAGTGTGAGTAATGAGTAACGAACATGAAAAAATCTTGAGCTATTCAGTTATTTTGCTGGTGTTAATAAGGAAGGACATCCAGTGCTGTCTTACTCAGCGGGTGTTTTCTGTTGGTGGGGGGACAATGGAAATTCATGGCCAAGTTTGGCTCAAACATTGCATAGAATAACTAGACTGCTGCAACACAAAACTTGGCTAAGCATTGATAGACCTGTGTACTCCCAGCCAGAGGTGGCTCTAGGCTTTGTGAAGCCTTAGGCAAAACTTACACATGAGGCCCCACGGACTGGGACGCTCCGTGATGAGGCCGCTATTCCTCAGGCTGCGGGCAGTATCCGATTTGTCCGTCAGCTCCTGGGCCACAGAGTCCCAGTGGGGGTATGCGGAGCTGCCGGCATCAACTTCAGTGATTGAGAACAGGCAAATTAGGCGGCCGCGAGGCCCCTGTTAGTGCAAGGCCTTAGGCAACCGCCTAATTTGCCTAATTAGAGAGCCGCCTCTGCTCCCAGCGGTATCTCTTTAGTATTCAACTCATCATGGCCTTAAAGAAAGCCACAAGAGTTGCACAGAACTGAGTTTATCTTAAAAGAAAAATACTGTTTAACCGCTTGCCGACCGCCGCACACATTGGCAGAAATGCCACAGGCAGGCAAATGGGTGTACCTGTACGTCTCTTTAATTTTGCTAATTTCCTATCAGGCGCACCCACGGGGCACAGGAACTCGATGTTCACTGGTGGACCGCGATTGCAGTGTGGAGAGGTAGAATGGGGAGATGCCTATGTAAACAAGGCATTTCCCCGTTCTGCCTAGTGACATGACAGGGATCTACTGCTCCCCGTCATCGGGAGCAGTGATCGCTGTTATGTCAGTGGAAGCCCATCCACCCCACAGTTAGAACACCTCCCTAGGACACACTTAACCCCTTGATTGCCCCCTAGTTTTTAACCCCTTCCCTGCCAGTGTCATTTACACAGTAATCAGTGCATTTTTATAGCACTGATCGCTGTATAAATGACAATTGTCCCAAAATAATGTCAAAAGTGTTCGATGTGTCTGCCATAATGTCGCAGTCATGATAAAAATCGCAGATTGCCGCCATTACTAATAAAAAAAATATTAATAAAATTGCCATAAATCTATCCCCTATTTTGTAGGCGCTATAACTTTTGCACAAACCAATCAATATACGCTTATTGCGATTTTTTTACCAAAAAATATGTAGAAGAATACATATCGGCCTAAACTGAGAATGAAATTTTTTTTTTATAGCAAAAAGTAAAAATATTGCTTTTTTTTCAAAATTCAAAAACTCTTTTTTGTTTATAGCGCAAAAAATAAAAACCGCAGAGGTGACCACATACCACCCAAAAGAAACCCCTATCTGTGGGAAAAAAAGGACGTTGATTTTGTTTGGGTACAATGTCGCAAGACCGCGCAATTGTCAGCTAAAGCGTCACGGTGCCTAATCGCAAAAAGTGCTCTGGTCAGGAAGGGGGTAAAATCTTCCAGGGCTGAAGTCGTTAAATATATATATATATATATATATATATATATATATATATATATATATATATATAGATATATATCTATATATCTATAGATATAGATATATAGATATATATCTATATCTATAGATATGTATCTATATCTATAGATATATATCTATATCTATAGATATATATCTATAGATATAGATATATATCTATAGATATATATTGCAAATTTACTTGGTGCAGTTGTACATCGACAAGAATGTTATCAAGGGAGTTTGGTTACATTTGAGATTAGGTGTACTCCCTCTTCATCATTTTTATTTGTTTTTTTCACAAAGGGTATGCTATTTTTCAACATGCCTACGTTTTTAATTTATATCAGCTGGTGAGGTGCCTGTCATAGTGAAATTTCCCTGAAAACTCATTTCTGTACATATCCATATACCTTGAGTCCCTGTTCCGTGATATAAGGGCTGACCTGTGGTTTTCTCATAATTCTTTACCCCTTCCCAGGAATTAGACCTCATTTACATCTAAGGAGCTTATAGGCAAAGAACGTCTGGTATTTTCTGTGCAAAGTAACAATGCCTGCAGATAGCCAGATAGCGTTACTGGTCCTGAATGCTTTCTACAGCAATCTGCATAAGTGACTTTGGAACCCTTTAACCTTTTGTACTCTCTTTCAAAATACATAGCTATAGGATTCCTTAAAATCAAAAGAAGGATGTATGGCTAGTGGTGGCACCATGTCATCAGAAAAGCAGAATAGTCAGCATACCATAAATCCAATGCTAAATAATTTACTTCAAAGAACTTGATGATCAAATATACAAAGTCCATCCTTGGGGACTGTGTAGGACTCCTTTCTCAAAATGACATAAACACTATATCACCTTGAAAAAGAGGCCCCATAAACTTCAGAAACATAGTTTTTTTTTTGTATTGTATAATGGTAGACCATTCTGTTTTGTGTAAATACTTTTGAATGGAATTTATGGTGTGCTGGATGTTTGGCCTTGCACTTTTAACTACTGTAGCACACTTCGTTAACAGTATTGTGTCATGGTACAGTTCTCACAATATGACATCTCTCTGACTACTGTTAGATAGCATCACTTGGTTCTAGCAACATTTTATACTTTTGGCAATACAACACATCTATGCAAATAGTAACTCCTTTCTGGTTATATTAATATGGCACCTGCATAGCATGGTTATACGGTAGCTATTATACTATAGCACAAACTAGCGATGTGACAATAAAGTTTGAGTTTTATTAGCACTCTTTGAATTACCATTCTGACTGTAGCATAGCAATCACTCTTACTATGATATAGCACTTATTTAGTGCTAGTGTTGGTGATGAAATTTGATATTCTTCCCTCCATCTCCTAAATGGGAGATGGAGGGACAGAGGTTAGACCTGTCTGAGATAAACAGAGGTTAGACCTTTTTGGAGCAGCACAAGGCAGTTGATAAAAGGATTCTCAGACTAGGTTTTGGCTTTAGACTGTTGTTTGTATTGCAAGATTAATTTTAGTGACCATTACAGTCACTTATTTACTTTTTTGTAATATAACAATCTACAAAATTTGATTATAAATAGTTGGCTTCCAATATAACATGTTAAATAATATTTGTTATTTTTTAATATATGTGAATCCTTGCATTGTAAAATAACCAATCCAGTTTAACCCCTTGCCGCCCACCCACCGTCAAATGACGGCGGGGCGGTGCAGCTCTCTTTCTGGGAGGACGTCATATAATCAGCGGCATCTCCATGCAGGGGGACATCTAGGAATGTAATCAGGGCACTGATCATCAGTGCCCTAATTACAATATAGCAATATAGTGTCATCAATCAGTGCCCACCATTGCCCACCAATGGTAGCAATCAGTGCCCACCACTGCCCACAAGTGCCACCAATCAGTGCCCATTAGCGATGCCAGTCATTGCTGGCTATCAGTGTTGCCTATCAGTGCTGCCCATTAATGCCCAACACTGCTGTCGATCAATGCCCATCAGTGCCACCCATCAATGCCCATCAGTGCCCATCAGTACCGCCTATCCGTGCTGCCTATTAGTGCCCACTGGTGCTGCCTCATCAGCGCACATCAGTGAAGGTGAAAAATTACTTAGTTACAAAATTTACTGACAGAAAAAAAGTAAAAAACTTTTTTTTTCAAAATTTTTGGTCTTTTTTTTTGTTGTTGTAAAAAATAAAAAACCCAGCAGTGATTAAATACGACTAAAAGAAAGCTCTATTTGTGTGAAGAAAATGATAAAAAATTTGTTTGGGTACAGTGTAGCACGACCGCGCAATTGTCATTCAAAGTGCGCTTGGGCAGGAAGGGGGTGTAAGTGCTCTGTAGGCAAGTGGTTGACCACTTCCGGACTGCCGCACGCCAATATATACCCTTACTTTGAAGGGGGATATCATTGTTATGGCAGCAGCTAGCTGCCATAACCCGGGTTTCCTCTTTTTTAGGCGGCGGTCCGGTTTCCGATCCGAGTGGTCTCTGTGGCGGATTTGCCATAAGATCACATTTATCGGCGGCAGGAGAAGGCCACCCTCCCGTCGCGCTCCGGTGCCCTCCGCCGCTTATCGGGGCCACCGGCAGCGGCGGAGGCATTTGCATCTTCACCCTTGCTGGGCATGGAGACGAGTGAGGGGAAGATGGCCCCCACCTGTCTCCATAACAATGTAGGGCGGAAGCGACGTCAAAACGTCACGTCTGCCCATAGCTCTTAAAGGGCCATTTTTTTTAGTTTTTTTTTAAATGACAATTTTTTTTTTTATTATTGCATTTAAGTGTAAATATGAGATCTGAGGTCTTTTTGACCTCAGATCTCATATTTAAGAGTCCTGTCATGCTTTTTTTCTATTACAAGGGATGTTTACATTCCTTGTAATAGGAATAAAAGTGACACAATTTTATTTATTTTTTTAAAAACTGTGTAAAAATAAAAAATAAAAGGTAAATAAATAATAAAAATATATATATTTTTTAAACGCACCCAGTCCCGCCGAGCTCGTGTGCAGAAGCGAACGCATACGTGAGTAGCGCCCGCATGTGAAAACGGTGTTCAAACCACACATGTGAGGTATCACCGTGATCGGTAGAGCAAGAGCAATAATTCTAGCCCTAGACCTCCTCTGTAACTTAAAACATGCAACCTGTAGAATTTTTTAAACACTTAAGGACCGGGCCTCTTTTTTAGATGTGTTGTTTACAAGTTAAAAACAGTTTTTTTGCTAGAAAATTACTTAGAACCCCCAAACATTATACATTTTTTTCTAACACCCTAGAGAATAAAATGGCGGTCCTTGCAATACTTTCTGTCACACCGTATTTGCGCAGTGGTCTTACAAGTGCACTTTTGTTTGAAAGAATACACTCTTCTGAATTAAAAAATAAGACAACAGTAAAGTTAGCCCAATTTTTTTTATATTGTAAAAGATAATGTTATGCCAAGTGAATTGATACCCAACATATCACGATTCAAAATTGCACCCGCTCGTGGAATGGCGACAAACTTTTACCCATAAAAATCTCCATAGGCAACATTTAAAAAATTCTACAGGCTGCATGTTTTGCATTACAGAGGAGGTCTAGGGCTAGAATTATTGCTCTCGCTCTACTGATCGCGGTGATACCTCACATGTGTTTGCATATGCGGTCGCTACTCATGTATGCGTTCACTTCTGCATGCGAGCTCGGCGGGACGGGGCGCGTTTAAAAATTTTTTCTTATTTATTTTGACCTTTTATTTTTTATTTTTATACTGTTTTAAAAAAAATGTGTCACTTTTATTCCTATTACAAGGAATATAAACATCCCTTGTAATAGAAAAAAAGCATGACAGGACCTCTTAAATATGAGATCTGGGGTCAAAAAGACCTCAGATCTCATATTTACACTAAAATGCAATAAAAAAAAAAAAAAATTGTCATTTAAAAAAATGAAGAAAAAAAATGGCCCTTTAAAAGCTATGTGCGGAAGTGACGTTTTGACGTCGCTTCCGCCCTGCAGTGTCATGGAGATGAGTGGGGGCCATCTTCCCCTCGCTTGTCTCCATGCACAGCCACGGAAGGATCTGATTGCCTCCGCCGATGCCGACGGCTCCGGTAAGCGGCGGAGGGCACTGGATCCCGGCAGGAGCCCTCTCCTGCCACCGATAAAAGTGATCATGCGGCGAATCCGTCGCAGAGACCACTTTTATCTTGTACTGGACCGCCGGCCGAACACCGTGATACCGGGGTTATGGCAGCTAGCTGCTGCCATAACAACGATATCCGTCCTCAAAGTGAGGACGGATATTGGTGTGTGGCGGCCTGGAAGTGGTTAAACGTCGCCTTTGGAGATTTTTAAGGGTAAAAGTTTGTCGCCATACCACGAGCGGGCGCAATTTTGAAGCGTGATATGTTGGGTATCAATTTACTCGGCGTAACATCATCTTTCACAATATAAAAAAAATCCAGCTAACTCTACTGTTGTCTTATTTTTTAATTAAAAAAGTGTATTTTTTCCAAAAAAAGTGTGCTTGTAAGACCGCTGTGCAAATACTGTGTTATAGAAAGTATTGCAACGACAGCCATTTTATTCTCGAGGGTGTTAGAAAAAAAATGTATAATGTTTGGGGGTTCTAAGTAATTTTCTAGCAAAAAAATTGTTTTTAACTTGTAAACAACACATCTCAAAAAGAGACTATGTCCTTAAGTGGTTAAAATAGAAATGTAAGGCAAAACATTTGTGTATACAGTATTGTGACATTATGAAAGGCAAGGTGATTGAGGGACACTAACGCTATGTATCACCTTTCATGCATTCATACGTGGGAAACTAAGGTGGAATCCGGTCCAGGTTTTCCAGGCCACCTTGGCCATGTTGGTTCTGAACCAGATTTTTCTTTCCACCAGGTGGTATAAATAAGGAAGGACTGGAGCAAGAGGTTGCTTTTGGCCTGGGACAAAACTGAGAGGGCTAGGACTGTGGTGATTGCTTTGTAATAAAAACAAAAAGGTTTGCACAATGTTTTTTTTTGTTGGTGACTGGTAGTAGCCCTTCACCTGTAAGATAGCGCCTGGATGGCAAGGATTTATTTTCTGTTTTGTTTGTTTTCCATGAAACCTTTTAAATAAAATCAGGTGTATAAGGCCTCTTTCACACGGGGCAGATCAGTCATGATCCGCCCCGTGAACATCCGCTTGCTCAGCGGGGATAGCTCCGCCGATCCCCGCTGAGCAGGAAGATGACAGGTGCATCGCTGCACACTGTGCAGCGACGGACCTGTCAGAGCGCCGCTCTCCCCTATGGGGGGATCGGATGATGACGGTCCGTAGTGTCCGTCGTCATCCGATCCGATCCGAAAACGGAGGAAAAAGTAGGTTTTTCCTCCGTTACACTTTTCGGATCGGAGCGGGTCGGATGTCAGCGGACATGTCACCGCTGACATCCGACGCTCCATAGGGATGACTGTATGTCCGTTTTTCATCCGAAAACGGATGGATGAAAAACGGACATACGGATCATCCGTGTGAAAGAGGCCTTAGTCAGGCTTTTAAGAAAGACCTGCAGTCTGGACTGCCTTTTTCCCAGGGAAGGTGATCCCCTATTTGAGCTAACCCTCACAATATATCCAAAAATCACAGTAAGTCCCCTACATACAAACGAGTTCTGTTCAGAAGCACGTTCGGAAATCCAATTTGTTTGTAAGTCCAACAAACTTAGCCTAGGTACCCAACCAACAAAATGGGCCCAATAAATTACAGTAATAAGTTTATAACGCATTTCACAAACATAAAAAAAAGGTTGAAACATAGATACAGTACTGCATACAGTAAAGTACACATAACCCCAGCCACCGGAAATGTGAACCTACTCACACGATTGGACATGCAAACGCATGTTTGTATCTTTATGAGTTCTCAACTTGAAGATTGTGTATGTAGGGAACTAGCTTTAAATACCTTTTTTCACCTTTTTAATTAATGAGCACATACCCTCTGTTCTCAGCTGTATAAGAGCTATGGGAAGAGAAACAGCATTAGACTGGTCTTCCCAATGACTGGCTGAGCAGGGGGAGGGTGTCAGGACAAGTCTGATCATTAGCAGAATGCAGGCTGAGTTTGCAGCACAGCTATAAAATTGACCACTCTGTGCTCCCATGCCTAGTGCAGTCAGTTTTCGATAGGAAAGCAGAGGGACTGGCAGGAACACCAGGGGTTTCACACAAAAGAAGCAATACAAAGAGAACAGAATACTTTTTCATGGAAGTACATGGTACAGCAGGCACATATCAGGAATATGAATATGTTGGGTTTACGTATACTTTAACTAGACCCACTGGTTTCTTGGGTATCATATTGTGTATCATAAACAGATCATGCAGTCTAAGGTGGGTAAAACTGGGTGGAAAATGATGGCAAAGGTTTTCACTGTTCTTGTTAAACATAATAACAGTATGCAATGTCAATTCCAAGTCAAAAGGTAGTACTTTTTACTTTTATTCTGTAGCTGGTTGTACATTTTATGTTAACAACAAAACACACAATGGCATTCCTTGCAAGTGGAGCCCCAAAACAAGAGCCCAAAGACCTCGTGCTTGTATGTTATGGCAGCATTTGTTTTCTTTTTTTACTTTCAATATTTTTTATTTATAAAGACCAAAAAGGATTTACAATGAGAAGCATTGTAACCATAATAATCATAACATATAACAATCATAACCATAATAATCATCATCCGTAACAAATTAGGAATTGAACATATAGAAAAATTTTAACATTCAGGGATGTGACTTTCAACAAGAATAAAGCCGCGTACACACGAGCGGAATGTCCAACAGAAAAAGTCAGACGGAAGCTTTTCAACGTCTATTCCGATCGTGTGTATGCCTCATCTGACTTTTTTTTTTTTTAATTCTGACGGACCTAGAAATGAAACGTAATTTTGTCAATGGATCCGCGCTACAGGATGTATTTGCAACTGCAGCCCCCCTATATAGGCAAGGGACACTACGTGTACCCTAAATGAGATGAATATAACGAGATAGGGAGTGGCGCTGTGCGTAAAGGATGTATTAGTGTGTAATGCTTATCTAATGGTAATAGTAAATGTCTCAATGTGACATACTATAGGGAACAACAATAAATAGTAATCGCTATGAATGCAATACAATATATCCCACATAAAAATAAAAATAAAACACCTTTAAATATATATTTTAATTCTTATTTATATATTTTTTCACTTAATATCTGTAGTTTTATTTTTACTATCCAGCAGGTGCTGAAACATTGCTGATTGTATTGTATTTGACACTCTTGCACCTATCATTTTCTCATTTACGTTATACTACACCACTAGTGGTCACCAACATTAATAATATTTTTGCATATGGGATAACAGCTGCACTTTCTATATTTATTGGCACCAATTTATCTATTTATGAATTAGCACTTAATTAATTTTATTTTTATTTTTATTTTTATGTGGGATATATTGTATTGCATTCATAGCGATTACTATTTATTGTTGTTCCCTATAGTATGTCACATTGAGACATTTACTATTACCATTAGATAAGCATTACACACTAATACATCCTTTACGCACAGCGCCACTCCCTATCTCGTTATATTCATCTAGAAATGGAACGTGTTCTAAATATTTCTAATGGAACCAATTCCTATAGGGAAAACTGCTCGTCTGTATGCTGTTCCGACGGACCAAAAACGACGCATGCGCTGAAGCAAGTACGAGATGGAAGCTAATGGCTACTGTCTATTGAACTTCCTTTTTCTAGTCCCGTTTTACGTGCTGTACGTCACCTCGTTCTGGACGGTCAGACTTTGGTTGGACTTTGGTTTGACCGTGTGTAGGCAAGACTGCTTGAATGGAATTCCATTGGAGTTCCGTCAGAGAAACCTTCGGAGTTTATTCTGACGGCAAAACCGGTCATGTGTACGTGGCATAACAATTAGAGAACTTATTATACACATCCATAGAAAAAAAAAGCAAAAAGGCAAAAGAAAAAAATAAAATTGTTTTCTTTTTAAGGCTCTGTTCACATTGGTGAGATGCGGGAAACCCTGCGAATCCAGTGCGGGTTCCCACATCGCACCTGACAGTGCACACTGCCCTATGCGAACTGCTGGGAATGTCAATACTAAGTTAATGACACCCCCAGATCAGTTTGCATATCGCAGTGCAAAGGTGTCAATTCAGATAGGAATTGGATCGCATTGGCATGCACACTCATGCAATCCGGTTCTGGTGCAGACCAAAAAAAGGGTCCTGCACAACTTTGGTCCGAATGCCATGCAAATTTAGCCATACAATCTATATGGCTGAATTTGCATCGCACAGACATCACAATCTGATTTGCATAGCGATGAACCAAGCCTTAAAGCGTTTCCCTTTATTTTCACCTGGTGATTCTGCTAGTTACATATTTCCAGTCCTATGATTACAATGTTTACTTCTTTATCAGGACAACAGAAACAAGATAAGACCACAGAAGCCTACCCTTTTGCTATAGTCCATAGCATAGAGGAGTGTGACTCTGTAGTCCTGAGAGCAGCTAAGAACAATACAACTGATAATTGTCAGCAGAGGAATAAACCACAGGAACTTATCAGCTCACAAGGTTTCTGGCAAGATCAACAGGTAGTTTTTGAACTTGTCAAAAATAATGTCAATAACTAAACATTTTCAGTGGTATATGTAGATACATTTATCTTCCATATACAGCGGGGTTCTTTACTGTTAAAGCTTTGAAAATGTAGACATGTCTTCACAAGAACTTTTTTTCAAAAAAGGCTTGGCTGATTTACTAAAGCACAAAATATAAATGTGTGTGACAAGTTGGGGATTTTGTAGCTCATTTGTAGTGCAAAACAGTGAGTTTACTCCATGCCAGAAGTACGTTTTAGGGCTTTTCCTGCCCACCTTTATTTAAAACAAAGCAAAAGTTCACAAACAAATGTCTTCCCACACAGGGGGTTTCCAACATCAAATGAACATAAACAGTAATCAGCCTTGTGGCTCTCTTTGCAGCTCTACTGCTCAGGCTTCGTGCCTTGGTTCTCCAGACCATCTAACACACAGTCCCAGTGCTTGTGCACAAAACGCTGTACCTTTGTCAGCTTGGCTTCTTATCTTGCAGCTACCTGCTGCTCCATCTCTCACAGGTTTGGGCCTTTGCTTGTCCTGACCTGGACAGTACAGTGCAAAGTGCACCTCTCACTGCTCCCTTCACACACTGACCCCTTCGGCAGGTTGGCTCTACTTTAGATTCAAACATAAAGCCAGCACACTCCGGCACCATTAGTGTGCCTTTTTCCTAGAAAATCTGTCCCATACTGCCATATTAAACAGTGGCATGGGCTCACCCTGCTACAATGGCCACATATATGAAATACATTGAGGGAATTTACAACGACCGGCAGAAACAAAATCTGTAGCAGCTGTGCATAGTCAAAGCTCCCAACTGTCCTTGATTTCGAGGGACTGTCCCTTATTCGAAACAAAGTCCCTCTGCCCCTCTGTCCTCCTCATTTGTCCATCATTTTGGTGTGATCTAAATAGTTATACAGTAAATACAATGTACTACTTATCTAACAAAGAGTGTTTTACAGTGCTAAAATTTTCATCAAGTTTCTAAATTGCATTTGTAAATTCCAAAAGCCAGTATAAAGGAATAGTAGTGAAAAAAAAAACATTTGTGGGTTTAAAGTGGAGTTCCACCCAAAAATGGAACTTCCGCTTTAAGGGAAGGTGACCCCCTGACATGCGACATTTGGCATTTCATTTTTTTTTTTTTGGGGGGGGGGGGGTGGAAACCCTCTTTTTAGAGGGTTCCAGCTCCCACTTTCTCCCAGGCACCACGGTGCCAGAAGTAAGTTCACCTCTCCCCCCTCCCTCTCAATCGCAATCATCTGGGACACATCACAAGTCCCAGATGATTGCCCGCCCAGTCACAGCGCGCAGCGCGGCTCACGCATGAGCAATGCGTGCCCGGCTGTAAAGCCACAGCTGGGCGCCCACAGTGACAATGCCGGCACCGCAGAGAGGAGGGGGAGATGAGTGGGGATTCATTCTCCCGCATCGCTCGACCATGGGACAGGTAAGTGTCTAATTATTAAAAGTCAGCAGCTGCAGTATTTGTAGCTGTTGGCTTTTAATTTTTTTGTTTTAGTCGGAATTCCGCTTTAACCAATTATTTTTTCTGTGCAATTCTCCTTTAAGGGGGCATGGCAGGGGGTGTGTCCTATACCTACATACTTTTGCTAATAGGTGTCCCTCGTTCCTAAAAAGTTGGGAGGTATGCATAGTAACCAATCAGCTTCTAAATTTAATTTTCAAAGCTTCACTCACATGGGCATTTAGCTACGCTGTGAATCCCAGTGGCAAAAAACGACTGATTCCTGTGGCTGTGAATGATAGCTGTGTGCATTCAGTTGCGATCACCACAGATAACTGCTGGCTTAGTGAATAGTCACAAATAACTGCAGTTGTCAATAGCTTGTCATTGCAGTGTATGGGCAGTGTATGGATAGTTGCTCAGAAGCAACTATCTGCACACGGCTGTCAATCCAAGCCACAGGAATCAATATAGAGTCACTAAATGTCCATGTGAGTGGAGCCACATGCCCCGTACACACAGTCAGATTTTCCGACGGAAAATGTTTGATGGGAGCTTGTTGTCGGAAATTCCGACCGCGTGTAGGCTCCATCGGACATTTTCCATCGGAATTTCCGTCACACAAAATTTGAGATCTGGATCTCAAATTTTCCAACAACAAAATCTGTTGTCGTAAATTCTGATCATGTGTACACAATTCTGACGCACAAAGTTCCACGCATGGTCGGAATCAAGCAGAAGAGCCGCACTGGCTATTGAACTTCCTTTTTCTCGGCTCATCGTACATGTTGTACGTCACCGCGTTCTTGACGTTCAGAATTTCCGACAAGATTTGTGTGACTGTGTGTATGCAAGACAAGTTTAAGCCATCATCCGTGGGAAAAAATACATGGATTTTGATGTCGGAATGTCCGATCGTGTGTACGGGGCATAACTGAACAAGCTGAGACTAAAGGCTGGTTGGTTACTATGCATAGCTGCTACAGAATCTGTCTGCTCAAGTATCCATAATTCCCCCCCATGTTTACCTACAAAGTTATCAGATTGCCTTGGAAATCAGGAAAGAACTTTTATGCCCTGTACACATGGTTGGATTTTCCAACAGAAAATGTGTGATAGGACCTTGTTGTCCGACACACAAAGTTTGAGAGCTTGCTATAAAATTTTCCGACAACAAAATGCTTTGTCGGAATTTCCGATCGTGTGTACACAAATCCGATGCACAAAATGCCACGCATGCTCAGAATAAATTAAGAGACGAAAGCCATTGGCTACTGCCCCGTTTATAGTCCTGACGTACGTGTTTTATGTCACCGCGTTCAGAACGATCGGATTTTCCAACAACTTTGTGCGACTGCGTGTATGCAAAACAAGTTTGAGCCAACATCCGTCTGAAAAAATCCATTGATTTTGTTGTCGGAGTGTCCGATCAATGTCCGACCGTGTGTACGGGGCATTACACTGTTGGAAAAATGGGAATACGCTTACAAAGGTATATGTTTTTGGATTGAGGCTAGGTGCACACATATCCAGATGTGGGAAAGCGCATAAATCACACACATTCTTGCTCCCGCAGGCAAGCCACGCTGCTATTTAGCGGACACGCGGTGGCAGTGGCTTAGCGTGGAGGAGGCAACTGGTCCAGTCGCCCTGGGCACAACATTTAGAGGGACGCAGTAATGAGTCCCCCCCCCCCCCGGAAAACCCACGGCTTCATCCACCTGCTCCCCCCCTCCTCCAATGGCTGCTCTGTCCTCCTGATCATCCTTGGTCTAAATGTGCAGGTGACAGCCAGCTTGGGAGTGGGAGGTGCAGCTGTCCTGGAAGGAGGGGATACCCACACTGCTCTACCCACTCTACCTCCAGCATGCCTGAGCTTCACACACATCCCTTACCTAACCTCTCTTTCCCTGCCCGTGTGCTGTATGTGTCTGTGAAGGGGATTTGGAGGCGGGAAGATTAAACAAGCAGCTGACAGCCATATTAAAAAAGAAGCTGCTGACTGAACCAGTGAGCCTCTGGGGACTATCAATGTGAGTGAGCACTGCCCCTGACCAAACCCTGCCCCTCTCTCCCTGTCCCCTCTCTCACTCCCTGCCCCCCTCTCTCTCTCCCTCTCGCTCCCTGCCCCCCTCTCTCTCTCTCCCTGCCCTCCCTCACCCTGCCCCCTCTCTCTCTCTCGCTCCCTGCCCCCTCTCTCTCTCCCTGCCCCCTCTCTCCCTGCCCTCTCTCTCTCCCTGCCCCCTCTCTCTCTCTCTGCCCCCTCTCTCTCTCTCGCTCCCTGCCCCCCTCTCTCTTCCTGCCCTCTCTCTCTCCCTGCCCCTCTATGTCCCTGCCCTCTCTCTCCCTCCCCCCTTTCTCTCTTCCTGCTCCCCTCTCTCTTCCTCTCCCTGTCCCTCCCCTCTCTCTCCCTGCCCCCCTCTCTCTCTCACTGACCCCCCTCTCTCTCCCTGACCCCCTCTCTCTCCCTGCACCTCCCCTCTCTCTCCCTGCCCCCTCTCGCTGTCTCTCCCTGACCCCCTCTCTCTCCCTGCCCCCCTCTCTCTCTCTCCCTGCCCCCCTCTTTCTCTCTCCCTGCCCCCCTCTCTTCCTCTTCCTGCTCCCCTCTCTCTTCCTCTCCCTGCCCCTCTCTCTCTCCCTGCCCCCTCTCTCTGCCCCTCTCTCTCCCTGCCCCTCCCTCTTTCTGCCCCCTCTCTCTCCCTGCCCTCTCTCTCTCCCTGCCCTCTCTCTCGCTCCCTGCCGCCTCTCTCTGCCTGCCCCTCTATCTCCCTGCCCTCTCTCTCTCTCTGCCCTCTCTCTCTCTCTCTTCCTGCTTTCCTCTCTCTCCCTGCCCCCCTCTCTCTTCCTGCCCCCCCTCTCTCCCTGCCCCCTCTCTCTCTCCCTGACCCCCCTCTCTCTCTCCCTGCCCCTCCCCTCTCTCTCCCTGCCCCCCTTTCTCTCTCTCTCTCTCTCTCTCTCTCCCTGCCCCCCTCTCTCTCCCTACCCCTCCTCTCTCTGCCCCCTCTCTCTCCCTGACCCCCTCTCTCTCCCTGCCCCTCCCCTCTCTCTGCCTGCCACCCTTTCTCTCTCTATCTCCCCCTGCCCCCCCTCTTCCTCTCTCTGCCTCTCTCTGCCCCTCTCTCTCTCTCCCTGCCCCCTCTCTCTGCCCCTCTCTCTCCCTGCCCCCACTCTCACCCTGCCGTCTCTCTCTCTCCCTGCCCCCCTGCCCCACTCTCTCTCTCTCCCTGCCCCCCCATCTTACTCTCACTCTCTCCCTGACCCCTTTTCTCTCTCCTTGCCAGTGTCTTGCTAAGAAAGTTCCCTCGGCGGATAAGGACCCCCCCTGAACTGCGCAGGCGCAGCACCTGCGCAGTACGAACTACTGTCAGCCGCCGGAGATAGCCAAAGCTCATACTCTTCAATCAGCTGTACACGGTGCCTGCGCCCTAGGTCCAGGTTCCTTCCCCACCATCCAAGTGGACCTAGAGGATCCGAGCGAAGCAAGGCCGTGCCCGAAGCATGGCGAGCGAAGTGAGCCCGCGAGGGGCCCTCTTACAAGCGCCGTGTACAGCTGATTTTCAGCTATTCACCTTCGGCTATTTCCGCCGGATCCTACTACGCAGGCGCAGTGCCTGCGCAGTAGAGGGGGGTCCTTATCCGCCGAGCGGAACTTTCTCGGCAGAACACCAGCACTGGAAATAGCTTTACCTCAGTCTGTTTATTAAACTTCTTCCTTCCCATCATCTACCTATAGATGTGATGTATAACAGTATAGAGGAATTACTTTATTAACTTTATCCACTTAAAGTGGCATTAAACCAAAAGCAAACATTTATTATATTGCAGCTTACCAATTCTTAGATGTGGTGGCTGCATTATTATTATTATTTTTTTTTAGGTTTACTTTTATTTTCACCTGATGATCCTGCTAGTAAGTCTGGTGTTTTTCAAAAGAACGAACAGATGTAGCAGTTAGAGGGTTGAATCAAATCATTTAACACTGGCAAAGGGGCTTACAATGATCATTTTTCATGTAAAGCTTTTATCCCAAAGGGAAAAAAATGTTGGCTGTAACTGAATATAAAGTATGAGCTAGAGTTTGGCTACAATTTGTTTAGTGTACCTAAATCTGCTAGTGCATCTAACAGCCCCCACCTCCCTGTCCCTCGGACTACTGTCCAAAGGTGTCTCTGTTGCTACTTCAACAGAAAATAAAAAGCGTAAAAAATAAAAATAAAAAAAAAATGCAACCACCACACAGTATTGGTAATACATTACATTTTTTGGTTTTAGGCTTGGATTATTCTGTTCCATGATATTGTTAATATTTGCACTGTAAATTGTATTCCTCTTCATTCACAGCCTGAGTTCCCATACCCTCCCATGGCTCCAGATAATATGAGGAAATGAGGAACACCCCTTCCCTTCTCCCATCCCCAGGTGTCTCTTCTATAATTCCCCCTACCTTACCTTGGGATTATTATTGGGTGCCTGCTCTGCTGTATAGGAGGACCTCTCGTTATTTTCAACCTGAGCCTCTGACTGGCTACCCACAACCTTTTGCCCCGGGTGCTGACAACCCAAGCTATGCCAATGCACGGTGGTGCCAATAATTTACCCCATGCATCTGAAAATGCAGCACCATGTGATTTCTGTGCAGCTTCAATTTTAAAAAAGATGCAGAGACCCTTTTTGTGTGTTTCCTGCAGACAGGCACATTTAAATGAATGGGCTGCTGTGGCTCACTTTCTGTTTTGGCTATGGGACAGGAAGTGAAAGGAAATCTTCCCAATGAAGCACAGAAAAAAAAAATGTCAAAAAAATAAAATAAAAATAAAAACAGACAGGAGTTATAACATACCTCCCAACTTTTTGAGATGTTAATGTGGGACACCTATCAGCAAAAGTATGCAGGCATAGGACACACCCCTTGCCACGCCCCAACAAGGAGAATTGTATAAAAAAACAAGATTGGTTAAACCCACAAGTGCTTTTTTTACCATTATTCCTTTATACTGGATTTTGAAATTTACAAATGCAGCAATTTAGAAATTGGATGAAAGGTTTAGTGCTGGAAAACACTTTTTGATAGATAAAAAGTGCATTTTATATAGAACTATATAGATCAGACCAAAATGATGGACAAATGAGGTTGGATGAGGGACAGAGGGACATTGCTCCAAATCAGGGACAGTCCCTCCAAATCAGGGACAGTTGGGAGCTATGGTTATAACTCTCCCTTACTCTAGCCCAGGGGTGTCAAATTGGTAGCCCTCTAGCTGTTGCCGAACTACAAGTCCCACGAGGCATTACAATGCTGACAGTTACAAGCATGACTCCCAAAGGCAGAGGCATAATGGGAATTGTAGTTCCGCAACAGCTGGAGGACCGTCAGTTTGACACCCCTGCAAATGAAAAAAAAAAAAAGTTTAGCACTACAATTTTATGTTATTATTATTCTTTTTTTTTTTTAAAGGAGCTACTCTCCTTTAGCACCTCTATCACAATATGAAATGTTAGGAGTACACATTTTGATAGTGATATAACCAGCTTACAGTTGGAAATAAAAGAAACCTTTATTTTCGGAATACCTTTTTTGCATAAAATATAAGAATTCTTCTTTCACACAGCACTGTCAAGGTCCTTTCACGGTACATGTACAATAAAAGAGCCTGTGTATTCTGATGTCATGCTTCTTTTCATGCAGGGATGAATTAGCAATCCCTTTCTAAAAGTTAACAAGTATTTGTCACTAATCAGGAATAGTCGTTTTTTTTTTTGGTGCCCTTTTACTAGCCTTGCTTGTGACGTTAAAGGGATTCATCTGACCTCCACGTCAAGGCTGTCCCACAAAGCTGCTACAAGTCACTTATAAAGCAGCTCATATATATGTATATAAAGCAGATCATCCTGCCCACACACGCTGATTTAAAGATGCAATGAAAATAACTATTATTCATTTCAGGAGGATCTCACCAGCATTCCACCACAGCTCACCCTCAGACCACATCAAACCCTCTTTTTTTGCTTGTCAGTGACGCAAGCATACTAAAAAACTCAGACAGTTCTTTTTACAGCTTGTTTACAATAATGTGAGCCATCATTTCATTTTGTTTTCAGGCACTGACACAATGCTGATCAGGATACCCTGATGACACAGGAGGTCCTGTTTCTGTAGTTATGGAGACACAGGGTAATAACAGTTCACAGGGGCTTGCCATCATTTTGGAATAAGGGGAAATCATAAGAAGATCCTGTTTGGGATTACTATTTGTGCTCTAATGAGTCACAATATGCTAGATTCATAAGAGCCAGATGTCACAGCTGACCCAGACAAAGTACTCAGACAGATCCCACGCGTTTCATGTGTCAGCCTCACATCCATTCATAAAATGGTCCCCTCCCACAATGTAAGCCTTGGGAAAATTGGAAAATTGTTGCACAACACTGATATTCACTTCATTGATGCCTTTGCTTCCTTCTGTCCAGACTGTGCTTGCTATGTTGTGGTAAAAAAAGAGAAGATGGGCAGGAAACCAGCACTATCATATCCACTGCTACAGAAAGCGAACAAGGAGCTCAGTTAGTCAGACTGGGAAAAGAAATAATATTATTTTTCCCCACTATAAATTTTCCAGAGAGAAAAACCATCTCCGGGATGCAGATGGGTGTGTTTTTCTTCTTCCTTTTTTTTTTTTTTCTCGTCTTGTTTTTCTTTTTTTTTCTTTGCTTGAAGACTTTCTCAGCCACACAGCTGAAAAGCTTTTGGAAAGGACAAAATAAATAAATAAATAACAGCAGGCGTTGGAGGTGTCTGAAGCTGAGGATTACAGCAGTTTTGTTAAGTTGGCTCCTCTTGTCAGAATTACAGCTGGATAAAAGATGGTACAGCCTAGCTGACAGAAAATTCAGAAAGCACAATTTTTTTCCAGTTCTAGCAAACCCCACAGATCCTGATATCCTGCAGCTGTAGTCGACACAGTGTTATAGATGGGCTGTTATCAATGCTGTATTGTTATGTGGAAATCTATTAAGAAGGATTACAGACTGATACCTCCCTGCTAATGTTTAGAATAGACAAACCCTGGGCTTTTTAATTCCCCTACGCTTAAAAATTCCCTTGCTGGCGTGGTTTAGAAAGTTATGCAACTTTTCCAGGATATTCCAGCAGATGGAGAGTTAATGATGTTACGGAGAAGCTTTGTCCAGATTTTCCATTTCTGCATATTGTCTCACAAGAGACTTGCTGAATAGGTTCTGTTTTTTTGTTTTTGTTTTTTTTACATGTAGGCAGCCTATTGCATTTGGCTGTGCACCCCAAAGCTCAAACACACATACGTGTATATACAGTGGGGACGGAAAGTATTCAGACCCCCTTAAATTTTTCACTTTTTGTTATATTGCAGCCATTTGCTAAAATCATTTAAGTTCATTTTTTTTCCTCATTAATGTATACACAGCACCCCATATTGACAGAAAAACACAGAATTGTTGACATTTTTGCAAATTTATTAAAAAAAGAAAAACTGAAATATCACATGGTCCTAAGTATTCAGACCCTTTGCTCAGTATTTAGTAAAAGCACCCTTTTGATCTAATACAGCCATGAGTCTTTTTGGGAAAGATGCAACAAGTTTTTCACACCTGGATTTGGGGATCCTCTGCCATTCCTCCTTGCAGATCCTCTCCAGTTCTGTCAGGTTGGATGGTAAAAGTTGGTGGACAGCCATTTTTAGCTCTCTACAGAGATGCTCAATTGGGTTTAAGTCAGGGCTCTGGCTGGGCCATTCAAGAACAGTCACGGAGCTGTTGTGAAGTCACTCCTTCGTTATTTTAGCTGTGTGCTTAGGGTCATTGTCTTGTTGGAAGGTAAACCTTCAGCCCAGTCTGAGGTCCTGAGCACTCTGGATAAGGTTTTCGTGCAGGATATCCCTGTACTTGGCCGCATTAATCTTTCCCTCGATTGCAACCAGTCGTCCTGTCCCTGCAGCTGAAAAACACCCCCACAGCATGATGCTGCCACCACCATGCTTCACTGTTGGGACTGTATTGGACAGGTGATGAGCAGTGCCTGGTTTTCTCCACACATAGTGCTTAGAATTAAGGCCAAAAGGTTCTATCTTGGTCTCATCAGACCAGAGAATCTTATTTCTCACCATCTTGGAGTCCTTCGGGTGTTTTTTAGCAAATTTCATGCAGGCTTTCATGTGTCTTGCACTGAAGAGAGGCTTCCGTCGGGCCACTCTGCCATAAAGCCCCGACTGGTGGAGGGCTGCAGTAATGGTTGACTTTCTACAACTTTCTACCATCTCGGGAGCTCAGCCACAATGATCTTTGGGTTCTTCTTTACCTCTCACACCAAGGCTGTGTGTACATTATAGGGGGGTTGTGTGTACATTAATGAGGAAAAAAAACTTAAATGATTTTAGCAAATGGCTGCAATATAACAAAGAGTGAAAAATTGAAGGGGGGATGGAAAGTATTCAGACCCCCTTCAATTTTTCACTCTTTGTTATATTGCAGCCATTTGCTAAAATCATTTAAGTTTTTTTTCCTCATTAATGTACACACAACCCCCCTATAATGTACACACAGCCTTGGTGTGAGAGGTAAAGAAGAACCCAGAGATAGATATATATATATATATATATATATATATATATATATATATACATACACACACACACACACACACACACACACACACACATTATATTGTCAAAAGTATTGGGACGCCTGCCTTTACATGCACATGAACTTTAATGGCATCCCAGTCTTATGCCCCGTACACACGGTCGGACTTTGTTCAGACATTCCGACAACAAAATCCTAGGATTTTTTCCGACGGATGTTGGCTCAAACTTGTCTTGCATACACACGGTCACACAAAGTTGTCGGAAAATCCGATCGTTCTAAGCGCGGTGACATAAAACACGTACGTCGGGACTATAAACGGGGCAGTGGCCAATAGCTTTCATCTCTTTATTTATTCTGAGCATGCGTGGCACTTTGTCCGTCGGATTTGTGTACACACGATCGGAATTTCCGACAATGGATTTTGTTGTCGGAAAATTTTATATCCTGCTCTCAAACTTTGTGTGTCGGAAAATCTGATGGAAAATGTGTGATGGAGCCTACACACGGTTGGAATTTCCGACAACAAGGTCCTATCACACATTTTCCGTCGGAAAATCCGACCGTGTGTACGGGGCATTAGTCTGTAGGGTTCAATATTGAGTTGGCTCACAATTTACAGCTATAACAGCTTCAACTCTTCTGGGAAGGCTGTCCACAAGGTTTAGGAGTGTGTCTATGGGAAGTTTTGACCATTCTTCCAGAAGCGCATTTGTGAGGTCAGGCACTGATGTTGGACAAGAAGGCCTGGCTTGCAGTCTCCGCTTGAATTAAAAAAAAAAAAGGTGTTCTATCAGGTTGCAGGCCAGTCAAGTTCCTCCACCCCAAACTCACTCATCCATGTCTTTATGGACCCTGCTTTGTGCACTGGTCCAAGTTATTTGGTGGAGGAGGGATTATGGTGTGGGGTTGTTTTTTTGGGGGTTGGGCTTGGCTTGGCCCCTTAGTCCCAGTAAAGGGAACTCTTAAGGCGTCAGCATACCAAGACATTTTGGACAATTTCATGCTCCCAACTTTGTGGGAACAGTTTGGAGATGGCCCCTTCCTGTTCCAACATGACTGTGCACCAGTGCACAAAGCAAAGTCCATAAAGACATGGACTTAGCAGGGGTAGTGGAAAATTAACTTCAAGTGCAATAATTCACATTATAATAGTAACCAAAACATATAAATTTAGTGTAACAATCTAAAAAATAAAAATTCCAAAGTGCTATAATGATGTGAACCTCCTAACTAAAAAGTATTTGAAGTTAATTTGTATTTCAATTATCTTTAGAGGGGTTTCCACCATCCCTGCTAAGTTTTATTTTTTATGTCTTGTTTTCAGTTTGATGTGTATTATATGTGATGTTACATATCACAGAGACTGGTATTGGGGTAATATTGACATTTATTGAGATTTCCATACATTAGAGAGTTTCACCATTATTGTTAAGTTATTGATTAGTAAGTTAGTGCTGCACCTTTTTTTTTGTGGCGTGGGAACACATAACAGTGCTTAGTGGCAGGCCTTTTATTGACACTTTTTTATTTTACCTCCAGTGGTTAATTGTAAATAGGAGTGTGGTGATTACCTATTATACTAAAGATTGAAATGTGGCATTAATAAACATCAACAGATTTCAGTTGTGCCCCACCAGGCCACTGCCCTCCCCCATGGACAATGTGCCTAGCTGCTGAGTTCATCTCCCCATCCCTGAACTTGGTGCACTGATGGGCACTGATTAGCAGCACTGATAGGCAGCACTGTTGGGCACTGATAGGCGGCACTGATTGGCAGCAATGATGGGCACTAATAGCTGCCCCTGATTAGCGACACTGATAGGCACTGATTGGTGGCACTGTTAGGCAGCAATGATTGCCAGTGATTGGCAGCACTGATTGGCACTGATAGGCAGCACTAATGGTCACTGATTGGCAGCACTGATAGGCCACACTCTTGGGCACTGATGGGCGGCACTGGCAGCACCGATTGACACTTATGGGCTGCACTGATCGGCAGCATTGATTGTCAGCATTGATGGGCACTAATAGGTGGCACTGATAGACAGCACTGACTGCCACTGATAGGCGCCACTGACTGGCACCACTGATTGGCACTAATAGGCAGCCCTGATGGGCACTGATAGGCAGCACTGATTGTCAGCACTGATTGGCATTGATAGGCAACACTGATGGGCTATGATTGGAAGCACTTATGGACACTGCTTGGCACTGATAGGCAGCACTGATGGACTATGATTGGCAGCACTTATGGGCACTAATTGGCACTGATAGGCAGCACTGAAGGCCATTTATTGGCAGCACTGATGGACTCTGATTGTCACTGATAGGCAGCACTGATGGTCACTGATAGGCAGCACTGATAGGCACCTATGGTGGGCACTGATTGGTATTGATTGGCACTAATAGGCATCATTGATTGGCACTGATTGTCAGCATTGATTGGCACTGATAGGCAGTATTGATTGGCACTGATTGGCAGCATTTGTTGGCACTGATTGGCAGCATTGATTGGCACTGATGGGTAGCATTGGTTGGCAGTGGCACTGATAGGGGAGAGGGGGAGTTTCACATACAGCAGATAGTGAGGCTTGTAAGAGCCGCTCAGTGTGTGAAACTGTCAGGTAATGTAAATGCCTGCAGAGAGAGAGACCAGCTGTCACAACTCAGCCGCGATGTAGGGGGATGGGGCTGAGCAGCTATCAACACCAACCAATGATTGGGCTGCTTAAGAAAGGGGGCAGAGCCACATAAATGTAGCGGCCCACCAAGACCCCATTGGCTGGTGTTTGGTGCCTGCCCACCTCCAACATCACCAACAGTTTCACACACTGAGTAGCTCTTTCAAGCCTCAAGATCTGCTGCATGTGATACTGTTTCACATGCAGCGCAGGCTACACACTCTCTTGGATGCAACATTTCGGGCAGATCTCAGGAGACAGCCCAGGCACACCCTGTGCTCACGCCTATGCGCTTAGGTCCATTGCTGATAGTAAGTGCATGCTTTGTAATTAAAGCCCTCAACTACTTCATGATGCATACAGTGCATACCACAGCATGTACATTATACATCGTAATTAATTATGGACTCATACCAAATGAAGAAAAGAGAGAACGTCACAATTCCAAACTTTTTGCATTCATGGCTAGCTTATAAATTGGTCCTAAAACTGTTCTCATTTTTTATGAAACCCATAAAATATTATCAATCACCAGTAGTCTATCAAAGTACATATAGTACTGGCTGTACTTTGTTTCTATATTGAAAACCTTCAAAAACAAAATAAATCTACAATTATTAACAAAAAAAACATGTTAACTGCTTCAGCCCCGGAAGATTCTACCCCCTTCCTGACCAGAGCACTTTTTGCGATACAGCACTGCGTCGCTTTAACTGACAATTGCGCGGTCGTGCGATGTTGCACCCAAACAAAATTGACCTTCTTTTTTTCCCACAAATAGAGCTTCCTTTTGGTGGTATTTTATCACCTCTGCAGTTTTTATTTTTTGCGCTATAAACAAAAAAAGAGAGACAATTTTGAAAAAATCACATATTATTCTTTACTTTTTGCTATAATAAATATCCCCCAAAAAATATATTAAAAAAACAATTTTTTCCTCAGTTTAGGCCGATATGTATTCTTCTACATATTTTTGGTAAAAAAAAATCGCAATAAGCGTATATTGATTGGTTTGCGCAAAAGTTATAGCGTCTACAAAATAGGGTATAGTTTTATGGCATTTTTATTATTATTTTGTTTATTAGTAATGGCGGTGGCCTGCGATTTTTATCATGACTGCGAAATTATGGTGGATTTGTTGGACAATTTTGACACATTTTTGGGACCATTGGCATTTTTATAGCGAGTGCTATAAAAATGCATTGATTACTGTAAAAATGGCACTGGCAGTGAAGGGGTTAACCACTAGAGGGCAATCAAGGGGTTAATGTGTTCCCTATTGTGTGTTCTAACTGAAGGGGGAAGGGGACTGTGTAAGGAAAGAGATAGATCGCTGTTCATACTCTGTATGAACAGACGATCTGTCACTTCTCCCCTCAGAGAACAGGAAACTGTGTGTTTACACACACAGATCCCGGTTCTCTGTGTGCCACAAGCAATCGCGGGAGCCCAGCAGTGATCGCAACCACCGGGAACTTGCATCGGCTTTGTGGGTGAGTAGGGGGCACGCCTGCGCACCTTTGGCGGGGTGCATGCGACCCTTAGTGGCTACAGGGCGAAGCAACGTTCTATAACTTTGTTTCGCCCAGCCGTGCCATACTGCCGCAGTACAACAAAGATGTACAGTACACTGCCACAAGTCTACCTAAGCACACGTTCACACTGAGGGCGGGTTTGAAACTGAGTTCAGCTGAACTCGCCAAAAGTAGTGCAAATACTACTTTTGGGAATTGGTGCTGCACTGCAAAGTCGACATCGCACCAATTTGGACGGTGCCATTGCCGGCAATAGGCTCCGATTTGGCATGCAATCGCATGTCAAATAGCCCCAATGTGAACATGGGCTAAAGGTAAGAGGGATTGATATTAAAATTCCCTAAACTTTCAGGCTGGGTTGCGAATTGGTTTCCCCGCATCCAATTCGCATGACCAGAGACTGTGACCGCCTCTCAATGGAGCCGGTTCACACAGCTCCGTGGCGTCCGCGGAGCGGATTGCACAGGGGTTCTGTGCATGTTTGGCTCCTCTGCTGTGAGCCGCATCTGAGGACAGTGTGAACCCAGCCTTAAGTAGCAGAGTCCTGTGTGACCAGATTGACAGTTGTGCAACTTAATTTTCAGTACAACTAAAACATTTACAGATTTAACCACTTCAAGTCATGAAACATTTAACCCAAATTAAATCTTTATAATTTTTTTGGTGACAGATAGTGCTTTCTTTTGGTACTATTTAACCACTTGCCTACTAGATACTTTTACCCCCTTTCTGCCCAGGCCCATTTTCAGCTTTCAATGCTGTCACGCTTTGAATGACAATTGTGCAGTCATTCTACACTGTACCCATATGACATTTTTATAATTTTTCTACAAAAATAGAGATTTCTTTTGGTGGTATTTAATCACTAGTGTTGGGCCCGATATTCGAGTGGAACATTGGTTGTTTGCTTGTTTGCTGAACAAACAAACAAACGGGTCATTCGGCAGGAAGTTCGCCCGCCACCGAGTGCCCCATAATGCACTGCGATCTCGCAGTGCATCGATTGCTGCTGATTGGCCAAAGCATGCACCTGACCTATGCTTTGGTCAATCACAGCTCAATGTACTGTGAGAGCCATGATTGGCCAAAGGAAGGGTGCCTTTGGCCAATCATGGCTCAAGGGCTAAGGCCACATCCCACACTATATAAGGCTGCTTACACGGGAGCTGTGTGTAGTGTGTATTAGTTATGGTTGTCACCTCATCCCTTTAAACCCGAACACATATTATTTAAACAGGTTCTGTGGCTGATTAAGGTGGTAATTAAACTCACTTGGTGCCTTATCTGCATTTAATTAGCCTCAGAACCTGTGTAATTCAAAGGTGTTCGGGTTTAAAGGGATGAGGTGGCAACTCTAGTATTAGTGGAGATTAGGCAGGTTAGTTAGTGTATTGTGCGTTCAGTCAGTTTAGTGTAGTCAGTGTAGTGTGTATAATACAGTGAAGCACAGTGTGTATAATACAGTGTAGCGCAGTGTATATAATACAGTGTAGCGCAGTGTATATAATACAGTGTAGTGCAGTGTGTATAATACAGTATAGTGCAGTGTGTATAACACAGTGTAGTGTGGCGTGATTAACACAGTGTAGTGGTGCTACTGAAGTGTTATTGTGTACAATACTTCTGTGTCACCACTGATCCCATTTTTTTTTTTTTTTAACAATTTTTTATTTTTTTGCAGTATCAGGTTCTGTTGCTCCATTATTAGTACTCCCTCTTCTGTGTTAAATGTGTTATTCCTTCTGCGTCAGCACAGTGGTGGTATCCTTTTTTTTTTTTTTTTGCTAGCGCAGCAGCACTAAGAATATTTAGGGCATAATTGATGTCCCCCTTTTGTGTCGCAGGTGTTCCTCTTTCTGCGTCAGCAGTGGTTTTCTCTTTTTTTTTTTTGGGGGGGGGGGTTGCCTGCAGCAGCAAAAAATTATTTCTCCATAATTTCTGTTCCTTCTTGCAGGTAGTCTTCCTTCTGCGTCACCACTGTTTTTGTTTTTTTTGGCCTTTCTTAATTTTTTTTACATTTATTTTATTTTAGGTTTTTTTTTTTGCAGCAGTAAAAGAAAAAAAATTCCACTATACCATAGCACCATATTTACATCCCACACTCTATAATAAAAAGTTATAACCCCCCCCCCCAAAAATCCCCATCATGTCCAAAAGGCCAACAAGGAGAGGCAGATGCTCACAAGCCACTAAAAGAGGGCAAGGAGCCTCTGTGTCCACAGTGAAAAGTGGTGGTCGCGGACATGGTACATCCTCTGCCGGCGGGGCACGCTTGTAATTTTTTATGCAGCTGGCCATGTTATTGAGCCACAACATGCAGAAAGGTTGGTGGAGTGGATAACTAAGCCGTCCTCATCCTCCTTATCCTCTCTCACCCAAGCTCATACTAGTTTGCCTGCCACCGCAGCTGCCAAAGTGGCATATCCTACTGGCTCCTTGTCCACAGGTACTCCTTCCGTAGCCCCACCATCATGCACTGAGGAGTCATCTGAATTATCCAATCATAGTGTCAATTACATGCTGCTGGAGAATGCCCAGCAATTAGAATGCTCTGATGTTGGTTCCCAGGTTGAGGAAGGGAGTAACGTGAGCATAGAGAGAGGGGGTGCCAATGATGGACAAACCATAACTGTAAAAAAAAAAGTACTATGCCAGCCACCTACATGCTCAGCATCTAAATGCTAGCTTGGCCAAATTGCTAGCACTACAACTGCTGCCTTTTCATCTGGTAGACGCTGCCCCCTTTTTTGAATTTGTGGAATGTGCTGTACCACAGTGGCAGGTTCCAAAAAGAAATCTATTTTGAAGTAAGTCCATTCCAGCTCTGCACCATCATGTGGAAGGCAATGTTTTGGCCTTGTTGGACAGGGCTGTCAGCAGCAAGGTTCACATTAGACATGTGCACACTGAAATATTTTGTTTCGGAATTTCGTTTTCGTCCAAAAAATACATTTATTTAGTTACTCCCGAAATTCGTTTTTATTTATTTCGGTTTTCGTTAAAAATTGCATTCGTCCGAAAATCCTAATTAAGGTCGAATCTGTCATTGAATGCTTATGGTGTCTGTCGAATGTTCAAAGAAGATTCGACGGAGCAGCTAAACTGTGCGACGCCATATAGTTTACCTGCTCCGTCGAATCTTCTTAGAACTTTCAACAGACACCATAAGCCAAAGTACTGTGTACTTAGTTCTAGCTATTTTACTGCTCCTCCTCTTTGGTTACAATCAGCCAATAACATTCATCATCATCATCATTATTTTTATTTATCTTTCCTCCCCTACGTTGAATCTTTCCTCCCCTACGTCGAATCTTTCCTCCCCTGCGTCGAATCTTTCCTCCCCTACGTCGAATCTTTCCTCCCCTACGTCAAATCTTTTCTCTCTACGTCGAATCTTTCCTCCCCTACGTCGAATCTTTCCTCTCTACGTCGAATCTTCTCTCTCTGTGTAGAATAATCTTGGACTAATAGAGCTAAGGTTAGGCACATTCGACCACAGGTTTGATGGACAGATTGTTATTGTCATCATCATGTCGAATCTCCTATCTATATCGAACTGTTGTAGCAACGAAAATGAAAATAAAGCATTTGTTTATGTCGGATCTTTCGTTTTTCGAACTCTGCACTTTCGTTATCGTTTGTTAAAACGATAACGAAAATACCTGAAATTCGGACGAAAATGCATTCGGACGAAAACGAATGCACATGTCTAGTTCACATTACTGCTGACTTGTGATCCAACAGGCATGATCAGGGATGTTACATTTCCTTCATGGCACACAGTGTAATTCTGCTGGCAGCTGGGAAGGATGCAGGACAGGGTTCAGTGTTGGAGCTTGTTCTGCCCCCACGCCTCCAAAAAGCTGGTGGTGATTCTGCCACATCTATCTCCTCCATCCCCTCCTCTTCTTCTACCTCTATGGCATCTTCTGCTGAATTGTCCTCTGAACCAGCAGTAAGCATTCAAGTGGCTACGCAAGCAGTCAGGCTAAAAGATGCCATGTGGTGCTTCAGTTGGTCTGTCTAGGGGACAGGAGCCACCCTGGGGCAGAGATTCTGTCAGCTCTGCAGGGGCAGGCTCAGAGGTGTTTGACACCATGGCAGCTTGAGCCAGGAATGGTTGTATGGGACAATGACACCAACCTTATCTCCACCCTCCAACAGGGACACTTGACACATGTTCCTAAATTTGGTAGTGCAGCATTTCTTGAACAGGTACCCAGGCTTGCAAGATCTTCTGAGGCAGGCCAGAAAAGTCTGTGGCCATTTTCAGTGGTCATACAATGCCAGTGCTCAGCTGGCTGACATTCAATGGGAATTCAACCTGCCCACCAACCACCTCATTCACCAGGTGGAAGTCAACATTGGCAATGCTGCAGCAGCTGCACATGCAGCAGAGGGCCATCAATGAGTACCTGTCTGAGTATGGCACAAGGACAGGCCCAGGGGAGCTTGGCTTCTTTTTGCTATGCCAGTGGCTGCTGATAAAGGATGTATGCACTGTCCTGTCACCATTTGAGGAGGCCACAAGGATGGTGAGCCACAACAATGCATGCATCAGTGACACTATCCCTCTAGTCTTCCTGCTAGAGCACGCGCTTCGTGGAATCATGGACAGGGCACTTGAGGCAGAAAGGCGGGAGTAAGAGGAGGACTTCCTTTCCTATCAAGACCCCCTTTATGCAGATACCATTCCTACAGGACCCCCAAACACACAGGAAGAAGAGGAGGAGGAGGATTGTGTCAGCATGGATGTAGAGAATAACATGCAGCAGTCTTCAAGGGATGGTTTTCAATCCCCAGAAACCCCAGGAGTTGTACGTTGCTGGGAGGAGGTAGTTCCTGACAATGTCATCCTTAGTGACCCAGAGGACTCAGAATCTCATGCCTCCTCAAATTTATTCTGCATGGGCTCCCTGATTCTGCAAATCCTGTGAAAGAACCCGAGGATATGGTATCAAGAAGAGGGATCATTACTGGCTGGCAACCCTTCTTGATCCATGTTATAAGGGTAAAGTTACAGAGCTCATCCTGCCTTCACAGAGGGTGCAGAGGATAAGACATCTTCAAGACTCCTTGAAGAAAAATTTGTGTAACACCTTTCCAGACACTGGGAGGTTACCATTTCCTGGACAACATGTCTCTGAGGCTTCGTTCGGTCAGAAGAAGAGTGGTGGAGAAGGCGGTCGACTGACCGATGCCTTTAAACAATTCTTTAGTCCTCAGCACCCAGGGCTGTTAAGGTTTAAGCAACCATCGGCAGCATCTGCATCATATGGTGCAGGATTATCTAGGGGCAAGAGCAGACTTGGAGACCTTTCTAACTGAGCATCCACTGGGTTACTAGGACTTGAGGATGGACCACTGGACAGAACTTGCTCAATATGCAATCAAGCTACTGGCCTGTCCTGCATCCAGGGTGTTTCCAAACGGACATTCAGTGCTGCTGAAGGTTTTCTGATGGATAAAAGAGTGCGCCTGTCCACAGACTCCATTGACAGGCTGAAATTCATTAAAATGAAACAATCCTGGATCAACAGCAGCTATCAAGCCCCTGATGCTGATGTAACTGATTAAATTTGCTAGGGATCTGGGATCCCTTGAAGACTGCCTATGCTGCCTATCCTATTCCTGAATCTTGATTATGCTAGCTTCCAACAATATTTTTGGTTTAGGGCACTGCTAACACCCAAGGCCCAATTTTTATGCACCTGTTTGACAGGTGCATGTAATTTCAATTTTTTTTATTTTAACAGCAGGGCCCAATCCTGTGCTCAGCAAGAGTAACTGTGAGGGGTTACAGTGTTCGGGCACCACTAAGGATGGGAGAAGAGTTTGGGCTGAGCATTAGTTTGACCTTAACATCGCCCATTCAGGTACTCGTCTAACACCCAAACTTTCTGGGCACTTAGTGGGATGTTTGCCCAGCGAGCGCACAGTCAATAGATTGTTAAGGCTTCCCAGCTGAGAGTTGAATTTAAATAAATAATTGTAAAAAAAAAAATGTAAATTTTAAAAAATTGTGGTATAAAAACAGCATGGGGGGACCCTTTGGATCTGGTATGGATTTTAACGACTTCCCTATCGGCGCACTGTAAAATTATGCCAGGAGGAACACTCCCTCCCTCCTGCAGCCTATCAGAGTACCAGAGTAACTATCTGCAGCCCATGCCTCATAGAATATACGTTGGGGTATTTCTTTTCTAAAATTGTGCCATTTTGTGGGTAATTCCACTGTCCTGGTGCTCCAGGACCTTCAAAAGTGTGATAGGTAGGAATGAAATTAGATGTGTCATTTATGCTCCTAGAACACCTGATGGTTCTCCCTGCATGTTGGGACTCATTATGTGGCCAGGCTGTGACAAAGTCTCACAAATGTATCGCCATACTCAGGAGGAGTAGCAGAATGCATTTTGGGGTGTGATTGGAAGTATGCATATGCTGTGTGTGAAAATTGCTTGTTATTATGACAAGTTTGTGTAAAATAAAAAAAAAAATTCTTCATTTTCCCAAGAATTGTGGGAAAAAAAATTACAACTTCAAAAAACTCACCATGCCTCTTACTTTCCAAAAAGGGGTCATTTGTGGGGTATTTGTACTGTCCTGACCTTTCAGGGAAGAAATGAGATAGGCCATCAGTACATCAGGAGTAGGGATGAGCCGAACACCCCCTGGTTCGGTTCGCACCAGAACCTGCGAACGGATCGAAAATTCGCACGAACGTTAGAACCCAATTGACGTCTATGGGACTCGAATGTTTGAAATCAAAAGTGCTCATTTTAAAGGCTAATTTGCATGGTATTGTCCTAAAAGGGGTTTGGGGACCCGGGTCCTGCCCCAGGGGACATGTATCAATGCAAAAAACTTTTAAAAACGGACGTTTTTTTCGGGAGCAGTGATTTTATTGATGCTTAAAGTAAAAAAAAAAAAAAAAAGTGAAATATTCCTTTACATATCATACCTGGGGGGTGTCTATAGTATGCCTGTAAAGTGGCGTGTGTTTCCCGTGCTTACAACAGTCCCTGCACAAAATGTTATTTTTAAAGGAAAAAAAGTCATTTAAAACTGCTTGCGGCTTTAATGTAATGTCGGGTCCTGGCAATATGGATGAAAATCAGTGAGACAAACGGCATGGGTACCCCCCAGTCCATTACCAGGCCCTTTGGGTCTTGTATGGATATTAAGGGGAACCCCGCACCCAATTTAAAAAAGGAAACAGCAGTATACAGGCTCTGTACTCTGAACAGCAGTATACAGGCGGTGCAAACAAGAGAGGGACTGTAGGTTTGTTGTTAAGTAGAATCTGTTTGTAATTTTGAACTGCCACATTTTTAACGCGTTTAGCTCCAACCAAAATATCTATTTTAAGCTTTTTGGAAAACATAGGGAAGGGTTATCACCCCTGTGACATTGGTTTTGCTGTCTGTGTTCCTCTTCAGAAGATTTCACCTCACTTTTTGTACCAATGACAAATGTTTTTTGAAAATGTGGGTTTTTTTGTGAAACAAGGATTGGTGATAAAGTATCACTGGAACGGCGACATGCTTTTCCCATATTAACTCTTACAGGAGAGAATTTCCCTTCCTAGGGGTAGATTTCATCTCACCTCCTGTTGTCTCCTTCCGTTTGCAAGTAGGAGTCGTTTGTAAGTTGGATGTTTGAAAGTAGGGGCCTGCCCTATATACTCAGCAGAAATTTGGGCCTTAGGTGTTGTTGTGGCCACAACACTGTAAGCCCTCACAGAGCCCTGCTGTGAAACATTAGATCAAGAATTGTAATTACATGCCCCTGTTGAACAGGGGCAGAAAAATTGGGCCTTTGGTGGTGGTGGTGGTGCTGGTGCCACAACACTGTAAGTCCTCACTCGCTCTTGGTGGGCGCAGAAACGGGCCCTGCTGTGAAATATTAGATCAAGAATTGTAATTACATGCCCCTGCTGAATAGGGGCTGAAAAATTGGGCCTTAGGCACTGGTGCCACAACACCGCAATCCCTCACAGATACTCTAGTTGTAACGCAGGAACGAGCCCTGCTGCAAAGTATTGCATCAAAAATTGTAATTACACGCCCCTGTTAAACAAGGGCTGAAAAATTGGGCCTTAGGCACTGGTGGTGGCTCCCAGAACCAAAAATGTTCTTACAAGCTATCAAAGTGATCATTGAGGAGGAAGAGGATAATTACTCAAGATAATCACTCAGCATCAGCATAGGCAGTCTTTGAAGGGATCTGAGATTTCAAAAAAATTATTCGGTTACATCAGCATCAGGTGCTTGGTAGCTGGTGGTGATCCAAGACTGATTCATTTTTATGAAGGTCAGTCGATCGACCAAGTCGGTGGACAGACGCACCCTGTGATTGGTTACAAAGCCTCCAGCAGCACTGAATGTGCGTTCCGAAAGAACGCTGGATGCAGGACAGGCCAGTAGCTCAACTGCATACTGTGCAAGCTCTGGCCAGTGATCCATCCTCAAGACCCAGTAAACCAGAGGATTTTCGATGGGAAAGGTGTCCAAGTCAGATCTTGCCCCTAGGTATTCCTGCACCATGTAAAACAGACACTGCCGATGGTTGCTGGAACCGATCATACCTTGGGGCTGCGGACTAAAAAATTGTCTGAACGCATCGGTCAGACGGCCACCTTCTCTACCGCTCCTTCTTTGACTGACCGAAGCCTCAGCAACACGTTGTCCTGAAACAGGAGTTTGTAACCTCCCAGTCTCTGGGAACGCGTTGCACAGACCTTTCTGCAAGGCCTCCAGAAGATGTTTCATCCTCTGCTCCCTCTGCGACGACAAGATAAGGTCTGCAACCTTACCCTTGTAACGTGGATCAAGGAGAGTTGCCAGCCATTATTGGTCCTTCTCCTTGATACCATGAATACGAGAATCGTTCCGCAGGCTTTGCAGGATCAGGGAGGCCATGCAGCGTAGGTTTGCTGAGGCATTCGGTCCGGAGTCCTCTGGGTCAATAAGGACGACATGGTCCGCAGCCACCTCCTCCCAGCCTCATACAAGTCCATGCGTTTCTTGGAAATGATCCCTTAAAGACTGCTGCTGATGCTGTGTGCCAGGCTCCACCTTCATACTGACACAATCCTCCTCCTCGTCCTCGTCCTCTTCCTGTGTGATCGGCGGGCACGCAGGAACACTGTCTGGATAAAGGGGGCCTTGAGAGCTAAGGAAGTCCTCCTCTTCCTGCCTCTGTTCTGCCTCAAGTGCCCTGTCCATTATTCCACACAGCGTGTGCTCCAACAGGTGGACAAGGGGGACAGTGTCACTGATGCATGCACTGTCAATGCTCACCATCCTCGTGGCCTCCTCAAATGGTGACAGGACAGTGCATGCATCCCTGATCATGGCCCACTGGCGTGGGGAAAAAAAAACAAGCTCCCCTGTCCTGGTGCCATAGACGCACAGGTACTCATTGATGGCCCTCTGCTGCGTGTGCAGCCGCTGCAGCATGGCCAACATTGAGTTCCACCTGGTGGGCATGTCACAGATTAGGCTGTTCTTGGGCAGGTTAAACTCCTTTTGGAGGTCTGTCAGCCGAGCACTGGCATTATATGACTGGCGGAAATGCACACAGACTTTCCTGGCCTGCCTCAGGACATCCTGTAAGCCCGGGTACCTGTCCAAGAACCGCTGCACCACCAAGTTAAGGACGTGAGCCAAACAGGGCACATGGGTCATTTGTCCCTGTCAGAGGGCAGAGAGGAGGTTGGTGCCATTGTCGCAAACCACCATTCCTGCCTTAAGTTGGTGTGGCGTCAACCACCTCTGAACCTGCCCCTGCAGAGCTGACAGAACCTCTGCCCCAGTGTGGCTCCTGTCCCCCAAGCACACCAGCTCAAGCACCGCATGGCATCTTTTGGCCTGCATACTTGTGTAGCCCCTTGAACGGCTACTGAGATCCGCTGGTTCTGAGGACAAAGCACAGGAAGAGGCCATGGAGGAAGAAGAAGAGGAGTGGGTAGAGGAGAGAGGTGTGTCACAATCATTAGTAGTGGCATTTTGGAGGCGTGGTGGCGGAACAACCTCCAACACTACTGCACCTTGTCCTGCATCCTTCCCAGCTGCCAGCAGAAGGCAATGCGCGGTGAAACTTGTCCTGCATCCTTCCCACACCCAATGTGCGGTGAAACTTAGGTAACATCCCTGTCCATGCCTGATGGACCATGAGTCAGCGGTAATATGCACCTTACCGCTGACCGCCCTGTCCAGCGAGGCATGGACATTGCCTTCCACATGCCGGTAGAGAGCCGGAATTCTTCCATGAGAAAAAGTGGCGTTTGGGTACCTGCCACTGAGGAACCGCACATTCCACAAACTCACGGAAGGGGACAGAGTCTACCAAATGAAAAGGCAGCAGTTGAAGTGCTAGCAATTTTGCAAAGCTAGCATTCAACCGCTGGGCATGTGGATGGCTGGGAGCGAACTTCTTTCGGCAGTGCAGCAGCTGGGGCAGGGAAATTTGCCTGGTACAATCTGACGTCGGTGTACCGAAAGCACACAAGTACTTGGCTGTGACACACCTAATTCTACACCTTCATTGCTCTCAGTGCAGGTTTCAGAGAGGACTGAAGGTATAGTGGGGTTGGAGATCTCAGCTGATGAGGAGCAAGAAGAGGTCCTCTCTGTTCTTTGGTGTGGGTCTTTTAGATACGCTTGCCAACGAACTGCATGGCAGGTCAACATATGTCTGGTCAAGCATGTGGTGCCCAAGCGGGAGATGTTTTGGCCACGCGAGATACGCTTGAGACATATGTTGCAAATAGCAGCGGTGCGATCTGATTCACTTGTCTCAAAAAAGGCCCACACCAAAGAACTTTTGGAATAATGTGCAAAGACAGCAGTGCCCTGCACATGCGGAGCTTTGCAGTGTGATGCAGTCAGTGTGCTGCCCTTAGGCTGGCCCCTGGAGGGCATCCTGCCTCGTTGGTGATGTGCCTCCTCCTCCTCCTCTCTCCTATCAGGCACCCATGTTGAGTTAGTGACCTCATCATCCCCTCCCTCCTCATCACTGGAGCAAACCTGGCAGTATGCTGCAGCAGGGGGAGCATGACTGCCAGATTGCTGTCCTTCTGTCCGTGCTTACGTTACTGCCTTCATCTAGCTCAGTATCATCATCAGAGCCTTCTAAACGCTGGGCATCCTCCTGGAGCATGTACCCAACACTGTGGTCAAACAGTTCGAGGGAGTCCTCAGGAGGACATGGTGGGGCTAGGGAGGGAGTCACTAATGCCATTGAGCTGAGGGAAGAGGCCGCGTTGGCAGCTGCTTTGCCAGACAAAGTACCCTGAGCATGGGTGAGAGAGGATGAGGAGGATGAGGACGGCTTGGTCATTCACTCGACCAAGACTTCCGCATGTTGCGGCTCAACGCGGCCAGCTGCCGGAAAAAAAGGCCAAGCGTGTCCCACGGCCACGTGCTGATGAGGATGCACCGTCTCCACGACCAGCACTGTTGCCTCTAGACACAGAGCCTGCTTACCCTCTTTTATTGGCTTGTGACTGTCTGCCTCTCCTTGTTGGCCTTCCAGACATACTAATGGCCTGTAGCTGCGCTAAGCTGGGATATATATATATATATATATATATATATATATATATATATATATATATATATATATAATACTGCAGCTAGCAAAATCAACTGCCTGCCTGTAGTATGAGAACACCACCAACCTTCTACAGGTAGCTTTAGGTGAACACTGTGCAGAGCTTGCAAAAAACTAACTTGTAGCTTATTTAGCTGCCTGCGGTAGTGATAGGATCAGGAAAACACCACCAACCTTCTACAGGTAGCTTTAGGTGAACACTGTGCAGAGCTCGCAAAAAAACTAACTTGTAGCTTATTTAGCTGCCTGCGGTAGTGATAGGATCAGGAAAACACCACCAACCTTCTACAGGTAGCTTTAGCTGAACACTGTGCAGAGCTCGCACTACACTAACTTGTAGTTGTAGCTGAACACTGTTCAGAGGACTCACTACACTAACTTGTAGCTTTAGCTGAACACTGTGCATAGGTCGCACTACACTAACTTGTAGTTTTAGCTGAACACCGTTCAGAGGAAGCACTACACTAACTTATAGCTTTAGCTGAACACTGTGCAGAGGTCGCACTACACTAACTTGCAGTTTTAGCTGAACACTGTGAGGAGGACGCACTACATTAACTTGTAGCTTTAGCTGAACACTGTGAGGAGGACGCACTACCCTAACTTGTAGCTTTAGCTGAACACTGTGCACTACACTAACTTGTAGTTTTATCTGAACACTGTGAGGAGGACACACTACACTAACTTGTAGCTTTAGCTGAACACTGTGAGGAGGACGCACTACCCTAACTTGTAGCTTTAGCTGAACACTGTGCACTACACTAACTTGTAGTTTTAGCTGAACACTGTGAGGAGGACGCACTACACTAACTTGTAGCTTATTTAGCTGCCTGCGGTAGTGATAGGATCAGGAAAACACCACCAACCTTCTACAGGTAGCTTTAGGTGAACACTGTGCAGAGCTCGCAAAAAACTAACTTGTAGCTTATTTAGCTGCCTGCGGTAGTGATAGGATCAGGAAAACACCACCAACCTTCTACAGGTAGCTTTAGCTGAACACTGTGCAGAGCTCGCACTACACTAACTTGTAGTTTTAGCTGAACACTGTGAGGAGGACACACTACACTAACTTGTAGCTTTAGCTGAACACTGTGAAGAGGATGCACTACCCTAACTTGTAGCTTTAACTGAACACTGTGCAGAGGTCACACTAAACTAACTTGTAGCTTTAGCTGAACACTGTGAGGAGGACGCACTACACTAACTTGTAGTTGTAGCTGAAAACTGTGAGGAGGACGCACTACACTAACTTGTAGTTTTAGCTGAACACTGTGCAGAGGTCACACTAAACTAACTTGTAGCATTAACTGAACACTGTGAGGAGGACGCACTACATTAACTGTAAATAGTCTAGCTGCCTGACTGTGGTACTAATGGGATCAAAAGAACACCAGCAATTTTCTTCAGGTAGCTGTAAATACTGTAACAACACAAGCCTGCCTGTCAGTAGGAAGATAACAGGAACGGATCTAGCTAAACTGAATACAGTGTGTATATATATATATATATATATATATATATATATATATATATATATATATATATATATATATATATATATATATATATATATATATATATATATATATATATATATGTGTATATACACACACACACAATACCTGGGATGCATATATATACACAATACACTGTAAGTGCAGCTAACTCACTGACTGTCCTGCCTAATCTATCTAACTTAAATCAAATGACACTGTCTCTCTGTCTATCTCTTTCAACGCCGGAACACACACTACACAGGGCTGCCGTGCAGGCGGCCTTATATAGTGTGGGGCTTGTACTAAATCCCTCCTTGGCTTTGACCAATTACGGCTCTCTGTTCAGACGGCGCTGTGATTGGCCAAGCATGCGGGTCATAGTGCATGCTTGGCCAATCATCAGCCAGCAATGCACTGCGATGCCGCAGTGAATTATGGGTCGTGACGCGCCACACAAATTTGGCGCAAACGCCCCATATCGTTTGCAATTCGGCGAACGATCGAACAGACGATGTTTGAGTCGAACATGGGTTCGACTCGAACCCAAATCTTATCCCTAATCAGGAGTGATTTTTTATGATTTGCACCATAGCTTGTAGACTCTATAACTTTCACACTTCACACACTATATAATATCCACTAATTTGGGTTATTTTTACCAAAAATATGTAGCAGTATAAATTTTGGCCTAAATTTATGAACAAAAATTACTTATTTGCAAAATTTTATAATGTAAACTTAAAAAATAACAGTTTGTTTTTTTTTTTCCAAAATGTTTGCTCTTCTTTTACTTTTTTTTGCAAAAATAAAAAAACTCAGTAGTGATTAAAAATCACCAAAAGAAAGCACTATATGTGTAAAAAAAATTTAAAAAATGTTGTTTGGGTACAGTGTTGCATGACTGAGTAATTGTCATTCAAAGTCGGAGAGCACTGAAAGCTGAAAATTGGTCTGGGTAGGAAGGGAGTAAAAGTGCCCTGTATTGAAAGTGGTTAAGGGGAACCCCATGATGGAATTAAGAAAAAACATGGCATGGGGTCCCCCCCAAAATTCACACCAGACCCTTTGTGTCTGGTAAAGATTTTAAGGGGAACTCCATGCCAAAATGTAAACAAAAATGGCGTTGCCCCCCCGCAATCCATACCAAATCCTTATCTGAGCATGCAGCCTGGCAGGCCAGGAAAAGGGGGATGAGTGAGTGCCCCCCCCCTCTGAACCATACCAGGTCACTTGCCCTCAACATGGGGAGGATGCTTTGGGTGTCCCTTCCCAGCAACCCTGGGCTGTGGTTGTCGTGGTCTGCGGGTGGGGGGCGTATCGGAATCCCGTTTCCCCTCACCCATTCACAAAAAAAGTGTCAAAAAGTAATAACCACAGGAAACCATTTTTGACAAGTCCTTTATTAAAAAAGAAAAAAAATAGTGTCACTCAATGTTATCCATTGTCAATCACGTAGCCCACAACAATAGAAAGAAAAAACTAAAACGCTGTCACCTCTTGGGAGGCATCCGCCCGTCTGCCTCCTCTCTACTTTGACAGCTCTTATACAGGCAAGGGGTGGGGCCACCCAGCTATGTCACCCGGTTGCACCACCCCTTCTGACATCATGTGACACCATAAGGGGCGGGGCCACCAGGTGATGCTGCCACCCCTTGCCTATATAACAGCTGTCAAAGCAGAGAGGAGGCAGATGGCCGGTGACCTCCCAGGAGGCACATCTTTTTTTTTTTCTATTTTTCCGGGCGGGGTAATTGACAATGAATTGCATCGAGGGATGCTTTTTTTTTTTTTAATAAAGGACTTGGAAAAACAGTTTCCTGGGTTTCTGTCAGAAACCATGAACCAGACCAAGACAGAATTACAGTAACATTATACTTGTTTATTAATAAAAATAAAAAGGTAAATAGAGTAAGCGTTGTGAAAGCATAGCCAGAGTCCAGTAACCAGATCGGGTAGTCAGCCAAGCCAGAGTCCAGTAACCGGATCAGGTAATCAGCCAAGCCAGAGTTCAGTAACCAGATCAGGTAATCAGCCAGGCCAGAAGTCAGGGATCCAAGTAGAGGAAAAGCAAGCAGGATAAGGAGCCAAAAGGGATGTCAGCAAAGCCAGTCTTAAACAGGAACGCAGGAGATGGTTTCTTGTGATGTGACCAAGGCGAAGGCAGAGATGAAGTGAGCTGGACAGCTTTAAGTAGGCAGGTCAGACGAGCAGGATCAGGAACAGTTGGGTAACTGTGGAGAGAGAAAGTTTCTCTGGGTCCATCGAAAAACCAGCAATGGAAATGACATAGCCTAGGAATTTAACCTGTTCACGATGGAATTCACATTTCTCCAATTTATAATACAGATTGTTCTCTCTTAGTTTCTGAAGCACACGACAGACATCTGTGTGGTGGCTCTCCAGGAACTTGGAAAATATGAGGATATTTTTTAGATAAACCACCACACATAACTGCAACAAATCTTAGAGGACATCGTTAATAAATTCCTGGAAAACTGCTGGGGCGTTACAAAGGCCAAAAGGCATTACAAGGTACTCATAATGGCCTGTTCTGGTATTAAACGCAGTTTTCCACTCGTCGCCCTCCTTAATCCTCACGAGATTGTAAGACCCTCTCAAATCAAGCTTTGTGAAAACTGTTGCTCCCTTGAGGCGGTCAAATAACTCAGTAATCAATGGAATCAGGTAGACTTCCCTAATCGTGAAACGATTGAGACCCCTATAATCAATACAAGGTCTCAGTTCACCGCTCTTCTTCTTTACAAAAAAGAAACCAGCACCCGCAGGAGACGAGGATTTGCGGATGCAACATACTCCTCCATGGCTTTATCCTCCAAGACCGACAAGGGGTAAACCCGGCCACGAGGGGGTATGGCACCAGGTTGAAGGTCAATTGCGCAATCATATGGCCGGTGTGGAGGCAAATTACCGGCTTGACCTTTGTCAAGGACATCGCTAAAATCACGGTACTCTTCTAGAAGCGAGGAGAGCGAAGAGGCGCACAGGACCTTGGCTATATGTCTCACTGCATTGTGGTGACCAGGACAGAACCTCAGCAAGGAGCCAATCAAAAGAGGGGTTGTGCCTCTGTAACCAAGGATAACCAATAACCAGCGGAAACTTAGGTGAGGAAATAACTTGGAATTGGATTATCTCATGGTGAGGCGCCTACGGCCATGGACAACGGAACCATCTCATGAGTCACATGGGCAGGCTGTAGAGGTCTCCCATCAAGAGCCTGAATGGCAAGTGGAGTGTCACGCAGCTGCAGTGGAATCGAGTGCTTTGATACAAAGGCAGCATCAATGAACAGGCCTGCAGCCCCAGAGTCGATTAGAACCTGTATCACGATAGACGACTTAGCCCAAGAAAGGGTGACTGAAACCAGGGCTTATCTTTCTGGATAACTGGGGATGACACAACGCCGCCTAAGGTCTGTCCCTGACAGGACCACAAGGTTCGGGTGTTCCCAGGACGGGTAGGACAAGACTTCAAAAAGTGGCCTGCCTGGCCACAATCTCTCCCTCCTCCTAAAGGCTCTCTCATCCGCAGAGAGATGCGTGAAGCCCAAGTGCATGTGTTCATCTTCACTGACCGACTTGGTACCCGGAGGCATGGGAGTTGAGGAAGGCACGGGTGGGACTGCAAAGCTCGAAGGCAAATGTACAGGAGGCTTCCGCAAGCGCTCCCTAAAAGAAAGTCTTTCTCTGAGTCTGGAGGCAATGAGGATGGCAAACAAGATCAAGCTCTCCAGCTCAGTGGGTATATCTCGGGCTGCTATCTCATCCTTGATGGAATCCGAGAGACCATGAGAAAAAGCAGCCACAAGGGCCTCATTGTTCCAAGCAACCTCTGCTGCCAGAGTACGGAACTCAATGGTGTAGTCGGCAATGGTTCTCGTACCTTGTTTGATAGACATGAGGCACTTGGCAGCAGAAGTGGAGCATGCGGGAACGTCAAATACCCTTTTAAAGGAGGCCACAAACTCAGGGTAACTCAAGACAACAGATTTTTGCATCTCCCATAGAGGGTTAGCCCAGGCCAAGGCTCTCTCAGAAAGCAAAGATATCAGGAACCCTACTTTGCTTCTGTCCGTGGGAAACGCCTGGTCCAGCATCTCAAAGTATATCTCAACTTGGTTGAGAAACCCTCTGCATTGAACTGGATCACCCCCAAATCGCTGGGGAAGCAGGGAGGAACCAGACATACCTCTTATAGAGGTAATACTCAAGGCAGGTACCTGCACAGAGACTGGCGCAGCAGCAGGGACAGCCTCCGACTCAAGTTGTACCAGAGCAGCCACAGTGGGGGATTCCAGGTGAGCCGTGCGATTCTGGAGCGTTTGTAACGCCATGGCAAACTGATCCATGTGGTGATCTTGCTCATCCAATCTGGAAAAAATATTACCAACAAATGGATTGACTGTATCTTCTGAATTCATGGCCTTCGCCTACTGTCAGAAACCATGAACCAGACCGAGACAGAAGTACAGTAAAATCACACTTGTTTATTAATAAAAATAAAAAGGTAAATAGAGTAAGCATAGTCAAAGCATAGCCAGAGTCCAGTAACCGGATCGGGTAGTCAGCCAAGCCAGAGTCCAGTAACCGGATCGGATAATCAGCCAAGCAAGAGTTCAGTAACCAGATCAGGTAATCAGCCAGGCCAGAAGTCAGGGATCCAAGTAGAGGAACAGCAAGCAGGATAAGGAGCCAGAAGGGATGTCAGCAAAGCCAGTCTTAAACAGGAATGCAGGAGATGGTTTCTTGTGATGTGACCAAGGCGAAGGCAGAGATGAAGTGAGCTGGACAGCTTTAAGTAGGCAGGTCAGATGAGCAGGATCAGGAACAGCTGGGTAACTGTGGAGAGAGCTGGCAATTAGCCGACAGCTAAATGGCCAGCTCAGAGAAGGAGCCAGCCCTGACAGTTTTAGTTTTTGACACTTTTTTGATGATTGGGTAGGGGTACAATGTACCCGATACCCATTCACATGTGGGGCTAGGATCTGGGGCCTCCGTTGTTAAAGGGGGCTTCCAGATTCAGATAAGCCCCTCACCCACATACCCCTTCAACCCTGACAAGCACAGCCCAGGGTTGTCGGGAAGAGGCCCATGTTCCCACTAATATGGGGCAGAGCCCCCCTGCCCCAAAGCACCCACCCCACATAATGAGGACATGTGGACTGGTATGGTTCAGGAGGGGGGGTGCTTGCTCACCCCCCCTTTTTCCTGACCTGCCAAGCTGCATGCTCAGGCAAGGGTCTGGTATGGATTTATGGGGGACCCCACGCCATATTTAAAAAATGTTGGCGTGGGGTTCCCCTATAAACCCCTAAAATCCATAGCAGATACGAAGGGCCTGGTATAGACTGGGGGGGAGGACTCTATGTTGTTTTTTTTTTTCATTTTTTTAAATCTGTATTAAGTTTAAATGACATTTTTTCCTTTAGAAATGTCATTATTGCTGCAGCATGTTGTATACATTACATTACATTACATTACATTACATTGTACAGATGCGCCACTTTACAGGCAGACCAGGGGACATCCCCCCCCCCCCCAGGTACAACATTTAAAGGAATTTTTCATTTTTATTGTTTCACATTAGGCATTATTAAAATCACTGTTCCTGAAAAACAGTTGTTTTAAACACTTTTTTTGCATTGATACATGTCCCCAAGGGCAATACCCGGGTCCCCATACACTTTTTATGGCAATAACTTGCATATAAGCCTTTAAAATGAGCTTTTGATTTTTCATGTTCGTGTTCCATAGACTTTAATAGAGTTTGCATGTTTGCTAGAACTTTTTGCCTTTTCGAGATGTTCTGGTGCGAACCGAACAGGGGGGTGTTTAGCCCGTCCCTATTAATCACCACTAGGTTTTTTATTTTTTGCTAAATAAATGAAAACAGACCGAAAATTTTGAGAAAAAAAGTTTTTCATAGTTTGTTATAAAATTTTGCAAATAGGTGATTATTTTCCTTCACTGATGTGCACTGATGAGGCTGCATTGATGGGCACTGATGAGGCGGCACTGGTGGGCACTAATAAGGAGGCACTGATGAGGCTGCACTGATGAGGCTGCACTGATAGGTGGCACTGATAGGCACTGTTAGATGGTACTGATGAACACTAGTAAGTGGCACTGATAGGCAGCACTGATAGTCGACATTGATGAGAAGGCACTGGTGGGCACTGATTGGCAGCACTGGTGGGCACTGATTGGCAGCACTGGTGGGCACTGATTGGCAGCACTGGCAGCCATGGTTGGGACTGCACTGATAATCAGGACACTATTAATCAGTGCCCTGATTATCAGTGTACAGAAGATGTCCCTTTCACACAAGCTGGTTATTGGCTCTCCTCTCTTGGTGTCGGTGCCAGGAAAGGCATGCAGATAACCAGTTTGTGTTTACATCATGATCAGCTGTGATTGGGCACAGCTGATCCCATGATAAAGAGCCACTGTGATTGGTCCTTTACCCCGATCTGTGATCAGCTGTGTCCTGATTACACAGCAATCACAGAGCGATCTGCCCACGTGCCATTATCACCATTGGATTTGTTTATTTTTTGCTATACAAAGGAAAACATACCAACAATTTTGCAAAAAAATAATCTTTCTTCATAAATGTATGTGAAAATGTATTCTGCTACATTTCTTTGGTAAAAACAACCCATATCAGTGTTTATTTTTTAGTCTGTGTCTACAAACTATAGTAATATATTTGAAAACTGATCAATCCTGATGTACTGACTGTTATCTCATTTCATGAGGCCCTAAAATGGAGGAACAGTACAAATACACCCCAAATTACCCCTTTTTGGAAAGTAGACAGTCCAAGGTATTTAGTAAGAGGCATAGTGAGTTTTTTGAAGTTGTAATTTTTTGTCACAATTTTTTGGAAAGGGGAGAAATTATTTTTTTTTTCACAAAGTTGCAATTTTAAGTTATTTCTCACATGCAGCATAGGCATACATTGAATTACACACCAAAACCCATTTTACTATGCCTCCCGAGTATACCTATACCACATGTGTCAGCCTTTTTCACAGCCTAAATGCATACAGGCCCTGGAGTACCAGGACAGTGGAAACACCCACAAAATGACCCAATTTTGGAAAGCAAACACTCCAAAGTATTTTGTGGCAAAAAATGTAATTTTTAAAAGAATCACTATGCCTTTCAGAAGTTTTTGGAAAATGCAGGAAAGAAAATAAAAATGTATTTTTTTACACAAGTTGTTTACCACTCAGGTGAGACTTTTTCACAGCCTAGCCATAAAGAGGGGCCCAAAATCCAAAGAACACCTTCAGGCTTTCTAGGGGCAAATATTACGCATCTAATTTCCTGACTACCTATAACATTTTTGAAAGCCCCGGAGCACCAGGGCAGTGGAAACACCCACAAAATGACCACATCCAACGCTCTTGCAGCACCAGCATCACCCAGCTGCTCCCACATGTTACGTCACACCCCACGTGACTTCATCAGGGCTTGACATGGGTCATGACGTAACGCATGGGAGAATACAGATGCCGCAAGAGTGTTGGATCACGACTGCATAGTGAGGATTTTAAAGGCACATTTACTTTTTTTGTGTTGTAAACGCAACACTTTTTATAAATATCTGGTACCTATCTTACTACACTATATGAGAGGTCATCCTATGTTTTCTTAAGCATATTGGCAGCAGAGAAGGAAGAGACCTGCGGTCTCTTAAAGAGATACTCACAGGTTAAATAAAAAGGAAAAGATCATCCCTAGGGATATATCTAGGAATATAGAAGTCATTACACCCATACCACCTGGGGGTAAAATGCCCATCTGACCAAATACCATTTGTTTTTAGGTCCATATCTTGAGGTGAGCACATTGGAGAAAAAGTAGTAGGACCCACTTGCATGTTGGTGTGGGATAGAAGATATTGTTTGGACACAAAAAAAACATACTTTGGGACTATACACATTACATTGGGAATACAGTAGTTATTATATAGCCACAGACTTTTTAGAATTATATTGATCACACGCATTATTTGAAGTCTTTTATTAGGATTGTATTGGTCAGATTCACAGCGTTTATATATTTTGTTATTCATGCACATTATATACAGTATGTATATTTATATATGGATGTATAGAGCTTTGTGTTGCAAAGTGAGTTTTATACAGAATAATACGTTTAGAGAGTACCGTATAATTACTGATAAGTGGATACCACATGTGTGAGACTTTTTCACTGTCTGGGCTGATTTATATACCAGACATTGTATCTTGTGTATCACACAAATTAATCAATTGTATCAAAACCAATGTACTGTAATGATCACTTCTAATACTAATCAGTGAATAAAGTGTAGCACACCCCCATAGGGACTGCTGATAAACTTGGATCCCCTACTCCTGCACAGCCAGGCACACTATATTTTCACAAGCACCCCCTGAGACAGAGAACAGTCTATGAATTTGTTTTTTATTTAGGGGTTAATAACTTTGACAAGGATGGTAGGTTATGGGATACCCACTAGAGAGGTGTAAGGTAAAGTCTCCAGGCTTGGGGGGAATCCATAGTGGAGAAGGATCTGGGGGTTTTGGTAGATCATAAGCTCAATAATAGCATGTAATGTCAAGCTGCGGTTTCCAAAGCGAGCAAAGTCCTTTCTTGTATTAAGAGAGGTATGGACTCCAGAGAGAGAGATATCATTTTACCCCTGTTCAAATCATTAGTAAGACCTCATCTGGAATATGCAGTTCAGTTTTGGGCACCAGTTCTCAAAAAGGATATCGGGGAACTGTAGAAAGTGCAGAGAAGGGCAACCAAACTGATAGGAGGCATGGAGGAGATCAGCTATGATTAGAGGAACTGAATTTATTCACTCTTGAGAAGAGGAGAATAAGGGGGATATGATCAACATGTTCAAATATATAAGGGGTCCTTATAGTGAACTTGGTGTTGAGTTTGTTACTTTACGTTCAACACAGAGGAAAAGAGATTTCATCTCCTAATACGGAAAGGTTTCTTCACAGTAAGAGCTGTGAAAATGTGGAATAGACTCCCGCCAGAGGTGGTTCTGGCCAGCTCAGTAGATTGCTTTAATAAAGGCCTGGATACTTTCCTAAATGTACATAATATAACTGGGTACTAGCATTTATAGGTAAAGTTGATCCAGAGAAAATCTGATTGCCTCTTGGGGGATCAGGAAGGAATTTTTTCCCGTGCTGTAGCAAATTGGAGCATGCTGTGCTGGGGTTTTTTGCCTTCCTCTGAATCAACTGTGGATATAGAATTGGGTATATTGGATTGTACAGTATTTCTTTTTTTTTTTAATGGTTGAACTGGATTGACTGCCCCGGGGGACATGTACCAATCCAAAGAAGACTTTTAAAAAAGGTTGTTTTTAAAGGAGTAGTGATTTAAATGATGCTTAAAGTGAAACAATAAAAATGAAAAATTCTTTAACTACAGTGCCTGGGGGTCCACTTAGTCTGCCTGTAAAGTGGTGCATCTGTACCATGTATAGAACCTGCTGCAGCAAAACTGACATTTATAAAGAAAAGAAAATGCCATTTAAATTGATTTTCCCTGCAAGCTTTCTTTATTTTGTAAACAACGGCTTGGGGAGCCAATCTGTATGATGAGGCCACAATTTAGTACACTCGGAACAAGAATAAAACTACTAGAACACACAGAACTATATGGAATTAAACTTGCAGTATCGCACACAACTATATTGTGTTAAACTTGCCGTAATGCAATGAAATATATGGCTTTAAACTTGCAGTAACGCAATGAAATATAAAAACGTTAAACTTGCAGTAACACACAAAACTATATGGTGTTAAACTTGCAGTAACGCAATGAAATAAACAATGTTAAACTTGCAGGAACACACAAATCTATATGGCGTTAATCTTGCAGTAATGCAATTAAATATATGGCGTTAAACTTGCAGTAACGCACAAAAGTATGTTGTGTTAAACTTGCAGTAACGCAATGAAATATATGGAGTTAAACTTGCAGAAACACACAGAACTATACGGTGTTAAACTTGCAGTAATGCAATGAAATATACAGCATTAAATTTGCAGTAACGCACATAACTATATGGTGGTAAACTTGCAGTAATGCACAGAAAAAACTGTGTTAAATGGTCACTACAAAGAAAGGTTATGGATAAATCTGCGCACAGGAAGAAAGCACAGAAAAACTTTAGAATGAACTGCTGCCCCTACGGATATACTATCACCTAGGTGGAGTATACTTAGATTGATTGAAAGAGAGTGTAGGTGTGGCGCTGTTCTAATTGAAAAATGCTTATATGTTTGAACCTGATATAGTAATGCTTCTGTGTTATACCCTCTGCAGGGTGCAATACTATAAGACCTCAGGAAAAACAGGAAAAATTAGGAAAAATGGATATATGCTGGCCTTATATGATGGTAATCAGTGTATGCACCCTCTGCAAGGTGCAGTACCTATAATTGTATTCAATGTGTTACACCCTCTGCTGGATGGAACAAATTGAAAGAACGGCCTTTAAAAGGATATCATCTCACTTAATGGAATAAATCAAGGGGATGGAAACCAAGAGATAGGAGAATATAGCACCTATAATAGAAATATGCTACTGTGTTACACCCTCTGCACAGTGCATCTCTGAGCCATTGCAGTTAACTGTAAAATTAAACTCTACAATTTGCTGGTGAGATACCAAAAAAGGAAAAATAAACTCAAACTTACTTCTAAATTATGTTGGTGTTATGCCCTCAGCCAGTTTGGAGTGCGCTGTGATAGTGATTGTTTCAGTACTGCTGTTAACAAGACATTTCTATAAATGTGTTGCACCTTTGAGATAAAATTTTAAAATAAATAAATAAAAATATAGTGCTAAAGTGAGTTAGATAAATGTTAGTGCAATAGTGGAATATATAAATTTAAAAATTGTTGTTTGATGTGTTATGCCCTCTGGCAGGTGCATTAAAAAAATTGATTGTAATTGATTTAATCCGACAATCTGCAGAAAAAAGTTTAACCCGGAGGGGTTAGAGTCTGTGATGTGATGGCTATGTTTGACTTGATTTCATAAATATCATTGATATGGTAAATATACAGGCTGACTGCCGGTTCACACAGGGGCAACACGACTTGCAGGCCGACTCACAGAGGCGACCTGCACACGACTTCAGCAGCGACTTGCAAAACGACTTCTGTATAGAAGTCAATGCAAGTCGCCTAAAGTCGCCCCAAAAGTAGTACAGGAACCTTTTTCTAAGTCGGAGCGACTTGCGTCGCTCCTATTAGAACGGTTCCATAGTACAGAACGGGACGCGACTTGTCAGGCGTCTAAGTCACCTGACAAGTCGCTCCTGTGTGAACCGGGGCTGAATGTGACAAAATAAACCAATATGAAAATGAAAAAAAAACAAAGTGACTTGTGCTCAAAAGTGTCCAGTGCTTGCTGAGAAAATAATTTCTCAAAAACTTATTTGGGTGACTTCTGGTGTTGGTGATTCTTATCCATGCTCCTATTGTAAATGCACTCGCCAAATGGCCTCACCCCCCAGGGGTACTGCACAGTCACAGTATATGCCACTATGTAGCAATCTTTAGAACCTTTGATCTGTGCTTTAATGCTGCTGTGTTGGCGGCATTTCACTCGTTCGCCATATGGAGAAGAGAAGGGATGCCCATAGTGTAAATCCGTATTTAAAATGTTTTTATTTCATTAAAATTAGGAGATATACTCACATTTGATACAAGTTTTTAAAGCATGAAAACAAAACCAGATGGATGCCGTCAAAATCCTAATCTCGGCTGACCGGAAGTGACGCAAAGATGTTCGTAACTCCGCCCTACATGTTTCATCATTCAGACGTCAACAGGAGCGTCCATCTTGCTACACCGCCCGTCTTAATATAGTATGCGGTGTTCCTAATGCACCTGCGCAAAGACATAGCGGCGGCCATTTTTGTTGGGATATTGAGGACCGAAGTCCATGATGAGATAACACCCACAGATGGCCTATAAAAAATGTGTTATCCATTGAGAATATTCAGAAATGCGCCTGTGCATGAATTAGCAACAGCCATTTTTGTTGGGATAATTGAAGACCAAAGTCTATGTTAATATGGCAAGCATATTGTCCAAAAAAATAAGAATAAAAATATTTCCCAATAAAAGAATCTACGTTAAAAACTCTATTCCAACAAATCCCAATGAGTGTCATGCTTCTGATGTCCATGAAACAATGATATTTTATTGTGGCTAATTGGAAATAACCCTATGTGCCAGTTCCGATCCGTGTCACCACAGCATATTCAGATTGGGGTCACCGCATACTATCATCCAAAACACATTATTCTGCTGGCATTCCAGCAGTGTTAAACATAAAATAATTACTGTTTGTTTATTATAATTTAATAGCGCCACACCTACACTCTCTTTCAATCAAATGGTCACTACACTCACACTCACTGAGCTATCCCTATCAGCTATCTGACATAATGTCAGAAACCATGAATCAGATTAAGACAGAAGTACAGTTAAATCACACTTGTTTAATAATAATAATAATAATAATAATAATAATAAAAAGGTAAACAGAGTAAACATAGTCAAAACATAGCCAGAGTTCAGGAACCGGAATGGATAGTCAGAGAAGCCAAAACGTCAGGGATCCAGAGATGAGCGTAGTAGAACAGCAAGCAGGATCTGGAGCCAGAAGGAATCTCAGCCAAGCTAACCTTTAACAGGAACATAGGAGAGTGTCTCTAGAGATGTGACCAAGGCGAAGGCAGAGATCATCTGGGTTGGAAGGCTTAAGTAGGCAGGACTGATGAGCAGGATAGCTTCAACAGGTGAGTCACTGTGGAGAGAAAGGAGCTGGCAGTTAGCCGACAGCTGAGTGGCCAAGCTTTGAGAAGAAAGGGCTGAGCCCAGTCATACTCCTCATGGTTCTCAACCTGTACAGGGTGAGGACGAGGCACCGAGGTGGTAAAGCGGTTGTAGACCAAAGGTTTTAATAAGGAGACATGAAATAGATTTTAGATATGCATATTAGAAGGAAGGTCTAATGCATAAGCGACTGGTTTTACCCTCCAAAGAATACGGAAAGGCCCAATAAACCGAGGTGCGAACTTCAGAGAGGGAACTCAAAGTCAGAGGTTGCAAGATGACAGACAGACCCTGTCCCCAACCTGGTAGGAAGGTGCGGGAAGGCGTCTGCAGTCAGCATGGAGTCTGTACCTATCATTAGCATGTTGCAAAGCCTCCTAGACTTGTGCCCAAGTGGAACAAAGATCACTGAGATGCTCCTCTAATGCAGGAATACTCTGCGGAACAAACGTGTCAGGTAACATGGAAGGTTGGAAACCATAGTTCACCATAAACAGAGACAATCGGGAAGCAGAATTTAAGGCACTATTGTGAGCAAACTCCACCCAGGTAAGAGGTCTGACCAGTTGTTATGATGTAGAAAATAGTAAAAACCTTCGCGCCAATGGTGTCGATAGCAGATAATATATATGAATTACATATACTGGTGATACATCTAGTAAAAAAACATTCCCAACAATAAAGAAAATTTGTGGAAATATATAAACAATCAGTGTAAGCTGCTCCCCAATTTTTGAATAATCAAAAAAATAGATAATCAAAAAAAGGAATGTAAGGAAGATAGGGGGCGCTAGATACCATATTATTCAAGTGCTCTAAATAAATAAATAAATCTCCTGCATTACCAAAAAAATGGAAATGTAAGAAAGCTAGGGGGCGCTAGATACCATACTATTCAAGTGCTTTAAATAAATAAATATCCTGCATTACCAAAAAAATGGAAAACATAATAATGACAAATCATAATTAGATTACACATTGGAGTGCCCACAATAGTGAAACAAATATATAGTGATTGATTGTCCACATAAAAAAGTGTTTTGAAGTGGTTGAAATGATATCTTTCAATAATATCCCAATCTTGTTGCTGTAAACGAAAGGTTTTCCATCACCAAAGGAAAATAAGAAAAAGGAAAACACCTCGAAGTAGTAGATATCTGCTTACCAGATACCAATGACTCCTTTAGTTAAAAAGAGAGTCACTAGCGCTTGTGCAGGGTTGTGCCTGCTCACATGGATGGCCGGACTGTGGTTGGTATTATAGGCATGGATCGTTCCCGTCAAGCTCATTCAAGATAGGATAAGGATACATAGGAAACAAAAACAGTCTCCATAGCGTAAAACCATTTATTAAAAAAGTAAACAAATTAAAAAGCCAAATGGCCGCTTACATTGGTGGGTGCCTACCCGGCACTGGGGCTGCTTGCATGTCAGGGTGACTTCACAGTCAGAAAAAGCCTTTCATGTCTCCTCCACGCTGGCGTGCGTTCCAGCTTACACAGGGGGGCAGCCAAAGGATCCGGATGTTGTTGGGTGATAGGACATGTGACCACGTACCGCTCCGACGTACGTTTCGTAGTGAACGTCTTCAGGGAAGCGTACGTTGGTCACTGGAATGGTGGTTTTTATTAGGAACAGGAAGGGGACGGGTAATTGGCAAATGGGCCACAGGAACTGTGCTCATAGCAATAAAGTTGGAAAGTTCAACTATGGTCTGGAGCATTAGCTCCATCTTGTGGATATTTACTATATTGTTCAAAAAAATCCTTAATTGAAAACGAATGTGACTTTTTATTAGGAACAGGAAGTGGACGGGTAGTTGGAAAAATAGACCACAGGAACTGTGCTCATGGCAATAAAGTTGGAAAGTTCAACTATGGTCTGGAGCTTAGCTCCATCTTGTGGATATTTACTATATTGTTCACAAAAAACTCCTTAATTGAAAACGAATGTGACTTTTTATTAGGAACAGGAAGTGAGCGGGTAATTGGAAAATAGACCACAGGAACTGTGCTCATAACAATAAAGTTGGAAAGTTCAACTATGGTCTGGAGCCTAGCTCCATCTTGTGGATATTTACTATATTGTTCACAAAAAACTCCTTACTTAAAACAAATGTGACTTCATATCAAACATCTCCTAAGTGGAGACGACATGTTGTTATAGTCCCCCTACTGGTTAAAAACAGGTAGGTGAATCCACCCATATAGGCGGTGGGGAAGTGAGAAAAAATATATAAGTGAATAAAATTAATGGTGGTGTTTTTGTAGAGAGAAAAAGGGGGGGGGGACTCATGTAACCCTGCATTCTATAACAGCCCCAGTCTCGGTTTACATACAAAAATGATTACAAAACTAAATAGCATTTATTAAACCTTAAAAGGCTGCAATATAACCTATCCCCGTCTGACTCGAATAATAAAGGGGACAAACTTTCCAACTTTATTGCTATGAGCACAGTTCCTGTGGCCCATTTGCCAATTACCCGTCCCCTTCCTGTTCCTAATAAAAACCACCATTCCAGTGACCAACGTACGCTTCCCTGAAGACGTTCACTACGAAACGTACGTCGGAGCGGTACGTGGTCACATGTCCTATCACCCAACAACATCCGGATCCTTTGGCTGCCCCCCTGTGTAAGCTGGAACGCACGCCAGCGTGGAGGAGACATGAAAGGCTTTTTCTGACTGTGAAGTCACCCTGACATGCAAGCAGCCCCAGTGCCGGGTAGGCACCCACCAATGTAAACGGCCATTTGGCTTTTTAATTTGTTTACTTTTTTAATAAATGGTTTTACGCTATGGAGACTGTTTTTGTTTCCTATGTATCCTTATCCTATCTTGAATGAGCTTGACGGGAACGATCCATGCCTATAATACCAACCACAGTCCGGCCATCCATGTGAGCAGGCACAACCCTGCACAAGCGCTAGTGACTCTCTTTTTAACTAAAGGAGTCATTGGTATCTGGTAAGCAGATATCTACTACTTCGAGGTGTTTTCCTTTTTCTTATTTTCCTTTGGTGATGGAAAACCTTTCGTTTACAGCAACAAGATTGGGATATTATTGAAAGATATCATTTCAACCACTTCAAAACACTTTTTTATGTGGACAATCAATCACTATATATTTGTTTCACTATTGTGGGCACTCCAATGTGTAATCTAATTATGATTTGTCATTATTATGTTTTCCATTTTTTTGGTAATGCAGGATATTTATTTATTTAAAGCACTTGAATAGTATGGTATCTAGCGCCCCCTAGCTTTCTTACATTTCCATTTTTTTGGTAATGCAGGAGATTTATTTATTTATTTAGAGCACTTGAATAATATGGTATCTAGGGCCCCCTATCTTCCTTACATTCCTTTTTTTGATTATCTATTTTTTTGATTATTCAAAAATTGGGGAGCAGCTTACACTGATTGTTTATATATTTCCACAAATTTTCTTTATTGTTGGGAATGTTTTTTTACTAGATGTATCACCAGTATATGTAATTCATATATATTATCTGCTATCGACACCATTGGCGCGAAGGTTTTTACTATTTTCTACTGCTTGAGTTTGAATAATTTGGATTTAAACTTGTTACTTATCGCAGCCATGGATGTATTTAATTTTATGCAAAATAGACAAATTAACGTAGAAGAGATTTTCCAACAAACATCTACCAATAATGTAGATTTGGAAAAGGGATTCAAACAACTCAAATATGACACTGAAAAACAAATTAGGCTGTGGTGGGATATTGCATCTCTGGAGATGTATATAGGTAAAAATTTAACCCCCAGAAGTTTAAGATGGGATGTTAGCCCCAATGATGGAGTGGAGGATTTGAGACTACTCGATGAGTGGTACCAATTCTTCAACGCCTGTGAACAAAAACTAATGCAAATGATGGTAAGAAGGCGCGAAGCCAAAAAAGCTGTCTTGGAATCTAAGATCAAAGAACTCAAGACAACTATGGAACCACTTATGTCCTTTAAAGAGTATTTAGACAAGGCTAAGGAATTAAACACCCATCTAGCTAAATATGATGGGGAAATCAAAGATAAAAAGCTCAAAAAATATTTTAGAGATACTAAGGACTATGAAGACAATAGTGTATACAAATGGCAACAAAATTTACAGCTGAACCCGTCCCAAGAACCAACAGTGGAGAGGGAAGTTGAAATACACAACACTGTAGCGTCTATGGTAGCCCAAAGTAAAGGGGACCCCAATACACCCCACAAAAACAATAGGACAGCACGTGGTCCTATCAATTACCCTAAGGGGAATTCTCACACATACCCTACCACTTACCATTCACCATACAGGGGACCTAACTATAACAGACCCCCCCCCCCACTGACTATAGACCCCCAGACTATGGTTACTATGCCAACAACCGCAATCAGTACCCATTAAGGCCCCCAAGGGGAAACTTTAGAGGTAATTTTAGAGGGAGACCAGTACACAACCCCTATCCACACCAGGGAGGGGGGGAATGGAGGGACTGGAAAGAACCATACAGAATCCCTTCCAACTCACAACAAAACTATATAGAAAGAGTAGAAAGAGAGGAAGAAGAGGCAGAGGGAGAAAGAAAAAGGAAGAGAAACAACTAAAAGCAGGATTATTCAATTTAACCACCATAGAATTTTCGGAGGCAGAATTGGAAGTCTTGGCACAGGGACTAAAATTTGCGCCAAATAAGAACATAGATAAGTTCAATCTGTTCGTAGATATTGAGAAATATATAAGGAAACTAAATATCAGGAAACATTTTGCAGGGCAAACCAGCAACACTAGGATTCAGGAAATAACAGACCCTTTTGTACACAGTAATTTGAAAAATAATTCGGTGTTCAATCCCCAAAAGGGTTCCCACCACCACATAGAAGTATTCAAGAGTATGGTCCAAGATGAAGTACGACAGATTGAAATATCACAACATAGAAACAACCAGAGAATATGGGAGGGAATAAAAAAACTGGAAGAGAACAAACAGATAGTGGTGAGACCTGCTGACAAGGGGGGAGGTTTGGTAATACTAACCAAAGAAAACTATAATACAGAACTAAGGAGACAGTTGAATGACACCTCAACGTATAAAAAGCTTAAAAGTAACCCTACCCCACAACTGAAACAACAACTATTAGATTGGATTAACCAAGGTACCAGTAAACAAATATTAACTCAGAAAGAAGCAGATTATTTGAACCTAACTACCCCCAGAATTCCGGTACTCTACATAGTACCAAAAATACATAAAGATAAGGTAAACCCACCAGGCCGTCCAATAGTGAGTGGGATTGGCTCTCTGTACTCTAGGGTGGGGGAATACCTCGACACTTTCCTCCAGCCTCTAGTCCCACAGAGCCAATCCTATCTCAAAGATAGTCGAGAACTAATTACACTGTTACAATCCACCATCATCACGGACCAAACCTTACTAGTAACAATAGACATCGAGTCTTTGTATACAAACCTTCGCCAAACAGATGTGTTAGAAGCAGTGAGGTGGGCTCTCACCAACCAATCCACCCTGAAAAAATCACAAATCAAATTTTTGATTAAAGGATTATCTATGGCCATGGGGAATAATTATTTCTGGGCATTAAACGAATACTACAATCAAATTGGCGGTGTAGCCATGGGAGCCCGCTATGCACCTAGCGTGGCGAATATTACGTTAAATAAATGGGAATCAGAGACCATTTTCAAAAACAGACCTCACTCACTTCTTCTGTATAAAAGATACATAGATGACGTGATGATTCTGTGGGAGGGAACCAAAGAAAGTTTTAACAAGTTTTTGGAGAGTATGAATATGAATAAGTACAATCTAAAGTTCACAGCGGAGTACAGTTTGGCCACGGTGAATTATTTGGATCTAACACTCTTCAAACAAGGTGATCATATTAGTACAAAGACTTTTTTTAAAGAAACTGACCGTAACGCATATGTCCCTACACACAGCTGTCACCATCCGCAATGGATAGGAGTTGTACCGAAAGGGCAATATATGCGTATACGGCGAAATTGTGCTAATATCTTGGATTATTTCACACAAGCAGCAATTCTCACCACTAGATTTAAAGAAAAGGGATACCCCGCCCATATCTTGACAAAATTGGTCTCACAGGTGGCAAATATGGACAGACAGTCCCTATTGGTCCCTAAACCAAAAAAAGAATATAAGGGAGACTGTGCGTTCATATCGGGCTTTCATCGCCAATATAAAACAGTAGAAGGTATCTTCAAAAAATTCTGGCCTATCCTACTCAAAGATAAAGATCTCCAGTCTTCCCTGCCCAATAAACCTAAGTTTATCTACCGAAGAGCCCCTACTCTTAGGAATCGCTTGGCTCCAAACGTACCAGATCCCCCCGGGAAACCTCCCACTTTTCTGGATGGTTCTGGTTTTCACTATTGCACTAGATGCAATGCTTGTAAAATAACCAGAAAACCAGGTACCAAGAAAAAGAAGACCCAGTTCCAATCTATAGTAACACAACAACAATTTGATATTAAACCTCTCATCACATGTGATTCTGATCACGTAACATATGTTCTGGAATGCCCATGCTCCCTTCAATACGTGGGCAGAACCACACGCCAACTGAAAGTAAGAATAAATGAACATTTAACAAATATTAAAAAGGGATACCCTAACCATAGTGTATCAAGACACTTCAAACTTTACCATGATAGTGACCCATCACTGTGTACATTCTATGGGATTGACAAAATCTCTAGGGATTGGAGAGGTACCCATATGAAAAGGGCAATATCTAGGAATGAAACGTACTGGCTTTATAAATTACGGACTATGCAACCACATGGGATGAATATAGATCTGGACCTTAATTGTTTTCTTACAAATGATTGAATCCAGGAGTGTCTAGGAATATCATTATCTGTCCACCTCAGATCATGTGAGTGAGTTAGGCACCACTTGTATTATGGTTGAGGTCAGAGATATCTGTCCAGGGTGCAAGATGGAATATTTTTCCCCCCCTCTTCTTTGTCCCCTTTATTATTCGAGTCAGACGGGGATAGGTTATATTGCAGCCTTTTAAGGTTTAATAAATGCTATTTAGTTTTGTAATCATTTTTGTATGTAAACCGAGACTGGGGCTGTTATAGAATGCAGGGTTACATGAGTCCCCCCCCCTTTTTCTCTCTACAAAAACACCACCATTAATTTTATTCACTTATATATTTTTTCTCACTTCCCCACCGCCTATATGGGTGGATTCACCTACCTGTTTTTAACCAGTAGGGGGACTATAACAACATGTCGTCTCCACTTAGGAGATGTTTGATATGAAGTCACATTTGTTTTAAGTAAGGAGTTTTTTGTGAACAATATAGTAAATATCCACAAGATGGAGCTAGGCTCCAGACCATAGTTGAACTTTCCAACTTTATTGTTATGAGCACAGTTCCTGTGGTCTATTTTCCAATTACCCGCTCACTTCCTGTTCCTAATAAAAAGTCACATTCGTTTTCAATTAAGGAGTTTTTTGTGAACAATATAGTAAATATCCACAAGATGGAGCTAAGCTCCAGACCATAGTTGAACTTTCCAACTTTATTGCCATGAGCACAGTTCCTGTGGTCTATTTTTCCAACTACCCGTCCACTTCCTGTTCCTAATAAAAAGTCACATTCGTTTTCAATTAAGGATTTTTTTGAACAATATAGTAAATATCCACAAGATGGAGCTAATGCTCCAGACCATAGTTGAACTTTCCAACTTTATTGCTATGAGCACAGTTCCTGTGGCCCATTTGCCAATTACCCGTCCCCTTCCTGTTCCTAATAAAAACCACCATTCCAGTGACCAACGTACGCTTCCCTGAAGACGTTCACTACGAAACGTACGTCGGAGCGGTACGTGGTCACATGTCCTATCACCCAACAACATCCGGATCCTTTGGCTGCCCCCCTGTGTAAGCTGGAACGCACGCCAGCGTGGAGGAGACATGAAAGGCTTTTTCTGACTGTGAAGTCACCCTGACATGCAAGCAGCCCCAGTGCCGGGTAGGCACCCACCAATGTAAGCGGCCATTTGGCTTTTTAATTTGTTTACTTTTTTAATAAATGGTTTTACGCTATGGAGACTGTTTTTGTTTCCTATGTATCCTTATCCTATCTTGAATGAGCTTGACGGGAACGATCCATGCCTATAATACCAACCACAGTCCGGCCATCCATGTGAGCAGGCACAACCCTGCACAAGCGCTAGTGACTCTCTTTTTAACTAAAGGAGTCATTGGTATCTGGTAAGCAGATATCTACTACTTCGAGGTGTTTTCCTTTTTCTTATTTTCCTTTGGTGATGGAAAACCTTTCGTTTACAGCAACAAGATTGGGATATTATTGAAAGATATCATTTCAACCACTTCAAAACACTTTTTTATGTGGACAATCAATCACTATATATTTGTTTCACTATTGTGGGCACTCCAATGTGTAATCTAATTATGATTTGTCATTATTATGTTTTCCATTTTTTTGGTAATGCAGGATATTTATTTATTTAAAGCACTTGAATAGTATGGTATCTAGCGCCCCCTAGCTTTCTTACATTTCCATTTTTTTGGTAATGCAGGAGATTTATTTATTTATTTAGAGCACTTGAATAATATGGTATCTAGCGCCCCCTATCTTCCTTACAGTTGTTATGATGATCAGAAATATAGCAACGTAGGAATTGCTCCAAGGACTGATTGGCTCATTCTCTGGCCCCATTAGACTGCGGGTGATACGCAGAGGAGAAAGCAAGCTGAATTCCCAACTGTGCACAAAAGGCTCACTGGAACCGGGACACAAACTGACTACCCCTGTCTGAGACAATCACCTTGGCTGGCCCATGTAAGCGAAAGATCTCCCGAGCAAAAATGGAAGCCAGTTCCTTAGAAGTGGGCAAAATCTTAAGTGGAATACAATGGGACATTTTCGAGAACCAGTCCATAAGGATAACTGCGTTGCCCTGGGAGTTGGGTAACTCCACAATGAAATCCATAGACAGGTGGGTCTAGGGCCTCTCTCCAATTGGTATGGGTTGTAGGAGGCCCACTAGAAGGTGTCGTGGAGTCTTACTCGGAGCACACATGGAACAGGCAGCTACAAAGGCGGTTACATCAGCACGTAGACTAGGCCACCAGAATTGTTGGGAATTGGCCCAAAAGAGTTTATTCTTCCCAGGGTGGCCAGCAGCCCTGGGTGAATGGTAAGTCTGGAGCACAGCAGTATGGAGACTCTCTGGAACAAAGCAGCGGTCACAAGGTTTCTCAGGAGGAGCATGGACCTGAGCGGCAAGAATTTTGTCACCCAAAGGAGAAGTGAGACTGGTGCGAACCGTAGCCAGAATACGATCAGGAGGAATCACAGGAACCGGAACCAACTCCATCTTGGAAGTGGAGGAAAATTGTCGTCAGCCCTTACATTCTTAGTACCGGGTAAGAATGAGACAATGTAATTGAAACTAGACAAGAAAAGAGCCCATCGCTCCCTTCTGGGAGAGAGGCGTTTAGCCTCAGACAAGAATGTGAGATTCTTATGGTCAGTAAGAATGAGAGCCAGCACAGTGGTACCTTCGAGGAGATGTCTCCATTCTTTCAGGGCTAAAATGATCGCTAACAGCTCTCTGGCACCAATCTCGTAATTGCACTCCGCAGGTGACAATTTCTTGGAAAAGTAGCCACAAGGATACATAGCGCTCTCAGAGGTAGGACGTTGAGACAGAAGGGCACCAGCTCCAGTCTCAGAAGTATCAACCTCAAGGATAAAGGGTAACGTAGGATCAGGATGTGCCAACACAGGAGTAGAAACAAAGGCAGCCTTGAGAACCTCAAAGGCCTTAATGGACTCCGGAGACCAACTCTGTGTGTTACTATCCTTTCTGGTCATATCAGTCAAGGCCTTGACCAGAGGCGAGAAGTTACAAATAAACTTCCAATAATAGTTGGTATAGCCAAGAAAATGCTGCAGAGGACGTAAACTCACGGGTCGGGGCCACTGTAGGACTGCTGAAAGTTTCTCTGGGTCCATCGAAAAACCAGCAATGGAAATGACATAGCCCAGGAATTTAACCTGTTTACGATGGAATTCACACTTCTCCAATTTACAATAGAGATTGTTCTCTCTTAGTTTCTGAAGCACACGACAGACATCTGTGTGGTGGCTCTCCAGGAACTTGGAATATGTGAGGATATCGTCGAGATAAACCACCACACATAACTTCAACAAATCTCGGAGGACATCATTAATAGATTCCCGGAAAACTGTTGGGGCATTACAAAGGCTAAAAGGCATTTACGAGATACTCATAATGGCCTGTTCTGGTATTAAACGCAGTTTTCCACTTGTCGCCCTCCTTAATCCTCATGGGATTGTATGCCCCTCTCAAATCAAGCTTTGTGAAAACCATTGCTCCCTTGAGGCGGTCAAATAACTCCGTAATCAACAGAATCGGATAGGCATTCTTAATCGTGAAACGATTGAGACCCCTATAATCAATACAAGGTCTCAGTTCACCACTCTTCTTCTTCACAAAGAAGAAACCAGCACCAGCAAGAGATGAGGATTTGCGGATGAAACCTCGATAAAGTGCGTCTGCAACATATTCCTCCATGGAGGTCAATTGCGCAATCATACGACCGGTGTGGAGGCAAACTACCGGCTTGACCTTTGTCAGAGACATCGCTAAAATTGCGGTACTCCTCCGGCAGGGAGGAGAGTGAAGAGGTGCACAGGACCTTGGCTACCTTCTGGAAGCATGACTTACTACATTGTAGCGACCAGGAGAGGACCTCAGCACTGAGCCAATCAAAAGAGGGGTTGTGCCTCTTTAACCAAGGATAACCAATAACCAGTGGATAATTAGGTGAGGAAATAACTTGGAATTGGATTATCTCATGGTAAAGAGCCCCTACTGCCATGGACAACAGAACAGACAAGAGAACTCTCATGAGTCACATGGGCAGGCTGTAGAGGTCTCCCGTCAAGATCCTCAATGGCAAGTGGAGTGTCACGCAGCTGCAGCGGAATCGAGTGCTTCGATACAAAGGCAGCATCAATGAACAGGAATGCAGCCCCAGAGTCGATTAGAGCCTATATCTTTACGGACGACTCAGCCCAAGAAAGGGTAACCAAAACCAGGGGCTTATCCTTCTGGATAACTGACAGGACCTCAAGGTTCGGGCTTTTCCTGGATGAGTAGGACAAGACTTCAAAAAGTGACCTGCCTGGCCATAATAAATGCACAATCTCTCTGACACGTACCTCGTATATGAGCCTGACGTGCAGAGGGAGACCTCTCGTACAGCCCTGGTTCCCAGATCACTGGAGTTGAGGAAAGTGACCATAGGAGCACAGTGGGGTATGAGTGCCTGGTGGATTCTCTGGAACCGAAGATGACGTCCGCTGGGAGGCGCTGGAACTGGCTGGAGTTCCGGGTGCAGGTAAGCTGGATGCAAGTCAGCTGGATGCAGGTGAGCTGGATGCAGGTCAGCAGGCTGCAGGTAAGCTGGATACAGGTCAGCAGGGTGCAGGTAAGTCGGATGCAGGTCAGCTGGATGCAGGTGAGCTGGATGCAGGTCAGCAGGCTGCAGGTAAGCAGGATGCAGGTCAGCAGGGTGCAGGTAAGCCGGATGCAGGTCAGCTGAATGCAGGTGAGCTGGATGCATGTCAGCAGGGTGCAGGTAAGCCAGATGCAGGTGATCTGGATGCAGGTGTGCTGGATGCAGGTAAGCTGGATGCAGGTCAGCAGGGTGCAGGTAAGCCGGATGCAGGTGAGCCGGATGCAGGTGAGCTGGATGCAGGTCAGCAGGCTGCAGGTAAGCTGGATGCAGGTCAGCAGGGTGCAGGTAAGCCGGATGCAGGTCAGCTGAATGCAGGTGAGCTGGATGCAGGTGCGCCAAGAAGCAGCAAACGCACATGAGTGTGCACAGCAGGCAGAAGCAAGGTCAGACAAGCCGGGTCATACACAGCGGATCAGATCAACAGAATCGGCAGGCAAGGAATGGTCAAGTTCAGGCTGGTTCTGGTAGCAGGAGATCAGGCAGGCAAGCAAACAGGATCAGGGTCAATGGAGAGCCAAGGTTCAGGATTGGAGACAGCAGCGTAGTCAGAGAGCCAAGTCAGAAGGTGATCAGATGCAGATTACAGGAACAGGAAACAGGTGAAGCTGCAGATCAAAACAGCAAGAGCCGAATAGTGGAAGCCCCTCTTAAAGGCCACTGGGCACCAAAGCCACGTTACTGTGCTCGCGTGCATGATCTCCGCGATCGGCGCACGCACATTGGCGCATGCCTGTTTGTTACTGGGGACCTGTTGGTGGGCATGCGCCTGAGCCCTGTTGCAGTTCTGGAAGTAGTGTGTCCATGACACTCTCCCTCCTCCTAAGGGTTCTCTCATCCACAGAGAGACGTGTGAAGCCTGAGTGCATGGGTTCATCTTCACAGACCAACTCAGTACAGGAGGCATGGGAGGTGAGGAAGGGAAGGTTGGGTCTACAAAGTTTGGAGACAAATGTACAGGAGGCTTCCGCAAGCGCTCCTTAAAAGGAAGTCTTTCTTTGAGTCTGGAGACAATGAGGATGACAAACGTGATCAACTTCTCCAGCTCAGTGGGTATATCTCGGGCTGCTATCTCATCCTTGATGGTATCCGAGAGACCACGAGAAAAAGCAACCACGAGGGCCTCATAGTTCCAAGCAACCTCTGCTGCCAGAGTACAGAATTCAATGGCATAACCGGCAACAGTTCTCGTACTCTGATGGACATGAGGCACTTAGCAGCAGAAGTGGAGTGAGCAGGAACATCAAATACCCTTTTAAAAGAAGCCACAAACTCTGGGTAACTCAAGACAACAGGTTTTTGTGTCTCCCTAGAGGGTTTGCCCAGGCCAAGGCTGTCTCAGAAAGCAAAGATATCACAAAATCTACTTTGCTTCTGTCCGTGGGAAACGCCTGGGGCAGCATCTCAAAGTATAGCTCAACCTGGTTGAGAAACCCTCTGCATTGGACTGGATTGCCCCCAAATCACTGGGGAAGCAGAGCAGAACCAGACATACCTCTTATAGGTAATACTCGAGGCAGGTGCCTGCACAGAGACTAGCAACATCAGGGACGGCCTGCAACACAGCTTGTACCGGAGGAGCCACAGTGGGAGATTCCAGGTGAGCCGTGCGACTCAGGAGCATTTGTAATGCCATGGCAAACTAATCCATGTGGTGATCCTGCTCATCCAATCTGGAAAAAATATTACCATCAAATAGATTGACCACATCTTCTGAATTCATGGCCTTCGACTACTGTCAGAAACCATGAAAACGTAGTCAAAACATAGCCAGAGTTCAGGAACCGTAACGGATAGTCAGACAAGCCAAAACGTCAGGGAGCCAGAGATGAGCATACTAGAACAACAAGCAGGATCTGGAGCCAGAAGAAATGTCAGGCAAGCAAGTCTTTAACAGGAACACAGGAGAGCATCTCTAGAGATGTGACAAAGGCAGAGATCATCTGGGCTTCACTGCTTAAGTAGGCAGGACTGATGAGCAGGATATCATCAACGGGTGAGTCACTGTGGAGAGAAAGGAGCTGGCAATTAGCCAACAGCTGAGCGGCCAGCTTTGAGAAGGAAGGGCTGAGCCCAGCCCTGACAAATTCACATTAATTTAAAGATGAATGGTGGTCGCACTACACTCACAATGACTGAACTATCTCTACCAGTAGGGATGAGCCGAACACCCCCGGTTTGCACCAGAACCTGCGAACGGACCGAAAATTCGCACAAACGTTAGAACCCTATTGACATCTATGGGACCCGAACGTTCGAAATCAAAAGTGCTCATTTTAAAGGCTAATTTTAATGGTATTGTCCTAAAAAGGGTTTGGGGACCCGGGTCCTGCCCCAGGGGACTTGTATCAATGCAAAAAAAACTTTTAAAAATGGCCGTTTTTTCGGGAGCAGTGATTTTAATGATGCTTAAAGTAAAAAAAAAAAAGTTAAATATTCCTTCAAATATCATACCTGGGGGGTGTCTATAGTATGCCTGTAAAGTGGCGCGTGTTTCCCGTGCTTAGAACAGTCCCTGCACAAAATGACATTTTTAAAGGAAAAAAAGTCATTTAAAACTGCTTGCGGCTTTAATGTAATGTCGGGTCCTGGAAATATGGATGAAAATCAGTGAGACAAATGGCATGGGTACCCTCCAGTCCATTACCAGGCCCTTTGGGTCCTGTATGGATATTAAGGGGAACCCCACACCCAAATTAAAAAAAGGAAAGGCGTGGGGCCCCCAGGCCCTATATACTCTGAACAGCAGTATACAGGCTGTGCAAACAAGACAGGGACTGTAGGTTTGTTGTTAAGTAGAATCTGTTTGTAATTTTGAACTGGTACATTTTTGAACTGGTACAAGTGTAGCTCCAGCCAAAAAATCTGTTTTTAAGCTTTTTGGAAAACATAGGGAAGTGTTATCACCCCTGTGACATTTGTTTTGCTGTCTGAGCTCCTCTTCAGAAGATTTCACCTCACTTTTTGTCCCAATGACAAATGTTTTTTGAAAATTTGGGGTTTTTAGTGAAACAAGGATTGGTGATAAAGCATCAGTGGAAAGGAGAAAAGTTTTTCCCATATTAACTCTTACAGGAGAGAATTTCCCTTTCTATGGGGTAGATTTCATCTCACTTCCTGTTGTCTCCTTCCGTTTGTAAGTCGGAGTAGTTTGTAAGTTGGATGTTTGAAAGTAGGGGCCTGCCCTATATACTCAGCAGAAATTTGGGCCTTAGGTGTTGTTGTGGCCTCAACACTGTAAGCCCTCACAGGGCCCTGCTGTGAAATATTAGATCAAGAATTGTAATTACATGCCCCTGTTGAACAGGGGCTGAAAAATTGGGCCTTTGGTGGTGGTGTTGGTGCTGGTGCCACAACACTGTAAGTCCTCACGGTTAATCTTGTTGGGCACAGAAACGTGCCCTGCTGTGAAATATTCAATCAAGAATTGTAATTACATGCCCCTGTTGAACAGGGACAGAAAAATTGGGCCTTTGGTGGTGGTAGCGGTGATGGTGCTGGTGGCACAACACTGTAAGTCCTCACAGTTAATCTTGGTGGGTGCAGAAACGGGCCCTGTTGTGAAATATTCGATCAAGAATTGTAATTACATGTCCCTCTTGAACATGGGCTGCAAAATTGGGCCTTAGGCACTGGTGCTGGTGCCACAACACTGCAACCCCTCACAGATACTCTAGTTGGAGTGCAGGAACTAGCCCTGCTGCAAAGAATTGCATCAAAAATTGTAATTACATGCCCTTGTTAAACAGGGGCTTAAAAATTGGGCCTTAGGCACTGGTGCCCAGAACCAAAAATGTTCTTACAAGCTATCAGCATGATCATTGAGGAGGAAGAGGATAATTACTCAGCATAACAGGATAGTCACTCAGCATCAGCATAGGAAGTCTTTGAAGGGATCTGACATTTCAAAAAAAAATTATTCGGTTACATCAGCATCAGGTGCTTGGTAGCTGGTGGTGATCCAAGACTGATTCATTTTTATGAAGGTCAGTCGATCGACCGAGTCGGTGGACAGACGCACCCTGTGATCGGTTACAAAGCCTCCAGCAGCACTGAATGTGCGTTCCGAAAGAACGCTGGATGCAGGACAGGCCAGTAGCTCAATTGCATACTGTGCAAGCTCTGGCCAGTGATCCATCCTCAAGACCCAGTAACCCAGAGGATTTTTGGTGGGAAAGGTGTCCAAGTCAGATCTTCATGACCAGCACTGTTGCCTCTAGACACAGAGCCTGCTTGCCCTCTTTTATTGGCTTGTGACTGTCTGCCTCTCCTTGTTGGCCTTCCAGACATACTAATGGCCTGTAGCTGCACTAAGCTGGGATATATATATATATATATATATACTGATACTGCAGCTAGCAAAATCAACTGCCTGCCTGTAGTATGAGAACACCACCAACCTTCTACAGGTAGCTTTAGCTGAACACTGTGCAGAGCTCACAAAAAACTAACTTGTAGCTTATTTAGCTGCCTGCGGTAGTGATAGGATCAGGAAAACACCACCAACCTTCTACAGGTAGCTTTAGCTGAACACTGTGCAGAGCTCGCAAAAAAATAACTTGTAGCTTATTTAGCTGCCTGCGGTAGTGATAGGATCAGGAAAACACCACCAACCTTCTACAGGTAGCATTAGCTGAACACTGTGCAGAGCTCGCAAAAAACTAACTTGTAGCTTATTTAGCTGCCTGCGGTAGTGATAGGATCAGGAAAACACCACCAACCTTCTACAGGTAGCTTTAGCTGAACACTGTGCAGAGCTCGCAAAAAACTAACTTGTAGCTTATTTAGCTGCCTGCGGTAGTGATAGGATCAGGAAAACACCACCAACCTTCTACAGGTAGCTTTAGCTGAACACTGTGCAGAGGTCGCACTACACTAACTTGTAGTTTTAGCTGAACACTGTGAGGAGGACGCACTACACTAACTTGTAGGTTTAGCTGAAAACTGTGCACTACACTAACTTGTAGCTTTAGCTGAACACTGTGAGGAGGACGCACTACACTAACTTGTAGCTTTAGCTGAACACTGGGCAGAGGTCGCACTACACTAACTTGTAGTTTTAGCTGAACACTGTGAGGAGGATGCACTACACTAACTTGTAGTTTTAGCTGAACACTGTGAGGAGGACACACTACACTAACTTGTAGCTTATTTAGCTGCCTGCGGTAGTGATAGGATCAGGAAAACACCACCAACCTTCTACAGGTAGCTTTAGCTGAACACTGTGCAGAGCTCACAAAAAACTAACTTGTAGCTTTTTTAGCTGCCTGCGGTAGTGATAGGATCAGGAAAACACCACCAATCTTCTACAGGTAGCTTTAGCTGAACACTGTGCAGAGCTCACAAAATAACTTGTAGCTTATTTAGCTGCCTGCGGTAGTGATAGGATCAGGAAAACACCACCAACCTTCTACGGGTAGCTTTAGCTGAACACTGTGCAGAGGTCGCACTACACTAACTTGTAGTTTTAGCTGAACACTGTGAGGAGGATGCACTACACTAACTTGTAGTTTTAGCTGAACACTGTGCAGAGGTCGCACTACACTAACTTGTAGTTTTAGCTGAACACTGAGGAGGACGCACTACACTAACTTGTAGCTTTAGCTGAACACTGTGAGGAGGACGCACTACAGTAACTTGTAGCTTTAGCTGAACACTGTGCACTACACTAACTTGTAGCTTTAGCTGAACACTGTTCAGAGGACGCACTACACTAACTTGTAGCTTTAGCTGAACACTGTGCAGAGGTCTCACTAAACTAACTTGTAGCTTTAACTGAACACTGTGAGGAGGACGCACTACACTAACTGTAAATAGTCTAGCTGCCTGACTGTGGTACTAATAGGATCAAAAGAACACCAGCAATTTTCTTCAGGTAGCTGTAAATACTGTAACAACACAAGCCTGCCTGTCAGTAGCAAGATAACAGGAACGGATCTAGCTAAACTGAATACAGTGTATATATATATATATATATATATATATATATAGAAAATAGTAAAAACCTTCGCGCCAGTGGTGTCGATAGCAGATAATATATTTAAATTACATATACTGGTAATACATCTAGTAAGAAAACATTCCCAACAATAAAGAAAAATTTGTGGAAATATATAAACAATCAGTGTAAGCTGCTCCCCAATTTTTGAATAATCAAAAAAATAGATAATCAAAAAAAGGAATGTAAGGAAGATAGGGGGCGCTAGATACCATATTATTCAAGTGCTCTAAATAAAAAAATCTCCTGCATTACCAAAAAAATGGAAATGTAAGAAAGCTAGGGGGCGCTAGATACCATACTAATCAAGTGCTTAAAATAAATAAATCTCCTGCATTACCAAAAAAATGAAAAAAATAATAATGACAAATCATAATAGATTACACATTGAAGTGCCCACAATAGTGAAAAATATATAGTGATTGATTGTCCACATAAAAAAGTGATTTGAAGTGGTTGAAGTGATATCTTTCAATATTATCCCAATCTTGTTGCTGTAAACAAAAGGTTTTCCATCACCAAAGGAAAATAAGAAAAGGAAAACACCTCGAAGTAGTAGATATCTGCTTACCAGATACCAATGACTCCTTTAGTTAAAAAGAGAGTCACTAGCGCTTGTGCAGGGTTGTGCCTGCTCACATGGATGGCCGGACTGTGGTTGGTATTATAGGCATGGATCGTTCCCGTCAAGCTCATTCAAGATAGGATAAGGATACATAGGAAACAAAAACAGTCTCCATAGCGTAAAACCATTTATTAAAAAAGTAAACAAATTAAAAAGCCAAATGGCCGCTTACATTGGTGGGTGCCTACCCGGCACTGGGGCTGCTTCCCTGAAGACGTTCACTACGAAACGTACGTCGGAGCGGTACATGGTCACATGTCCTATCACCCAATAACATCCGGATCCTTTGGCTGCCCCCCTGTGTAAGCTGGAACGCACGCCAGCGTGGAGGAGACATGAAAGGCTTTTTCTGACTGCGAAGTCACCCTGACATGCAAGCAGCCCCAGTGCCGGGTAGGCACCCACCAATGTAAGCAGCCATTTGGCTTTTTAATTTGTTTACTTTTTTAATAAATGGTTTTACGCTATGGAGACTGTTTTTGTTTCCTATGTATCCTTATCCTATCTTGAATGAGCTTGACGGGAACGATCCATGCCTATAATACCAACCACAGTCCGGCCATCCGTGTGAGCAGGCACAACCCTGCACAAGCGCTAGTGACTCTCTTTTTAACAAAAGGAGTCATTGGTATCTGGTAAGCAGATATCTACTACTTCGAGGTGTTTTCCTTTTCTTATTTTCCTTTGGTGATGGAAAACCTTTTGTTTACAGCAACAAGATTGGGATAATATTGAAAGATTTCACTTCAACCACTTCAAATCACTTTTTTATGTGGACAATCAATCACTATATATTTTTCACTATTGTGGGCACTTCAATGTGTAATCTATTATGATTTGTCATTATTATTTTTTTCATTTTTTTGGTAATGCAGGAGATTTATTTATTTTAAGCACTTGATTAGTATGGTATCTAGCGCCCCCTATCTTCCTTTACATATATATATATATATATATATATATATATATATATATATATATATATATATATATATATATATATATATATATATATATATATATAATATAACACCTGGGATGCATATATATATATATATATATATATATATATACACAATACACTGTAAGTGCAGCTAACTCACTGACTGTCCTGCCTAATCTATCTAACTTAAATCAAATGACACTGTCTCTCTGTCTATCTATCTCTCGCTCAACGCCGGAACACACACTACACAGAGCCGCCGTGCAGGCGGCCTTATATAGTGTGGGGCGTGTACTAAATCCCCTGAGCCAGAATTGTCCAAAGCCTCCTTGGCTTTGGCCAATTATGGCTCTCTGTTCAGACGGCGCTGTGATTGGCCAAGCATGCGGGTCATAGTGCATGCTTGGCCAATCATCAGCCAGCAATGCACTGCAATGCCACAGTGAATTATGGGCCGTGACGCGCCACACGAATTTGGCACGAACGGCCCATATCGTTCACAATTCAGCGAACGGGCGAACAGACGATGTTCGAGTTGAACCCAACACGAAGCTCATCCCTACCTACTAGGGATGAGCCGAACACCCCCCCGATTCGGTTTGCACCAGAACATGTGAACAGGCAAAAAATTAGTTCGAACACATGAACACCGTTAAAGTCTATGGGACTCGAACATGAATAATCAAAAGTGCTAATTTTAAAGGCTTATGTGCAAGTTATTGTCATAAAAAGTGTTTGGGGACCTGGGTCCTGCCCCAGGGGACATGGATCAATGCACAAAAAAATTTTAAAAACTTTTGTCGTTGATGTGTTCTCGTCTGGCATCTTCCTCCGCGGCGTCTTCTTCCCTTCTTCGTGCTCGGGCTGCTCCGCATCCAGGAGGCATGGGAGGTGAGATGGTCGCACTACACTCACAATGACTGAACTATCCCTACCAGGGATGAGCCGAACACCCCCTGGTTCGGTTCACACCAGAACATGCGAACAGGCAAAAAATTTGTTCGAACACGCTAACACCGTTAAAGTCTATGGGACTCGAACATGAATAATCAAAAGTGCTAATTTTAAAGGCTTATATGCAAGTTATTGTCAGAAAAAGTGTTTGGGGACCTGGGTCCTGCCCCAGGGGACATGGATCAATGCAAAAAAAGTTTTAAAAACTTTTGTCATTGATGTCGTTGTGTTGATAAGGACAAGGGCCTCATCCCCACAACCCTTGCCCGGTGGTTGTGGGGGTCTGCGGGCGGGGGGCTTATCGGAATCTGCAAGCCCCCTTTAACAAGGGGATCCCCAGATCCTGCCCCCCCCTGTGTGAAATGGTAAGGGGGTACAAAAGTACCCCTACCATTTCACAAAAAAATTGTCAAAAATTTTAAAAATGACAAGAGACAGTTTTTGACAATTCCTTTATTTAAATGCTTCTTCTTTCTTCTATCTTCTTTCTTCTATCTTCCTTCGGTTTCTTCCTCCATCTTCTTCTTCTTCTTCCTCCGATCCTCTGCTTCTTGCTCCGGTGTTCTCGTCTGGCATCTTCCTCTGCGGCGTCTTCTTCCCTTCTTCATGCTTGGCCACTCCGCATCCATGATGGGAGGCTCCTGCTGTGTGAAGCGTCTCATCTTCTGACGGTTCTTAAATAACGGAGGGCGGGTCCACCCGGTGACCCCACCCCCCTCTGACGTATGGGGACTTCCCTGTCCGCCCCCTCTGACCTCATGGGGAATGCCTCAGGGAAATCCCTGTGTGTCAGAGGGGGCAGGGTCACTGGGTAGCCCCGCCCTCCGTTAATTAAAAACCGTCAGAAGACGAGAAGTGTCACACAGCGGGAGCCTCTCATCATGGATGCAGAGCAGCCCAAGCATGAAGAAGGGAAGAAGACGCCGTGGAGGAAGTTGCCGGACGAGAACACTGGAGCAAAAAGCAGAGGATCGGAGGAAGAAGAAGAAGAAGATGGAGGAAGAAACCGAAGGAAGATAGAAGAAAGAAGATAGAAGAAAGAAGAAGCATTTAAATAAAGGAATTGTCAAAAACTGTCTCTTGTCATTTTTAAAATTTTTGACACTTTTTTTGAAATGGTAGGGGTACTTTTGTACCCCCTTACCATTTCACACAGGGGGGGTCGGGATCTGGGGGTCCCCTTGTTAAAGGGGGCTTCCAAATTCCGATAAGCCCCCCGCCCACAGACCCCCACAACCACCAGGCAAGGGTTGTGGGGATGAGACCTTTGCCCTCATCAACATAGGGACAAGGTGCTTTGGGGGGGATCCCCAAAACACCCTCCCAATGTTGAGGGCATGTGGCCTGGTACGGTTCAGGAGGGGGGACGCTCTCTCGTCCCCCTCTTTTCCTGCGGCCTGCCAGGTTGCGTGCTCGGATAAGGGTCTGGTATGGATTTTTGGGGGGATCCCACGCCATTTTTTAAAACATTTTGGTGTGGGGTTTCCCTTAAAATCCATACCAGACCTGAAGGGTCTGGTATGGATTTTGAGGGGAACCTCCACACCTTTTTTTTTTTTTTGGCGCGGGGTTCCCCTTAATATCCATACCAGACCTGAAGGGCCTGGTATAGAATTTAGGGGGACCCCCACGCCATTTTTTTTAAATTTTGGTTTGGAGTTCCCCTGTGGGGAAATCCCATGCCGTTTTTATCAATGAACTTTTATGTCTATTGTCGGACCGACAATTCATATAGCCGCGAGTACTTTTAAATGACTTTTTTTCCTTTGAAATGTCCTTTTGCTGTCAGACTGTTCTAAACACGGGAAACATGCGCCCATTTACAGGCATACTATAGACACCCCCCAGGTACGAAATTTAAAGGAATATTACACTTTTATTGTTTCACTTTAAGCATTATTAAAATCACTGCTCCCGAAAAAACGGCCATTTTTAAAACTTTTTTTTGCATTGATCCATGTCCCCTGGGGCAGGACCCAGGTCCCCAAACACTTTTTATGACAATACCATGCATATAAGCCTTTAAAATTAGCACTTTTGATTTCTCCCATAGACTTTTAAAGGGTGTCCTGCGGCTTTAGAATTTGCCGTGAACACCCCAAATTGTTCGCTGTTCAGCGAACTTGCGAACAGCCGATATTAAGGTCGAACATGAGTTCGACTCAAACTCGAAGCTCATCCCTAATCCCTACATTGACACTAATGTAAAGATGAATGGCCGCACTACGCTGTCTGAACTATCCCTAGATTAACACTAAACTGATATTCTACTGTACGATATCTCTCTCCACTCCACTATCACACTACAAATGGCCACTATAGAAAGAATGCTTTTATAGTGTGAAGTGGGATCAAGAGCAATGAGCCGTGATTGGATATAGTCATCATGACAGCGTCCAGTCATGGCTCTGACAGTGCTCTGTGCCCTGATTGGGTGAAACTTTCATTGCTTCAGCCAATCAGGGCTTTCAATGCACTGTGCGGTGGCGCAGTGCATTGTGGTCATTCCGTGAGACGAACAAACGGTCGACCAGCCTTTTAATTTGGCTGTTCGGAGACTTCCGAACAGCCAATGTTAAGGCTGAACTCATGCTCGGTCCAAACCGTTCGCCCATCTTTAGTGGAAAGCCAAAAGCAAGGGAAGGATTTGGCAATGGTAGCTGTAAAGATAGTAACGGTGGAAGACCAGCAGTAGTGGTGGGAGCTGGTAATTGTGTTGAGTCAGCAGTGGTGGAAGGAATTGATAATGGTGGCAAGAAATGGTAAAGTGTCAGGAGATGATAATGGTAGCAGGTCTGCAGCAATGCCAGCAGATGATAATAATAGTAGGCCAGCAATGGTAGAAGGAGCTGGTGATGGTGGCAGACCAGCAGTGGTAGAAGGAGTTGATAATAGTGGCAGAAGCTGATAATAGTGGCAGGCCAACATTGGTGGCAAGAGCTGGTAATATTGGCAGGCCAGCAGAGGAGGATGTAACCGTTAATGGTGTCAGGAGATGGTAATGGTGTAAGGTTGGGATGAACAAAGGTGCCTGAGTTCTATATTCTGGAAGTTGTGAACTTTGAACTGTGGTGGGGGGAGGGCAAGTCTTGAGATAAAAAGCAAAAGAACAGAAAATAATCTCACAGTGCAGTACTTATTTAAAAATTGGCCAAACAAATAAAGCTAAAGCTTAAATAAATACTGCACTATGAGATTATTTTCTGTCAGTTTGTTGTCTATGGCCATTCTATGAGAGGAAATAGTAGTCCTACTGGGGAAGAGATATTTATAAAGAAAGAGTGTCATCATACTATCCACCAGCTGGAATGGGGCTGTAAACCCTGGGATTAACTGCTTATGATCTTCTTTTTAAGGGGTCATTGAGCTGTGGTAAGTGCATTGGATTGTCACTTGTGGTGAAACACTGGGCAATAAGAAGGAGTGGAAGGTCACTTTTAATAGAAGCAAAAATTTTCCTTTTCTTTGCACACTGTGGAGTGGGACTTTAACCACTTGCCTACGGGGCACTTTCACCCCCTTCCTGCCCAGGCCAATTTTCAGCTTTTAGCGTGGTCACAATTTGAATGACAATTGCGCGGCCATGCTACACTGTACCCATATAAAAATGTTACAATTTTTTTACACAAATAGAGCTTTCTTCTGGTGGCATTTAATCACCACTGGGTTTTTTATTTCTTGCTTAATAAATGAAAAAAAGGCTGAACATTTTGAAAAAAAAAAACTTTTTTCAAAGTTTGTTATAACATTTTGCAAACAGGTAATTTTTCTCCTTAACTGATGTGCGCTGATGTGCTGAACTGATGTGCACTGATAGGCTGCACTGATGGGCATTGATAGGCTGCACTGATGAGGAGGCACTGACGAGGAGGCACTGATGAGGCTGCACTGATAGGTAGCACTAATGGGAACTGATAGGTGGCACTGATAGGCAGTACTTAAGGACACTGATAGGCAGCACTGATAGGTGGCACTGATGGGCACTGATATGTGGCACTGATGAGCAATGATAGGCAGCCCTGATTGACACTGATGGGCACTGGTAAGCAGCACTGACAGGTGACACTGATGAGGAGGCACCGATGTGCACTGTTTGGCAGCACTGGTGGGCACTGATTAGCAGCACTGGTGGGCACTTTTGGGACTGTACTGATAATCAGGACACTGATAATCAGTGCCCTGATTATCAGCGTGAATGTCCCTTTTACACAAGCTGGTTATCAGCTCTCCTCTCCTTACGCTGTCAACATGAGGAAAGGATTGATGATAACTGGCTTGTGTTTACATCATGATCAGCTGTCATTGGACACAGCTGATCACGTGGTAAAGGGCAGCTGTGATTGAGCATTTACCCTGATCTGTGATCATGTGTGTCCTAAGGAAACAGCATTTACAGAGTGCACCGCCTATCCACCACAGCAGGCGTGATCACGGGAGGACGTCAGGAAGTGGTTAAATAGAGTATAATTTGGACTTTAATATCACGTTTTCATTTCTATTTATATATTTTTATAGCACTTATAAGAATGATTGCATTATGGAATTTGAGTATGTTTGTTTGAACAAATAATGAGTGCCAGCCTTTATTTTGGAATACTTGGATGTCATAAGTGGTATCGCACTTAAAGGGGGAAGCTTTCAGCAATCTATATTGATTTATTAAGTAATTTGTGATTTAGTTAAAAGAGCAGGTGCCTATTATTGCTAATTTGTTCAACATGGTATTCTGGCATCATGTATTTAGTATGTGTATTAGAATTGTTTAATTTTACATTATTTCTTGGCTTAAATACAGCAGCAACCTATTTAATTTATGTAAAATTGAAAATGCTTGTAAGTTTTGGTTGTGACACCTGATTTTTCTTTGTTTAACAATAGTAGGCCAGAACTGGGTGGTGGAAGTAGCAGCCATAACATAATTAAAGACTATAGGAAGGTTTACACTTCCAAAAAACAGCTAAAGCCCTCAACTGTGTACCAATTGCCAAAACTGTTTCTTAGTATAGCTTGTGATCTTCTATTTTTGCACCACCACACTGTAATGTCTTAAAAATGTGATCAAATATTGTATCAAAACAGAGTGCACAAAAACACTTCAAAACCGCAAACCCAAATTTCCAGAAACAAGGCAGTTTTTACCCTGAAATAAAAATTTGAGTACAATATTTCAGAGACGATAGGCAGACTTTCAATACAGTGGCTGTAGAGTATGTAAGAAGCATGTTTGGGCAGCAATATAAGAGGGGGAGAAAAGGCAGTTTTTATCTTGAAATAAAAATGAAAGTGTATTATTTTAGCAATCACAGTCAGAAATATTGTGCAGACTCACTGCACATTATGTAAGTGGTTTTACTAGGCTACAATTGAGGAGATTGAGTCATGGCAATTTTTGACATGAAACAAAAATTAGAATGTGTTATTTCAGAGACAACAGCCAGAAATTCTGTGCAGACTGGCTGCACATTATATGAGCACTACTTCCCGCCCACCAGCCGTCATATGATGTCTTTGACTTTGTGCGGGTATATCTGAATGATGCCTGCAGCTACAGGCATCATTCAGATATCGGCTATTTCAGCTGGCAATTCCCTACACCATAATGCCCCGTACACACGGTCGGATTTTCCGATGGAAAATGTCCGATCGGAGCGTGTTGTCGGAAATTCCGACCGTGTGTGGGCTCCATCGGACATTTTCCATCGGATTTTCCGATGCACAAAGTTGGAGAGCAGGAGATAAAATTTTCCGACAACAAAATCTGTTGTCGGAAATTCCGATCGTGTGTACACAAATCCGACGGACAAAGTGCCACGCATGCTCAGAATAAATAAAGAGATGAAAGCTATTGGCCACTGCCCCGTTTATAGTCCTGACGTACGTGTTTTACGTCACCGCGTTTAGAACGATCAGATTTTCCGACAACTTTGTGCGACCGTGTGTAGACAAAACAAGTTTGAGCCAACATCCGTCAAAAAAAATCCTAGGATTTTGTTGTCGGAATGTCCGAACAAAGTCCGACCGTGTGTACACCCTATAAGAATGATCATAGCATACCAGATGGTCACCTGAGTCTCTATGATCGTTCGGAGGCCAGGCGAGATGTTATGACGTCACGCCCGACCTCTGCATTCAAACATATGGTGCCACCTCGGCTAGGAAGCTGAGATGGTTTTTTTTTTTATTTCAGGTTTTCCAGCCTAGAGGTGAGATGTGGGGTCTTATTGACCCCATATCTCACTGTAAAGAGGACTGATCATGCCATATTCCTATTACAAGGAATGTTTACATCTTTTTTTTAAAGTGTCAAACAAAAACAAAAAATTAACAATACAAAAAAAACACGCAGATTCGAACGCATACGTAAGTCCCGCCCACATATGACGGTGTTCAAACCATACATGTGAGGTATCACCGCGAATGTTAGAGTAAGAGAAATAATTCTAGCCCTAGACCTCCTCTGTAACTCAAAACATGTAACCAGTAAAAAATGTTAAAGCGTTGTCTGTGGGAATTTTTAAGTACCGAAGTTTGGTGCCATTCCACGAGCATGTGCAATTTTTAAGCTTAACTTGTTGGGTATCTATTTACTCGGCGCAACTTCATATTTCACATTTTGCAAAATTGTGCTTACTTTACGTTTTTTTTTTTTTTTTTAAAGCACAAAACTAATTTTTTCCAAAAAAAAAAAGCTTGAAAAATTGCTGCCCAAATACCGTGCAAGATAAAAAGTTGCAACCACCATTGTATTCTCTATGGTCTTTGCTAAATATATATATATATATATATATATATATATATATATATATATATATATATATATATATATATATAATGTTTGGGGGTTCTATGTAATTTTCTAGCAATAAAATGATTATTTTTACATGTAGGAGAGAAATGTCAGAATTGGCCTGGGTGACAAGTGGTTAATCACTTGACCTCCAGAAAGTTTTACCTGACCAGGCCATTTTTTGCTATTCGGCACTGCGCTAATTTAACTGGTAATTGTACAGGCATGCAATGCTGCACCCAAATGAAGGATTATGTCCTTTTCTTCACACAAATAGAGGTTTTTTTTGGTGGTATTTGATCATCACTGGGTTTGCTATTGTTTGCAATATAAACAAGAAAAGACTAAAAAAAACTATTTTCTACTTTCTGTTTTAAAAAACATCCAATAAACTCAAATTTTGTCATAAATTTAGACCAAAAATATTCTGTTACATGTCTTTGGTGAAAAAAATTCCAATAAGTGTAACCCCCCCCCCCCCAAATTACCCCTTTTTGGAAAGTAGACACCCCAAGCTATTTGCTGAGAGTCATATTGAGTCCATAGAATATTTTATTTTTTGCCAGCATTTTCTGGAATGTGACAAAAAAAGTTTTCTTTTACACAAAGTTGTCACTTAAATGATATATTGCTCACACTTGCAATGGATATTTGTGGAATTACAGCCCATAATACATCCTGCTTCTGATGGGGATACCACATTACCACATGTGTGAGACTTTTTGGAAACCTAGCCACGGATGCCAAAAACCAATGGCTGCCTTCAGTATTTCTAATGCCCTGTACACACGGTCGGGCATTGATCGGACATTCCGACAACAAAATCCTAGGATTTTTTCCGACGGATGTTGGCTCAAACTTGTTTTGCGCACACATGGTCGCACAAAGTTGTCGGAATTTCCGATCGCCAACAACGCAGTGACGTCAACCACGTACGACGAGACTAGAAAAGGCAAGTTCAGACCCCTTTGGGCTCCTTTTGCTAATCTCGTGTTAGTAAAAGTTTGGTGAGAGACAATTTGCGCTTTTTCAGACTCGTGGCTTTCAGATCATTTTCTGCGGTTCAGTTTGTGCTTGTGGGTTTGTATCTGCTCTTCAGTGCGTGCAAGCAAGCTACGCGTGACTTGTCATTGTCTTCTTGTTCGTTCGTTACTGTTTTTCAGGTCGCTCTTCACAGGCCTTGCTGTTCTTCAGTGCGTTCTGTTATTTCGTTCAGTCCATGAACAGGGTGGGGAGGAGTTCATGGACCAAGAATTGGTTGCTTCAGCGTGACCAGTTCTCTCATATGCCTTTGCTCCGTGAGATCCGTGAGAATAATCCTGATGATTTCAGGAACTTTCTCAGGATGACGGACCCCGTATTTCACCGTCTGCTGGCTTCGCTGACCCCCTATATCAGCAGGCAGGATACCTGCATGAGGCAAGCCATCACTCCGGAGCAGAGGCTCGTCGCTACCCTGCGGTACTTGGCGACAGGGAGAAGCCTGCAGGACTTGAAGTTCTCGACAGGCATCTCCCCCCAGGCTCTGGGGATCATTATCCCAGAGACCTGTTCTGCCATCATCCAGGTCCTGCAGAAGGAGTATATGAAGGTAAGATTTTTATCCTTTAATATCACATTTTATTGTATATAATGTTTGCTAATGTAATGTATTTCTTTCCTCATTCCCTAATTACCATGATTGTAATATGCTTTGAATGTCCCCTTTGTCCTCATTCATGCTGGATTTTTATGTAAGTATTTTTTTTGTCCTTCATACATATTTACCTTCACTCACCTCCCCAGCATGCTCTCCTGCCCCTATATTCACCTCATGTAGTCACTTAACAATGTATTTTATCAGCTCCATAGTAGTGTTTTACCCCAAACACCCCCTAAAATGTTTTGAAATGTGATTTGTGCTTTAAATTCAGGCAGAGTGCCAGAGGCTTTGTTTTGTTGTGTCCCCAAATCATTTTTAGTAACCCTCCCCCCCAACTGCTAAGTCAGCTGATCCCAATTCTCTATCTATCCTCAATCATCTATCTGCTGATTTTGCCAAACCCATACACACTATACCCACCTCTTTTGTGCTCAGATGTATGGATGAATTCCCCAAAGCATGTAGTGCAAGGGCCTGCCTGTATACTTTCAAATGGTACTGTTTAAAGTTTTTGTATCCTATTATTATCTTGATAGGTAATAGCAGAATGTCCAAATGTGCTCAAATGTGTACAGTGTGTATTTATATCTTTGTATTATGACACTTCTTACCTGTCCAGTGGTCTGCCAATAGTGTAACTAAGGAGGGGCTGTTCCAAGTAATACCCTGTATTTAGGCATTCATCTCTCAATGAAGTGGAGAGGGTTACCTGTTCAAGATCCCCCCACTATAATGTTAGAAATGGCCCATGAGAGGGGGGGGGGAATATGATAGGTGTACCTTATACTTTGGTGTTGTAAAATTCCCCTTAATAAATGTTATCTGGAGGTTGGCCAAGAATGTTTTATGTCTAATCTGCTTGCCATGTTTATGTGCAAAAATACTATTTTTTTTTGTTTTCCTCAACAGTTTCCTTCCACGCCACAGGAATGGCAGACTGTGGCCTCCCACTTTGCCCAGCGGTGGGATATTCCTAACTGCGGAGGGGCAATTGATGGGAAACACGTCCACATCGTCCCACCACCCAACTCGGGGTTGTACTATTATAATTACAAAGGGTTCAATAGTATTGTGATGTTGGCGGTGGTGTCGGCTAATTACGACTTCTTGTATGTGGACGTGGGGAAGAATGGCCGGATGTCCGATGGTGGGGTCATCGCCCAGACGGAGTTTTACAGGCGTCTCCAGAATGGCAGCTTGGACTTGCCACCTCCAGAAGACAATGTGGAAGGACTCCCATTCGTCTTCATTGCGGGTGAAGCATTTGCGCTGGGGGACCATCTTATGCGGCCATTCCCGATGAGGACCCTCACCCCGGAACAGAGGGTTTTTAATTACCGGCTGGCCAGAGCCAGAAGAGTGGTGGAGAACACATTTGGAATCATGGCCAGCCGGTTCCGCCTATTTCTGACACCCATCCATATGGCGGAGTATAAACTTATTCATATAATCCTGGCATGCTGTGTTCTACATAACTTTTTACACCAACACTCTGCCAACTATGCTGGCTCAGTTGGGCCTGAGGCTGGAATTCTACATGAAACAACCCTGACGGCGCTTGAAAGTGGCCGTCCTGGCTTGCCCTCCCTGAGTGCCCGTGATGTCCGGTTAAGATACCTTGAGTTCTTTGCGGGTAGGGGGACCATCAATATGCCAGACAATTTGTGAAGCCTTTATCAAATAAAAAAAAAAGCTAATCTTTGGTGACATTTACTGCTTGTGTTTGTTTTAGCTGACCCTGACAGCAATGTGGGGAGTCCTGAAAATGGCGTGATTGTGTAACCTTATACAAAGCACTGTTGGGTGTTATTTACTAAAGGCGTAGACACTTTGCACTACAAGTGCACTTGAAACTGCACTGAAACTGCACTTGTAGTGCAAAGAGGATTTGCCCTTAAGAACTAACCCCCATTTTCACAGAAAACAGCAATTACATCACCACAAAAGTGTTGTAGCATTGAGACAATAATCCACACATTCTTGATTAACAATCTTTTTAATACCTGCACAATCACATGTGCATTTAGAAAAGGTTTTAAAAACAAACCAACATGTTTGTTGTATAACAATTTTTGGGGTGGCATTATCAAAAATAGAAATGTCCATTTAAGGTAAAACAGGCCTGTGTAAAACCAACAAAAAAGACAAAAATCTTGAACTTACAAAGTTCACATATGGTAAAACTTGAAGGCAATATCAGACATGAGTATTTAGGAATTGTGTTTGATATTGCGTTCAGATGGGGTGAAGTCACCCCTTGAAAAGCCAAATTTGGAAGATGCACACCAATTTACGAATGTCAACATGTGCTAGCTGCCATCACGGGGGATCAAGGGACGTGTTTTGGGGGAGAAACCCCTTCCTCACAGCTACTTTATTATTGAGGAAGGGGTTGCACCCCCAAAATGCGTCCATTGAGCTCCCGAGATGGCAGATAGCACATGTTGGCACACTGTGTGCATCCTCCAAATTTGGCTTTTCTAAACATCGCTAAAACATTTTTAAGATTAAAATAAGGAAAATCTGCTGCGCCAACCAAACAAAACCAAGCAGCCAACACCAACAATTAGACTGATTGTATTAATTAATGAAAGAAAGAAAAAGTGTAGCGCTATATTGTGCAAAAAAATGTATCATATATAACACCTGTGTACATATCAAAAACTAGGTCCTGCTAGACCTCGCAAGTGGGCAGGTTAATCGTGGCCTGTATAAAAATCAAGTGATCTGAAAAAATCATTAATATCAGCATACAGTATAGTGAAAAAAATGTGAATTGTGTATACACAATGAAAAAAATCCCAGACCCTCAGATCAAAACACAACCATACATAATGAGAATTGGGGTGGGGGTAAATGGCAAGTCCCTGGGGTATTGGACAGTTCATTAAGTTTGACAAAGGAATCCTGGAGCATAGATGTAAGTATCACAGTAACATCTATTCCTGTCCTCAATAGACTTTTTCAAATACTTGACCCCGCAGGAATTAACATAAAATGCACTTACCGGACGTGGTGGACTCACAGGCCGTTGGCGGTGAGTCGTATGCGCTTGCACCGTTAGGTACGGCAAGGTTATAGTTGTCCTTGGTCCATGGCAAGAGGGTCCTGGAAGGGTTCCCAATCCTGAACGGTACCACGGATTCGCCCTCCAGCGAACGTTTGGGTCTCATGCAATTGAGACAAAGGGATAGGGAGAAAAAAGGCTCCACATAGTGTGAATTCCGGATTACCAGGAAATTTTATTGTGTTAAGAATATTCCAACAAAAATTCAGGTAAAAACAAAGTTCATAAAAATACGTTTAGCGCAGTAAATAGATGATTAAGGTGGCGTCAAACACCCGACGCGTTTCGTCTTCAAAAGACTTCAACTGGGGTAAAGCTGACCTCTCATCTGCTGCGCTATTTATTTAGGAATGCTAAAATTTACATCGGGGACACCTGTGCGGCGTAACTTCCGGGATTTGCGTCATGTGAGGGTTTCCCTAGTCAGCTGACTCTCAGCTGACTATCTTTCCAGCCTATCCCGGAGTTGGAAATAGTTACAGGACCAAGCCTCAGCCTGATCTTCATACTCAGCCAATTATAATGAAGCAATGAGGCCATGTGATTACTACTTTAAAGCGTCTCAGCGCAATGACGCAGATCGCACAACACTCATCCATGTTAGCTGGTTATTTCCTGGTTAGAGCGTCATCACGTGTTAGCGCGATGACGTCACGGATCAGACATACCTTCTCATTTTCAGGAGAGTGCGTCCCATAGAACACACGTCCTATCACGCAAGCGCATCAGCGCGAACCTGGGGGTCCCTCCCCCTTCAGTGTGTCACAACCTAACGATGCAAACAGGCATATATTAGGAACGCATCTTATACCACTCTGGCCACTCACCTTACTCATTGCATTCAACGAGGCCACTTGATCGCAACCTGGTTGGCCCACAACACAAAGAGAAAACATAATCATTGGGACGCAGAGGTGGTATAGGCGTACAAACTGTCAAATCATCGAAGGTGACTTCTCCCCTGAATCGAGAACTATAATAGTCATATCGCACAAGTTCCCCTGTGTTTACAAATATTACTTCCAAACACTATTAAAATGATTAAAAGAAAATTCGACACACAGAAAAGATAAAATACAATTAAACTTAAAAATAAAAAGTAGAAATTCATTCTATGCTCTAATAGAATAACCATCTCCCCCAGACAAATGTCCAGGAGGGGGAACATGTATAACTTATGTTGTGCAACCCAAAGATTAATCTCAGGTATGTTCAAAATAAATACCAGAAAAATATAAAAATAATTATAAAAATAATTACAAAATTGTAAGAATAGTAGGGATAGTGTTATCTATTGTAAATATAACTGATAAAAGACGCCCATGGATAACATCTTCATGGGGGCTTAGCATACAAAGGTAAACCGAAGGGCATGACTGGGACATTATGACTGATTGATAAACGCATTAATGTCCCACTCAATGTTCAAACCATGGGGTATATAACATTTAATTTGATGTATCCACCACGTTTCAAGTCTAGAAACTCCCCTTATGCTAGATTCACCTCTCCAATGCGGTGTAAATTTGTCTATGACCTGAAAAGTGGTCCCTGTTGGATTACGGTCATGGTATAATGCATAGTGTTTGGAAACACTGTGATTGGTTTTACCTTTTTTAATTGCTGTAATGTGTTCTTTTACTCTTGTGGTGAAATTGCGTATTGTCCGACCAATATATTGACTTTTGCACGGACAAGTGATGAGGTATACGATATGTTTGGTTTTGCATGTAGCAAATTGCTTCATCTCATATTCTTTCCCCGTAACAGTAGAATTAAATGTTTCCATTTTACGTGCTTTACAGACATTCCATTTACAAACTGTGCATCTCCGGCAAGGATAGAATCCTTTCATATTATGAAAAAATGAAATTTTCTCTGGGGGATCGATCACATTTGGTGCGATCTGTCCCTTAATTGATGGAGCACCCCTAAAAATGGTGGCTGCCTGTTCGGGTAGTACAGGGCCCAGAATGGTGTCACTTTTTAGTATTCTCCAGTGTTTTTTAATGATGTCCTTAACTTGTTTATGTTGAGTGGAAAAACTTGTCAGGAAGGACCACTTATGTTTGAGGTCTGCAGTTTTCTTTGGTCTTTCCGATTGTACCATCAACAGAGAGGCACGATCTATTAGAGCCACTTGTTGAATCTCTTTAGCAATCAGAGAGCTATCGTATCCTTTTTTGCAGAAACGTGATTTTAAGATCTCCGCTTGCTGGAAGTAATCAGAAAGATGGGAGCAATTTCTCCTTATTCTCATCAACTGGCTTCTTGGGACAGATTTTAGCCATGTCTCATGATGGCAGCTATCGGTCGAAATATAGCCATTGCGGTCCGTAGTCTTAAAGTAAGTTTTTGTATCAAGATGGCCATTATTGGATGTAATCTCTAAATCCAAAAAATGGATCTTGGACAAACTGGCTTCATGAGTCAGATGGATCCCCCTCCGGTTATCATTCAGAGTAACAATGAACGAATTCAAAGAGTCCATACTGCCCCTCCATAGGAGGAGGATGTCGTCTATGTATCTCACCCACAGAACTAATTCCGGGGGATTTAGGGCATAGACGACATCCTCCTCCCATTTAGCCATGAAAATGTTCGCCAGGCTGGGGGCAAACTTGGCCCCCATGGCTACTCCTTTTGTTTGCAGATAAAACTGGTCATCATACCAGAAATAGTTGGCACCTGTGGCAAATCTTAGTAAGTCCATAATGAATCTTTTCTGTGTTTGGGGAAAATTCCTGTCTCTTGAGAGAAACAACTCCACCGCTTCCAGACCCTGAGCTTGGGGTATGCATGTATATAAGGACGTAACATCCGCAGTGACCAATATTAAGTTGTTAATATCTGTAACCTGTTGCAATTTAATTATGGTGTCTCTAGTATCTTTCAAGAAGGAAGGGACAGCTTGAACTATCGGTTGGAGAAAGAAATCGATATATTTCCCTACCCGAGAGGTTATAGAATTAATGCCACTGATGATCGGGCGTCCTGGTGGATGTGTCGCATTTTTATGCACTTTTGGCAAATAATACATTATGGGAATACGCGGTGCCACCGGTACCAGGAAATGTTTTTCCTTTTTATTTAAGATGCCCAGTTGTGAACCAGTATCAACCAAATCAATTAATGTTTTTTTGTATTCTGAGGTAGGATTGTTTTGGAGGCGGCGTTATGTCTCGGAATCACTAAGGATTCTGGTCATCTCATTATGGTAGTCACTCTTATCAAGGATGACCACCCCTCCCCCTTTATCCGCAGAACGAATGATAAGGTCCTTCCTCTCACATAGGGATTTTAATCCCATTCGGAACCTTGGATCATTATATACCTTTTTGTATGGGAGATCTTCAAGATATTTCAGTACTAGGTCCCTAAATACCTTAATTGGAGGTGCTGTAGGGACTGGGGGGTTGAATAGTGATGGATTACTCAACCCTGAATGCACAGTATGAGTGGTGATTTGTGGATAGGGGGATCTACTCGGGTTTGACATAATGTATCTCTGAATGTTCAATTTACGCACGTATTTCTGTATATCGATAAATGTCGAAAACGTATTCAGCTTTTTAGGGGGGGCAAACTTTAAACCTTTGTCTAGAACTATCTTTTCAGCTTCTGTGAAGGTCACTTTGCTTAAATTGAAAATCCCTTTGTTTTCTATAACCGCTTTCTTTTTACGGGCGCGCCTCCCCCCTCTGGTGCCCCGTTTTGTTCTCCGTTGTATAGGGAGTTTTCGGTTTCCTTGTGAAAACCCTCTACCCTTGTAGGCCTATGTAACTGTTGGTTATAGTTAAACGGAGACCTCTCTGGATAGTCATTGTCTCTATTTCTATAGGAATATTGGGAATTGTAGCTCCTATTCTGTTCCCCTCTTAGTGGTGAAAACCTATTGTAGGTCTGGAGAGGTGTCCTTTGGGGATATGGTTCGTAATGGTAATAGTCATCATAACCCGTATGCCTTCTATGTACTGAGGGGTCCCGTGGGCCTTGTTCATAGTAGGAGAAACGGTCATCATTTCTCCTACTTCTGCCTCTGCCTCTTTTACCTCTACCCTTATGGTGAGGGGGTGAACTCCTGTGTTGAGGCCTAGGTGTATGGGGGTCATATGGATGTTGGACATTCTGGTCCACCCTCCTAGATGGAGGGGGGGGGCGCAGGTGCTTCCAACGTTCTTGTGTTTAATGTGGTTGTCACCTCCATCACATTCTGTTCTGTGGACCCGACATTTTTTTCTTGTTCTTTATTTTGCCAATTAAATACGTTTCCTGTTTTGTAGTCATTAGTATCCCTACTATACTTTTTCTGTTTTTTGATCTTTTGCTCTCGTTCCTCTTTTTCTAGGTGGTTCTTTAAATTTGTAGACAGATTAATATATTCTGCAGTAGATTTGTGTGGAAGTAATTTGTCCCTAATCTCTTTGATCTCTTTATCAAGTAAACTTCTCCTTGCTCGTTTCCTATCAATAAGGAAACCTAGCAGTGAGATCCCAGCCTCATTGAAGTAATGAAACCATGTTTCGGTATATGTATCTCCTTGTTGTGGATGGATAGTCCATCTCAGGCCTCTTGGGACCATGCGGTCTTTAGAGTATTGCTCCAAGAATGCAATATCCCATTCCAAATGGATTTCTGAAACCATTAAGTTTTTGAGCCTTAAAAAAAGGCCTCCCATCTCAGAGTCTGTGTTCAGAACTGAGAAAACACCTTCTATATTAAAAGTGCGACTAGTGCAATATTGAAATACGTCCATCTCTTTAAAAGATCTGAACAGTATAGTAAAGGAAGGCTCCAGCAGTGGTGTCAAGAATTGTAGCAGAATAAAATAAGGAAAATCTGCTGCGCCAACCAAACAAAACCAAGCAGCCAACACCAACAATTAGACTGATTGTATTAATTAATGAAAGAAAGAAAAAGTGTAGCGCTATATTGTGCAAAAAAATGTATCATATATAACACCTGTGTACATATCAAAAACTAGGTCCTGCTAGACCTCGCAAGTGGGCAGGTTAATCGTGGCCTGTATAAAAATCAAGTGATCTGAAAAAATCATTAATATCAGCATACAGTATAGTGAAAAAAATGTGAATTGTGTATACACAATGAAAAAAATCCCAGACCCTCAGATCAAAACACAACCATACATAATGAGAATTGGGGTGGGGGTAAATGGCAAGTCCCTGGGGTATTGGACAGTTCATTAAGTTTGACAAAGGAATCGTGGAGCATAGATGTAAGTATCACAGTAACATCTATTCCTGTCCTCAATAGACTTTTTCAAATACTTGACCCCGCAGGAAATAACATAAAATGCCCTTACCGGATGTTCTCGTCCGGCATCTTCCTCCGCAGCGTCTTCTTCCCTTCTTCTCCTCGGGCCGCTCCGCATTTCATGATGGCATGGAGGGAGGCTTCCACTGCGTGACGCTTCTCCTCTTCTGACAGTTCTTAAATAACAGGGGGTGGGGCCACTCGGTGACCCCGCCCCCCTCTGACGCACAGGGACTTGACAGGGACTTCCTTGTGGCATTCCCTGTGATGTCTGAAGGGGACGGGTTTACGTGGCGGGTGACCCCACCCCCTCTGACATCACGGAGAATGCCACAGGGAAGTCCCCGTCAAGTAACCGTCCGTCAGAGGGGGGCGGGGTCACTGGGTGTCCCCACCCCCCCATTATTTAAGAACAGTCAGAAGAGGAGAAGCGTCACACAGCGGGAGCCTCCCTCCATGCCATCATGGACGCGGAGCGGCCTGAGGAGAAGAAGGGAAGAAGATGCCACAGGGAAGATGCTGGCCAAGAACACCAGAGGAAGAACCAGGAGAAGAAGATGGAGGAAGAAACCGAAAGAAGATAGAAGATAGAAGAAAGAAGATAGAAGATAGAAGAAAGAAGATAGAAGATAGAAGAAAGAAGAAGCATTTAAATATTTAATACAATGGGTTTTTTCCTTCCAAATATCATTTTGCTGTCAGACTGTTCTAAACACGGGTAACATGCGCCCCTTTACAGGCATACTATAGACACCCCCCAGGTACGAAATTTAAAGGGATATTACACTTTTATAGTTTGACTTTAAGCATTATTAAAATCACTGCTCCTGAAAAATGGCCCTTTTTAAAACTTTTTTTTTGCATTGATCCATGTCCCCTGGGGTAGGACGCGGGTCCCCAAACACTTTTTATGACAATAACTTGCATATAAGCCTTTAAAATTAGCACTTTTGATTTCTCCCATAGACTTTTAAAGGGTGTTCTGCGACTCGAACTCGAAGCTCATCCCTAGCCACAAGTAGTTTTAAATGACTTTTTTTCTTTTGAAATGTCATTTTGCTGTCAGACTTTCCTAAACACGGGAAACATGCGCCCCTTTACAGGAATATTATAGACACCCCCCAGCTACGAAATTTAAAAGGGATATTACACTTTTATTGTTTCACTTTAAGCATTATTAAAATCACTGCTCCCGAAAAAACGGCCGTTTTTAAAACTTTGTTTTGCATTGATCCATGTCCCCTGGGGCAGGACCCAGGTCCCCAAACACTTTTTATGACAATACCATGCATATAAGCCTTTAAAATTAGCACTTTTGATTATTCATGTTTGTGTCCCATAGACTTTAACGGTGTTCGTGTGTTTGAACAAATTTTTTGCCTATTCGCAAGTTCTGGTGCGAACCGAACAGGGGGGTGTTCGGCTCATCCCTAATACTGATACTGCAGCTAGCAGAATCAACTGCCTGCCTGTAGTATTATTAGTATGAGAACAACAGCAATTGTCTTCAGGTAGCTTTAGGTGCACACTGTGCAGAGGACGCAGTACAGTAATTGTAAATACTGCAGCTGCCTGCTTGTGGTATTAATAGGATAGGAAGAACACCACCAATTTTAATCAGGTAGCTTTAGGTGCACACTGTGCAGTGGACACAGTACACTAACTGTAAATACTGTAGCTGCCTGCCTGTGGTATTAATAGGAGCAGAACAACAGCAATTGTCTCCAGGTAGCTTTAGGTGCACACTGTGCAGAGGACACAGTACACTAACTGTAAATACTGTAGTTGCCTGTCTGTGGTATTAATAGGATCAGAAAAACACCACCAATTTTATTCAGGCAGCTTTAGGTGCACACTGTGCAAAGGACACAGTACACTAACTGTAAATTCTGTAGCTGCCTGCCTGTGGTATTAATTGGATGAGAAGAACACCACCAATTTTATTCAGGTAGCTTTAGGTGCACACTGTGCAGAGGATACAGTACACTAACTGTAAATACTGTAGCTGCCTGCCTGTTGTATTAATATAGGATCAGAAGAACACCACCAATTTTATTCAGGTAGCTTTAGGTGCACACTGTGTAGAGGACACAGTACACTAACTGTAAATACTGTAGCTGCCTGCCTGTGGTATTAATAGGATCAGAAGAACACTACCAATTTTATTCAGGTAGCTTTTAGGTGCACACTGTGCAGAGGACACAGTACACTAACTGTAATTACTGTAGCTGCCTGCTTGTGGTATTAATAGGAGCAGAACAACAGCAGTTGTCTCCAGGTAGCTTTAGGTGCACATTGTGCAGAGGATGCACTACACTAACTGTAAATACTGTAGCTGCCTGCCTGTGGTATTAATAGGATCAGAAGAACATCACTAATTTTCTTCAGGTAGCTTTAGGTGCACACTGTGCAGGGGACGCACTACACTAAATTGTAAATACTGCAGCTGCCTGCGGTACTGTACTAATAGGATCAGAAGAACACCACCAATTTTATTCAGGTAGCTTTAGGTGCACACTGTGCAGAAGACACAGTACACTAACTGTAATTACTGTAGCTGCCTGCTTGTGGTATTAATAGGAGCAGAACAACAGCAGTTGTCTCCAGGTAGCTTTAGGTGCACACTGTGCAGAGGACGCACTACACTAACTGTAAATACTGCAGCTGCCTGCGGTACTGTACTAATAGGCTCAGAAGAACACCACTAATTTTCTTCAGGCAGCTTTAGGTGCACACTGTGCAGGGGACGCACTACACTAAATTGTAAATACTGCAGCTGCCTGCGGTACTGTACTAATAGGATCAGAAGAACACCACTAATTTTCTTCAGGTAGCTTTAGGTGCACACTGTGCAGAGGACGCACTACACTAACTTGTAAATACTACAGCTGCCTGTGGTACTCTACTAATAGGACCAGAAGAACACCACTAATTTTCTTCAGGTAGCTTTATGTGCACACTGTGCAGAGGACACAGTACACTAACTGTAATTACTGTAGCTGCCTGCTTGTGGTATTAATAAAGGATCAGAAGAACACCACAAATTTTATTCAGGTAGCTTTAGGTGCACACTGTGCAGAGGACACAGTACACTAACTGTAATTACTGTAGCTGCCTGCTTGTGGTATTAATAGGAGCAGAACAACAGCAGTTGTCTCCAGGTAGCTTTAGGTGCACACTGTGCAGAGGACGCACTACACTAACTGTAAATACTGCAGCTGCCTGCGGTACTGTACTAATAGGATCAGAAGAACACCACTAATTTTCTTCAGGCAGCTTTAGGTGCACACTGTGCAGGGGATGCACTACACTAAATTGTAAATACTGCAGCTGCCTGCGGTACTGTACTAATAGGATCAGAAGAACACCACTAATTTTCTTCAGGTAGCTTCAGGTGCACACTGTGCAGAGGACGCACTACACTAACTTGTAAATACTACAGCTGCCTGTGGTACTCTACTAATAGGACCAGAAGAACACCACTAATTTTCTTCAGGTAGCTTTAGGTGCACACTATGCAGAGGACACACTACACTAACTTGTAAATACTGTAGATTCCTGCGATACTGTACTAATAGGACCAGAAGAACCCCACTAATTTTGTTTAGGTAGCTTTAGGTGCACACTGTGCAGAGGACACAGTGCACTTACTGTAAATACTGTAGCTGCCTGCCTGTGGTATTAATAGGAGCAGAACAACAGCAATTGTCTCCAGGTAGCTTTAGGTGCACACTGTGCAGAGGACGCACTACACTAACTGTAAATGCTGTAGCTGTCTGCCTGTGGTATTAATAGGATCAGAAGAACACCACTAATTTTCTTCAGGTAGCTTTAGGTGCACACTGTGCAGAGGACACAGTACACTAACTGTGAATACTGTAGCTGCCTGCTTGTGGTATTAATAGGAGCAGAACAACAGCAGTTGTCTCCAGGTAGCTTTAGGTGCACATTGTGCAGAGGATGCACTACACTAACTGTAAATACTGTAGCTGCCTGCCTGTGGTATTAATAGGATCAGAAGAACACCACTAATTTTCTTCAGGTAGCTTTAGGTGCACACTGTGCAGGGGACGCACTACACTAAATTGTAAATACTGCAGCTGCCTGCGGTACTGTACTAATAGGATCAGAAGAACACCACTAATTTTCTTCAGGTACCTTTAGGTGCACACTGTGCAGAGGACGCACTACACTAACTTGTAAATACTACAGCTGCCTGTGGTACTCTACTAATAGGACCAGAAGAACACCACTAATTTTCTTCAGGTAGCTTTAGGTGCACACTGTGCAGAGGACACAGTACACTAACTGTAATTACTGTAGCTGCCTGCTTGTGGTATTAATAAAGGATCAGAAGAACACCACAAATTTTATTCAGGTAGCTTTAGGTGCACACTGTGCAGAGGACACAGTACACTAACTGTAATTACTGTAGCTGCCTGCTTGTGGTATTAATAGGAGCAGAACAACAGCAGTTGTCTCCAGGTAGCTTTAGGTGCACACTGTGCAGAGGACGCACTACACTAACTGTAAATACTGCAGCTGCCTGCGGTACTGTACTAATAGGATCAGAAGAACACCACTAATTTTCTTCAGGCAGCTTTAGGTGCACACTGTGCAGGGGATGCACTACACTAAATTGTAAATACTGCAGCTGCCTGCGGTACTGTACTGATAGGATCAGAAGAACACCACTAATTTTCTTCAGGTAGCTTTAGGTGCACACTGTGCAGAGGACGCACTACACTAACTTGTAAATACTACAGCTGCCTGTGGTACTCTACTAATAGGACCAGAAGAACACCACTAATTTTCTTCAGGTAGCTTTAGGTGCACACTGTGCAGAGGACACACTACACTAACTTGTAAATACTGCAGCTTCCTGCGATACTGTACTAATAGGACCAGAAGAACCCCACTAATTTTGTTTAGGTAGCTTTAGGTGCACACTGTGCAGAGGACACAGTGCACTTACTGTAAATACTGTAGCTGCCTGCCTGTGGTATTAATAGGAGCAGAACAACAGCAATTGTCTCAAGGTAGCTTTAGGTGCACACTGTGCAGAGGATGCACTACACTAACTGTAAATGCTATAGCTGTCTGCCTGTGGTATTAATAGGATCAGAAGAACACCACTAATTTTCTTCAGGTAGCTTTAGGTGCACACTGTGCAGGGGACGCACTACACTAAATTGTAAATACTGCAGCTGCCTGCGGTACTGTACTAATAGGATCAGAAGAACACCACCAATTATATTCAGGTAGCTTGAGGTGCACATTGTGCAGAGGACACAGTACACTAACTGTAAATACTGTAGCTGTCTGCCTGTGGTATTCATAGGATTAGAAGAACACTACCAATTTTATTCAGGTAGCTTTAGGTGCACACTGTGCAGAGGACACAGTACACTAACTGTAAATACTGTAGCTGCCTGTCTGTGGTATTAATAGGAGCAGAACAACAGCCATTGTCTCCAGGTAGCTTTAGGTGCACACTGTGTAGGGGACGCACTACACTAAATTGTAAATACTGCAGCTGCCTGCGGTACTGTACTAATAGGATCAAAAGAACACCACTAATTTTCTTCAGGCAGCTTTAGGTGCACACTGTGCAGGGGACGCACTACATTAAATTGTAAATACTGCAGCTGCCTGCGGTACTGTACTAATAGGATCAGAAGAACACCACTAATTTTCTTCAGGTAGCTTTAGGTGCACACTGTGCAGGGGATGCACTACACTAAATTGTAAATACTGCAGCTGCCTGCGGTACTGTACTAATAGGATCAGAAGAACACCACTAATTTTCTTCAGGTAGCTTTAGGTGCACACTGTGCAGAGGACGCACTACACTAACTTGTAAATACTACAGCTGCCTGTGGTACTCTACTAATAGGATCAGAAGAACACCACTAATTTTCTTCAGGTAGCTTTAGGTGCACACTGTGCAGAGGACACAGTACACTAACTGTAAATACTGTAGCTGCCTGCCTGTGGTATTCATAGGATCAGAAGAACAACACCAATTTTATTCAGGTAGCTTTAGGTGCACACTGTGCAGAGGACACAGTACACTAACTGTAAATACTGTAGCTGCCTGCCTGTGGTATTAATAGGAGCAGAACAACACAATTGTCTCCAGGTAGCTTTAGGTGCACACTGTGCAGAGGACGCACTACACTAACTGTAAATACTGTAGCTGCCTGCCTGTGGTATTAATAGGATCAGAGGAACACCACTCATTTTCTTCAGGCAGCTTTAGGTGCACACTGTGCAGGGGATGCACTACACTAAATTGTAAATACTGCAGCTGCCTGCGGTACTGTACTAATAGGATCAGAAGAACACAACTAATTTTCTCCAGGTAGCTTTAGGTGCACATTGTGCAAAGGACGCACTACACTAACTTGTAAATACTACAGCTGCCTGTGGTACTCTACTAATAGGATCAGAAGAACACCACTAATTTTCTTCAGGTAGCTTTAGGTGCACACTGTGCAGAGGACACACTACACTAACTCTTAAATACTGCAGCTGCCTGCGATACTGTACTAATAGGACCAGAAGAACACCACTAATTTTGTTTAGGTAGCTTTTGGTGCACACTGTGCAGAGGACACAGTACACTAAATGTAAATACTGTAGCTGCCTGCCTGTGGTATTAATAGGAGCAGAACAACAGCAATTGTCTCCAGGTAGCTTTAGGTGCACACTGTGCAGAGGATGCACTACACTAACTGTAAATGCTGTAGCTGCCTGCCTGTGTTATTAATAGGATCAGAAGAACGCCACAAATTTACTTCAGGTAGCTTTAGGTGCACACTGTGCAGAGGACACAGTACACTAAATGTAAATACTGTAGCTGCCTGCCTGTGGTATTAATAGGAGCAGAACAACAGCAATTGTCTCCAGGTAGCTTTAGGTGCACACTGTGCAGAGGACGCACCACACTAACTGTAAATACTGTAGCTGCCTGCCTGTGGTATTAATAGGATCAGCAGAACACCACTAATTTTTTTCAGGTAGCTTAAGTGCACACTGTGCAGGGGACGCACTACACCAAATTTTAAATACTGCAGCTGCCTGCGGTACTGTACTAATATAATCAGAAGAACACCACTAATTTTCTTCGGGTAGCTTTAGGTGCACACTGTGCAGAGGATGCACTACACTAACTTGTAAATACTACAGCTGCCTGTGGTACTCTACTAATAGGATCAGAAGAACACCACTAATTTTCTTCAGGTAGCTTTAGGTGCACACTGTGCAGAGGACACACTAAACTAACTTGTAAATACTGCAGCTGCCTGCGATACTGTACTAATAGGATCAGAAGAACACCACTAATTTTGTTTAGGTAGCTTTAGGTGCACACTGTGCAGAGGACACAGTGCACTAACTGTAAATACTGTAGCTGCCTGCCTGTGGTATTAATAGGAGCAGAACAACAGCAATTGTCTCCAGGTAGCTTTAGGTGCACACTGTGCAGAGGATGCACTACACTAACTGTAAATGCTGTAGCTGCCTGCCTGTGGTATTAATAGGATCAGAAGAACACCACTAATTTTCTTCAGGTAACTTTAGGTGCACACTGTGCAGGGGATGCACTACACTAACTTGTAAATACTGCAGCTGCCTGCAGTACTGTACTAACAGGATCAGAAGAACACCACTAATTTTCTTCAGGTAGCTTTAGGTTCACACTGTGCAGAGGACGCACTACACTAACTTGTAAATACTACAGCTGCCGGTGGTACTGTACTAATAGGATCAGAAGAACACCACTAATTCTCTTCAGGTGGCTTTAGGTGCACACTGTATAGAGGACGCACTACACTAACCTGTAAATACTACAGCTGCCTGTGGTTCTGTACTAATAGGATAAAAAGAACACCACTAATTTTCTTCAGGTAGCTTTAGGTGCACACAATGCAAAGGACGCACTACACTAACTTGTAAATACTGCAGATGCCTGCTGTACTGTACTAATAGGATCAGAAGAACACTAATTTTCTTCAGGTTGCTTTAGGTGCACACTGTGCAGAGGACGCACTACACTAACTGTAAATACTGTAGCTAATAGGACTAATAGGATCAGAAGAACACCAGCAATTTTCTTCAGGTAGCTGTAAATACTGTAAAAACACCTACCTGCCTGTCAGTAGTAGGAAGGGAATAACAGGAACGGATCTAGCTAAACTGAAAACAGTGTGTATATATATATATATATATATATATATATATATATATATATATATATATATATATATATATATATATAAACAATACACTGTAAGTGCAGCTAACTGACATGCCTGCCTACTCTATCTAACCTAAATCAAATGACACTGTCTCTCTGTCTATCTATCTCTCTCTCAACGCCGGAACACACTACACAGGGCCGCCGTGAAGGCGGCCTTATATAGTGTGCGGCGTGTACTAAACCCCCTGAGCTATAATTGGCCAAAGCCACCCTGGAATGAATGAATGTCGAGTGGGACATGTTCTTATTGGATACATTATCTGCTCTGTTGCAGGTTAGATATTTTCCATGGCCAGAGATTACATCTTGTTCATTATTTGTGACCATTTATATGTGTCGACCAATAACATTCACAATCATTTTATTTCATATTTCATATTTCTCATTCATATGTGGATGACACTGTGCGCATCTAGCCTAATTGGCTTTATGACCCAGTGCCACCCTGCTTCATTTTTGTTGTATGGGGTTATTACAATATATTATATTATTTTGATTTTTTATTTTATTATTATATACTACGTATTGTGCAGTCATATGTGACTTATTTTCATTTGTTGGGATTACATATATTTTTGCCGGTATTTACTGTGGACTCGCCGTTTGGATTGTGTAGCACATTAGGTTATTTTGGACCTTCCGACCTTTGACATTGTGCTGCGCCCTCCTGGCGGGTGATACAGAGTTGCACTGATAGGTCTTGCTTGGGTGACACCTGTGTGCTGGCGTCAGGACGTGATGCTTAGTTGTTATCTTCTGTGTCACCCAATCCGAGCCTTCAGCGCGGTCACGTATCCTCAGGACAGACGTTCATGGCACGTTATACGCCACGTCATCCCACTGGGCTACGTCACTGGCATTCCCTAGGTCACGTGATCAGAGCCTAATGGCGCGGCCACGTGCCCTTTGTTGTGGTTTGTGCGTGCCGCGTCATTGTGCCATGCACGTATATGATTCAGAGACCCCTGATTGGCGGGGAATGGTCAGCCACAAGAGGATCGCTGGCTTTTCCATTCAGTGTTTACCGCACGTAAGGTGGCTCATTACAACCATATTTAACGAGAAACTAGGCCATTGGTTAAATTTTATATGCCATTTTCTCATTGGATGCCTAAACTGAAACTTGGAGTGCTAAGTAACAGCTAACCACTCCTCGTCCAATCACCAGCTATGTCACTCCCAGGCTTCATTGACCGATCCTGATTGGTTGTGTAATTTTTAGATTATTTATATATATTTATGCAGTGTAGGAGAACAGTTTGATGCCCCTGTAGAAGTCCAATTAGGACGAAACACGTCGGACAAGGTTCACCCTTCCCTACATTTTATTTTATGTGATCACGTTTTTATTATTGTATATTGGTTTGTTCCAATAAACCTAAGCTTTTGACCTGCACCATTGGATCACTCCATTTTTTTCTTTCCCACATTCCTTTGATTGGATACGAGAATTGGATGCCCCCTACTGGATGCATTGGTCCTTCCATTTGGTGGATACCATCGAAGCTGTTCCAGCCAAGGAGAGATGTCCTTTGAGATCCGGGACCCCCACCTTCTCCTGGGAGAGCCATCCATCTGGATCTCTAAGCCTGTTTGATTCGGTGTCACTGGCATCCGAATCCACCTGCTCTGGTAAGAGTGTTTAACTTCTTTTCACTTCAAGATTTTCGTGCTGATGAATTACACATCAGAAGATTTTTTCACTTGTACTGGATTTCACACTTATTGCACTGTGGGACTTTATTACATTTGTATGTTGTTTACATCCACATCATAGTGGGTCATCATCCACAAGTCACTGAACTATATTTGCTCTTATATATGTTTTTTTAGCTACATTTTGTTTTAGCGCTACATTTTTTATATCATCAATAAATCTACACTGTTTATACTTAGAAGGTGCCTCTCTTTTTTTGCTTTGTCTACATGTTTTGGAGTGTAATTCCGCTTCCTTGAAGAGGCTTGCCCTCAGTTGTGCACTGTCCATTCCCATTACTGGATAATTTCATCCATCAACTGTTTCTCCCTCCCTCATACCAATATTTCTCAAAGTGTCTTGCAGGACAGCACCCGGCGAGAGCAGCTCCACCCAACTTCCCAGAAAACACTGTAAATAATGCATTTTAAGGCAGCCCACATCCACTATGGCCTCAGTTGTAGTGTTTCCTCTGCCATGGTGAAAGTGCTGTGAGGAACTGGGGGTGTGCTGCACTCTCTCCAGGCAGAAGTCTTGGAGCATGGCATACCTTGAATTGACCTTTATGGGGGCATGGCATACCTTGAATTTTTTCCTTTCCTTAAAGACCCTGGTGTTCTGTGAGTCCATCCCAGCATCCTCCCGGATGGGCGGGGGATGTTCCCAGGCTGCCTTCTTCTCTTCCCGCTTGGCAAAAGCTTGGGACCGGCCGGGGGGTTCTGCACGCAATGTGGAGCCTGGGGCTTCCCAGACCTCCGTTTGTTCCAGGTTCTTATGGCGGGTGACATAATTTCCGGAAGGGTAGGAACTTCCGGCCGGGCGCGCGGCTTCCAGCCTGTGGAAAGCAGGAAGAGGGGGCGGGCTCTGACTGGCGTTTACTTCCAGTCTTTGCAGTAGCGAAGAAACCAGGAGTTTTAAAAGGAGGACAGCAATGGCTGCTTCACCCGCTGCTGTTATGGAGTCAGCGGAGTTAGCGGTAATGGTGGAACAGGAGCCACAGGCGCCAGCCCAGCCCAGGTAAGCTGGAGCAGAGGCTTCAGATCTTTTTACCTTGGGGCTTTGTTTTTTCCCTCCTCCTGGTAATATAGGGAAGGGGGAGGCTGTTCCATAAACCTTTGGTTACCTCACCGGGGGTATGGTTGGATGGTTCCCCCCATCCCCTCTTTTTTTGGGTGGGGACGAGTAAATATTTTGGGGGAGGGGGAAGAAGGGGGATTAGGGTTTAGGTCCTAATCTGTGTTTTCTGATTTCTTGCAGAAAGCACAAGAAAAGTCAAAGCATACCCCTCCCTCTTCTTCTTCTAAGAAAAGGTGACCTTTATGCAAGGTGTCCCTTAAGGAGACCTGGACGAAGACTCTATGCAAGGATTGTATATCCGACCTGGTAAAACAAGAATCAGGGAAGACTAAACAGCCCCAAAGCTCGGATCTGTTAGTCTCTCTACAAAAGGAACTTACAGATACGTATCAGTCCTTTCATTCTTTTTTGGACAAGCACCCAGCACTCCATTTAGGGAGTCAGGCCAGGGCACCATCCAGTCCTCTGCCATCTACTTCAGCATCTAGGGAGGAGAGTGACTCAGAGGAAGAGGCCGTAAGCAATGCCAGTTCCCCCAAAGTCTCAGGGGATGAGAATAGGGAGGGTACAGATAGAAGATCATCTAGATACAAATTATATTTGGAGAAGGTGGATGATTTGATTAAAACCATTCATACCACCCTCAGCATTCAGGAGAATAAGTTGGATTTCTCTCAATACTGACTTGGCCTTCGAGAACATGGGCATCTTTAAGGATGTCATGGATAAACGTACCGACTCCCTTCTAAAAAAAGCATGGGACTCGTCAATGGCCAATCTCAAACTGGCCATGGCCTCAACTGTGGTAGCCAGAAACTTGGAGCATTGGCTGGAACAGTTGAGGGAGCACATTGAGGGAGGCACTTCTCGAGAGGATCTGTTGGATACCTTCCCAGTTCTTTTGAAAGCAGTGGATAATTTAGTGGATGCCTCAGGGGAGTCAATCAGAATGTCTGCCAGAACTTTGGCCCTGGTGAACTTGGCACAAAGAGCTCTCTGGTTAAAAACATAGTCTGGGGACTCCACTTCTAAAGTGAAGCTCTGTGGGCTCCCTTTTAATGGGGATCTGCTTTTTGGCCCTGACTTAGAGGCCATTTTGGATAGGACCGCAGACAAGAAAAAGGCGTTTCTGGCAAAGAAGAAGGCACCCTTAGTCAAAAAGAATTTTCCTCCTCTTCAGTAAACCCAGGCCCCCAAGGAAACAGGTCATAATAAACCCTGAAGTGCACAGAGGGGGCGGGGTAAGGCTGGAGTTCTGTTCAGATGACCTAAACAGCCAGCTTAAAGCCAGTGACTGTGGTCCTGCTGTGGGAGGGAGACATATATCCATCCTCCCTCAGTGGAGGATGGTGACATCCAGTCCGTTTGTCCTGAATGTCATCTCCCAGGGATACGGACTGGAGTTTTTTGAAAATCCTCCAAACCGTTTTTTTATAACCCAGAGTCCCAGAGATCAGGACAAGGCCCTAGCTTTAAGGTGCCTCTTTAAGGACCTGAGGCAGCAGGGAGTGATCATTCCAGTTCCTCAGGGGGAGGAAGGGCTAGCGTTTTTTTCCCACATTTTTCTAATTAAAAACCCTTGGGAAAATTTTGGCTAATCTTGAACCTAAAACTACTGAATCCATCCATTCACTACAAGCGGTTTTGCATGAATCTGATTTACTCCATAAGGAAGCTCCTAACGGTGAGGTGTTTTATGGCTTCCATTGATCTTAGGGATGCCTACCTTTATGTTCCAATAGCAGTGGAGTCCCAAAGGTTTCTGGGCCTGGCAGTCAGCTCGGAGGGCACGATATTCGATCTACCCTTCGGTTTGTCCTCTGCACCGAGGATCTTCACCAAGATCATGGTGCCTCTGAGGATCCAGGGAATCATGATAGTTCTGTACAATCTTGAATAGGGATGAGCCGAACACCCCCCAGTTCGGTTCATACCAGAACTTGCAAACAGACCAAAACTTTGCACGAACGTTAGAACCCCATTGAAGTCTATGGGACTCGAACGTTCAAAATCAAAAGTGCTCATTTTAAAGGCTAATTTGCATGGTATTGTCCTAAAAAGTGTTTGGGGACCTGGGTTCTGCCCCAAGGGACATGTATCAATGCAAAAAAAAAGTTTTAAAAACGGTCGTTTTTTCAGAAGCAGTGATTTTAATAATGCCAAAGTCAAACAATTAAAGTGTAATATTCCTTTAAATTTCGTACCTGGGGGGTATCTATAGTATGCCTGTAAAGGGGCGCATGTTTCCCGTGTTTAGAACAGTCTGACAGCAAAATGACATTTCAAAGGAAAAAAAGTCATTTAAAACTACTCGCGGCTATTAATGAATTGCCGGTCTGACAATACACATGAAAGTTCATTGCTAAAAATGGCATGGGTATTCCCCACAGGGGAACCCCGAACCAAAATTTAAAAAAAAAGCTGGCATGGGGGTCCCCCTAAATTCCATACCAGGCCCTTCAGGTCTGGTATGGATATTAAGGGGAACCCCCTGCCAATTTAAAAAAAAAAATGACGTAGGGGTCCCCCTCAAAATTCATACCAGACCCTTCAGGTCTGGTATGGATTTTAAGGGGAACCCCGGACCAAAATTTAAAAAAAAATTGGTGTGGGGTCCCCCCAAAAATCCATACCAGACCCTTATCCGAGCACACAACCTGGCAGGCCGCAGGAAAAAAGGGGGGGATGAGAGAGCGCCCCCCCTCCTGAACCGTACCAGGCCACATGCCCTCAACATTGGGAGGGTGCTTTGGGGTAGCCCACCAAAGCACCTTGTCCCCATGTTGATGAGGACAAGGGCCTCATCCCCACAACCCTTGGTCGGTGGTTGTGGGGGTCTGTGGGCGGGGGGCTTATTGGAATCTGGAAGCCCCCTTTAACAAGGGGACCCCCAGATCCTGCCCCCCCGTGTGAAGTGGTAAGGGGGTACAAGAGTACCCCTACCATTTCACAAAAAAACTGTCAAAAATGTTAAAAATTACAAGAGATAGCTTTTGACAATTCCTTTATTTAAAGTCTTCTTTTTTCCATCTTCTATCTTCTTTCTTCTATCTTCCTTCGGTTTCTTCCTCCATCTTCTTCTTCCTCCAATCCTCTGCTTCTTTCTCCGGTGTTCTTGTCCGGTATCTCCCTCTGCGGCATCTTCTTCTCTTCATCTTCTTATCTTCATCTTCTTTTCGGGCCGCTCCGCATCCATGATTGGATGGAAGGCTCCTGCTGTGTGACGCTTCTCTCTTCATCTTTTTCTCTTCATTTTCTTCTCTTCATCTTCTTTTTATCAATGAACTTTTATGTGTATTGGTGGACCAGCAATTCATTAATAGCCGCGAGTAGTTTTAAATTACTTTTTTTTCTTTGAAATGTCATTTTGCTGTCAGACTGTTCTAAACACGGGAAACATACGCCCCTTTACAGGCATACTATAGGCACCCCCCAGGTACGAAATTTAAAGGAATATTACGCTTTTATTGTTTGACTTTAAGCATTATTAAAATCACTGCTCCCGAAAAAATGGCCGTTTTTAAAACTTTTTTTGTATTGATACATGTCCCCTGGGGCAGGACCCAGGTCCCCAAACACTTTTTAGGACAATACCATGCAAATTAGCCTTTAAAATGAGCACTTTTGATTTCTCCCATAGACTTTTAAAGGGTGTTCTGCGGCTTTCGAATTTGCCGCGAACACCCCAAATTGTTCGCTGTTCGGCGAACTGGCGAACAGCCGATGTTCGAGTCGAACATGAGTTCGACTCGAACTGGAAGCTCATCCCTACTCTTGAACGAGGAGAAGTTGAACCTAGTTCCTTCCCAAGAGATATGATTTTTAGGGTACAGCATCGACTCAATCCATCAAAAGATCTTCCTGCCATAAGAGAAGAAGGAAAAGATCCTGGGGGCAATAAAACAGATTCAGACAAGCTTACAGATAACAGTACGGTCAGCTATGTCGGTATTGGGTCTCCTAACATCCTCTATTCCGGCCGTCCAATGGGCCAGCCTCCACTCAAGGGAGCTGCAGCAAGTAATCCTCCAAAGTTGGAAGCACGAAGAGCCCTTAGAAAAAACGATTTGTGATTCCCTTAAGTGAGAAGGAAACTGTGGTGGTGGAAGAATCAGTCAAATCTGAGCAAGGGCCTACTTTGGGTGTTCCCTGTGTCAAAAAGACTAACGACAGATGCAAGTTCCTAGAGGTGGGGAGCACATCTGGAGGGTCATTTTGCCCAAGGGGTCTGGTCAAGCTCAGATGCAAAAATATCATCCAATTGGAGGGAACTAAAAGAAATTTGGATGGGGCTCCTTTGGTTCCAGGAAGAGATCAGGGACCAACATGTTCAGATCCTGTGCAACAATGCCACAACGGTCGCCTATGTAGCAAAGAAGGGGGGTACCAGAAGCAGGGTTCTCCTGACCTTGGCTTGGGAGATCCTAACCTGGGCAGAGGAGAATCTGGCATCTGTCGGCACTACATCTGAAAGGCAGTTTGAAATGGATGGCAGACTTTCTAAACAGTAAGGGAATTTACGAATCAGAGTGGAGTCTGAATTTGGAAGTTTTTCAGATGGTGGTAAACATGTGGGGCAGTCCGCAGGCGACCCACTCAAACACGAAGCTCCCGACTTACTTTTCACTGGATATAAGGCATCAGGCAAGAGGCTTGGACGCTCTGGCCCAGCCATGGGACTTCCATTTGTGTTATGCTTTCCCCCCTTCCAGTTGATACCGCTGGTTCTCAAAACATTTCAGGAAGAATCCACAAATATAATACCTGTGGCCCCCTACTGGCCCAGAAGGATATGATATGGTTCTCAACACTCCTAAATCTGGCGGCAGAACCCCATTGAATGTTACCTCCACGGGACAATCTCCTGAAGCAGGGGCCCATCCTTCATCCAAACATAAGCCAGCTCAAGTTAGCAGGCTGGTTTCTGAGGAACAGATCGTAAAGAAAAGGGGTCTATCAGACAAATTTGTTTCTATGCTGTTAAGCAGCAGGAAAAAGGTTACTATTATTATTTCAAGGTTTGGAAATGCTACAGCTCCTGGTGCGTGACAAAAAGGTTTTTCCCACAGGAGATAATTTCCATCCTGGAATTTCTTCATGATGGAATGGAGAAGGGTTGGCAGTTAGCACCTTGAAGACACAGGTGGCCGTGTTATCAGTTTTTTGGAGACACATTTATCACGAGATCCATTGATAATTATGTTCATTAAGGCCATGGCTAGGTCAAGACCAGTGCCTGTCAAATTTTTTCCAAGTTGGGACTTGTAAGTGGTTTTGCAGGGACTAACTAGAGAACCTTTTGAACCTTTAGAGAATACTACAGTAAGAGATTGGACTTTGAAAACGGCACTATTAGTGACAGTCACCTCTGCCAGAAGAGTCAGTGAGCTGCAGGCCTTTTCCATAGTTGAACCTTTCCTAACAATATTTCCAGACCGGATAGTTCTAAAGGTAGACCCTACCTAAAGTCTTTTCCTCTTTTCATCGCTCACAAGAGGTGATTCTGCCAACGTTTTCTGCATCTCCAGCCAATCCTAAAGAGGAAGGCTTCCATATGCTGGATGTGAAATGATGTCTGCTACGATACCTGGAGTTGACTGGGCAATTTAGGAAATCGAATTCCCTTTTTGTACTTTTTTCAGGGGCTCGTAAGGGAGATCGTGCTTCCAAAAGCTCAATAGGAAGATGGCTCAGGACAGCCATTAAAGAAGCTTACAGGGCCTCAGGGCAGACACCCCCAGAGTGTATCCTGACCCATTTAACTCGGGCAGTAGCAACATCCTGGGCTGAGAGGGCTGGTGCCTCACTTGAGCAGATCTGTAAGGTGGCAAAATGGACAAGTTTCACTACGTTCATCCGGCATTATAGAGTCGACCTACTGTCAGCCTCAGAGAAGGCCTTCGACTGGAAGGTCCTACAGTGGTCCCATTTCTCAGTTATCCTCTTCAGGTGCTGTCCTGAAAGACACTTTGAAAAAACCTTAGTTAGACTTACCGGTGACTAACTGGTGAGTTAGTCTTTCAGGACAGCAGCTATTACCCTCCCTAGTGGTTTCCATTATGACTTGCACTGTTATGTTGTGTGTGTATGTTTTTTTTTTTTTAATTCTGTCTTTCAGCTAGGCTGGAGGTTTCTTGTTTATGACTGAGGCCATGATGCAAGTGGGCGGCCTAAAAAGGCATTGATCACAGTGTTTGCTGGGATGTTGGGTGGAGCTGCGCTCTCTCCAGGTGCTGTCCTGAAAGACTTCTAGAAATACTGTCACTGGTTTAGTCTAACTAAGGTTTTCCATTACAGACTCTAGGTTTCTGGCATCATTGATCACAGTACTACTCCCTCTTTTTAATGAAATGCTCGTAGCTTATGGTTTCTTAGACCATAGAGATGATTGGAACCATTCCAGTCTCCGATCAGCTCTATGGTCAGCTAGCGGAACCACCAGCTGCATTTTTGGGTTCCGCAGTGGGACTGGAAAGACAAAGAAAACTGTGGAAGGTGGCAGGGGGAGCAATCTAGTAGCTAATTAGCTGCTAGGATTGCTTTTACATGAATGCCAACTGCCAGCTGAAAAAAACAAAACCAAGATGATGCTGACACCTGAAGGCATTATTCTGGTATAACCACTCAAAGTCCAGCGATGTGCCAGTATGTTGCTGGTCTTATTTGGCATACAGTCAGGTCCATAAATATTGGGACATTGACTCAATTCTAATCTTTTTGACTCTATACACCACCACAATGGATTTGAAATGAAACAAACAAGATGTGCTTTAACTGCAGACTTTCAGCTTTAATTTGAGGGTATTTCCATCCAAATCAGGTGAACGGTGTAGGAATTACAACAGTTTGTATATGTGCCTCCCACTTTTTAAGGGACCAAAAGTAATGGGACAGATTCTTAGAAGCATCAAAGGACTAAAAAATGGGACTTTTGAGGCACAACTGTAATGGACTACAAAAGGTATGTAAAAAGGTTAAATTTTATTAATAACATACAAAGAACATGGGGAATGGACATGGACATTTAAAAACAACACATCAGATAAAGGCATACAACGCATGTAGTAACACAATTGAGGATCCTATCCTGCAGTCTCCTAAGTGATTCTAATACTCATAACAGTACATTAAATTCCAAATATAGGAAAAGGGTAGACTTCCCCTAGAGGGTTTGAGATTGAAGGAGCACTGCAGGTCTGGTATTCCAAAGTGGTGTATTCTCCAATTGCTCAATTGCACTTTCTTTTGCTAATGGGACAGATTAACAATCATTCATTAAACTTTCACTTTTTAATACTTGGTTGCAAATCCTTTTGCAGTCAATTACAGCCTGAAGTCTGGAACGCATAGACATCACCAGACGCTGGGTTTCATCCCTGGTGATGCTCTGCCAGGCCTCTACTGCAACTGTCTTCAGTTCCTGCTTGTTCTTGGGGCATTTCCCCTTCAGTTTTGTCTTCAGAAAGTGAAATGCATGCTCAATCGGATTCAGGTCAGGTGATTGACTTGGACATTGCATAACATTCCACTTCTTTCCCTTAAACAACTCTTTGGTTGTCACATGAAAAGATATAATAAAATATTTACAAAAATGTGAGGAGTGTACTCACTTTTGTGAGATACTGTATATTTGTTTTCTCCTTTATTTTGGATGGACATGGGACTTTGACACTTTCTTCAATTGGATTGTTTTCACTAATGAAGCTTTGTTTATTATATTTTACATTGGACTTATTTTTCGATATATTACACTATCGGGTTTCGGTTTATTTTATATTTTTTTCACTTTGATATCTTACGTCACTTTTTAGCACGGCAAAGCACGGTAAAGACTGGTTTATTTATGGTTTACAATTTATCAGACTTTTTTTGCCAGTTGCTTCTTCTTAGATCTGCCAGCACAATATTTGTATGTTTACCTTTCTTTATTGTGTGAACAATGCAATGAGGAATCCCATGAAGTACATATCATATCCTCATCCTCCTTGATGAGGGTCTGGTGTGTGTTATTGGAGGACCTATTGCATTAATGACAAATAAAGAATGCTTGCAGAGAAAAGTGAATAAATGCCTTTTTTTATATGTCACTTCTGCTATATACGTTAAAGTTCCTGAAAGCATTTTGTTATATGATAGAGTCTTGTTAACCACTTCAGTACTGCCAAAAGATGGCTACAGCGCGGTACTATAGTTCTGGGAGGGCGTCCATAGACATTCTCCCAGAACCCTGCCCCTGTGCACCCCCTGTGGCCTGCATCGGACGTGCACTTGACCATTGTTTCCTTCGGACACAGCTGATCCCAGATTGGGATGAAGGGCCAATCAAAGCGGCCCTTTACCATATGATAAACTGTATCCAATCACATATGATCACATGTAAACAGACTTGCCAGTTATTGGCAGTACTTTCCTCACATGCTGTGTCTGTGTGAGGAAAGGAGTAGCAATAACCAACATGGCTGTCAGTGCATTGTTTACACTGATAATCAGGGCACTGATCACCCATCGGTGCCGCCTCATCAGTGCAGCTTATCAGTCCCCATCAGTGCCACTTCATCAGTGCCCATCAGTGCCGCCTCATTAGCGCAGCCCCATCAGTGCAGCCTCATCAGTGCCCATCAGTGCAGCCTCATCAGTGCTCATCAGTGCAGCCTATCAGTGCCCATCAGTGAAGAAGAAAAAATACTTATTTGCAAACATTTTTAACAAACTAAGAAAAACATTTTTTTCCAAAATGTTCAGTCACCTTTGTTGGTTTAACAAAAAATAAAAACCCCAGTGGTGATTAAATACCACCAAAAGAAAGCTCTATCATTCTAAAAAAAAATGATAAAAATGGGTACAGTGTTGCATGACTGCGCATCTGTCATTCGAAGTGCGACAGCACTGAAAGCTGAAAATTGGCCTGGGCAAGAAGGGGGTGAAAGAGGTTAAACCAAAGATGTGACCCTAAATGTATCTTTATTATCCTTATACCTCTGGCATGTGTGGAGATATCTAAAAAGAGTCATATAGTAGGCATGTGACCTATGTGTACTTACACACGAGTGTGTGTGTGTGTGTGTGTGTGTGTGGCTCACACTTTATTTTTTATTGAATTCATTTTTTATTTCATGTACACAGAGCCCTTGATCTGTTGCTTACCCATCAGCTGCCAGGATTTGATAAGTCTGACTTGGAAGTGCTCTAGCAGTTATTTGTTCAGTGTAAACTAAGGGGATTGGGAAACTGCAATTCCCTGATATCCTCCCCCTCTCTATCATGTAGTGGCCTGTGATACTCATGGACTCTCAGTGTACCTGGATGAATTCTGATGCCATTAGGGGAAAGAGCCCCACTTCCCATATGTAAAAGTTATCAAGTAGCATTGAAACTGCCTGCACTTCACTTGACTTTAGCAAAATTAGGCTCAGCTAGCTAAGACATCCTCCCAGACTGCTCTGTGGGTGATTTAGCCTTGTATTAACTATATATAATTTAGCTGTATCCAGCCAACAAGACGGGCATATCTGTTAAATAATACAGTATATGTAAAATAATTTATCAGGGGTATTAAATCCTCTATCGCAGAAAATGTATCTGTATCATTTTTCTTTCTAATATTAACTCAATCTCAAACAGGGAGCATGTCCATTATTAACACATGTATGCTGCTCTTAGTGAATGACTTTTGGAGTTTTTACAGGCCAAGAAACTAGAATTAATTTTTCTGCCAAACAGGTCATCCAAGAAATAAAGCTGACACATGTAGCTATACACAAAATATATACTGTACATGAGTTTATCAAAGTGGAACTTTAACCAAAAACGAAAATGTGCATTTAACTACTTCAGCTCCGGAAGGTTTACCCCTTTCATGACCAGGCCATTTTTGGGGGATACGGCATTGTGTTACTTTAACTGACAATTGCGTGGTCATTCAACACTGTACCCAAATAAAATGCATGTACTTTTTTCCCACAAATAGAGCTTTTATTTTTATTTTTTACTAGTAATGGCGGCAATCAGCAACTTATAGCGGGACTGCAACATTGTGGCAGACAAATCAGACACTAAGTGACCCTTTTTGGGTACCAGTGACACAAATACAGTGATCCGTGCTAAAAAATATATATATATATATATATATATATATATATTTGATAAGGAAACTTTGGGGTAATTTTTTTTATTAGGTACTTTTTAAGCACGTCATCTAGCAGAAAGGTCATTGTCTTTTTTCTATATGCCATATACCATGTAACTTGTGATACTTGTACTCTTGTGATTGGATAAGCTAAGGGACCGCCCCTTGGTTTGCCCCTTATGATGTATATTGAATTGTTATCATATATACGAGGGAAAGAGAAACATAAAGATATATTTGCGATATCCAACTGACTCGTGTGGTGTCGTTTATATCACTCATTTTTCCAATCGATTGAAGAGGCCTTCTTAATGTCCAAGTTCAGCTCGAGCAAGGAAAAGGTTTGGGGGCGCACTTGACCAGTTGACCAGTTGACCAGTACCCTTAGAAATGGTACCAGGAGTGGGGTATATATTCTGAAGTCCGGTGGTCAAGCCAAAGCCAAAAGAATTTTGGCCAAAGCCAAAAAGGTAAGGTCTCTTTAAATTTCTTTTGCAAGGTGGTTTTCTTGTGCTTGACCGGACTTCAGAATATATAAGGTCGGATCTGGTAAGGTCAAGTAGCTCGTCAAAAAATAATAGGAAAGTTATTGTATAAGTGTCCCCGCTAGGTTGGCCAGGACTGGTAGAATATTGTAAATATTTTACTAAGAAATAGGACTGGACATCAAGAACGTCTATAATGTATTGATGCATGTATTGATGTATTAATTGAAATTAAGGTGGCCACCAAGGGTTAAAAAATATCACGCAGGACGCTGCCATAATTTTAGTCTTGGATTGTTATTTGTGTCATAATCAGGTTCCTTTAAGACAGTAGGTGCTGTAAGAAGTTTTATAAAGATATCTGATGGAGTGTGCCAGAAAAACCCAAACCTCTTTGCTTGCCTTTCTTTCGCTTAGGAGATAAAATAAGTACATAAAATAAAGTAATCTGTTTGTCTGTGTGGAATTTGTCAGGTGTCATAAGGTAAGATGACACCTTTCCACTGCATTGTATTATCATTGTATTATAATGAAACGTAGAGTGATGTTATAATATTTGGTGATGTATTGATGCTGACTTTTAATGATTTATATATAAATGCTTTGACTCTAAAGTATAAGATATATATAGTTGGCAGGATGATTCTGGCATTGATGCAGTGAGTAAAAATATTTTCTTTGCAAGAATTATTTTCTTTATTATTTATTATTTATTATTTTCTTTGCCTTGCTGTAATCAGGCGTTCGGTGTCATCTTAGGGAAAGTTAAAAAAAAAAAAGTGTCCTGATTGTATTACTGGTTTACACAAATTTGTGTTTCAAGAAGGATTGACAGTGCAGGGAGTAATGTCACTTATTGGAAGAGCAGGGGAGACTTATCAAGTCTGTCCTCGGTCTTTGAAGTATTGTGACATTAGGGACGTTTTTACCATTTAAAATATGGGTAGAGCGTTAACACTTTTTTAAGGTAATACATAAATTGGTAAGGCTAACTTTTGATTAAAACATGTTATTTGAATAATTCTTTTTGCTACTGACATCCACCCACAGTCATCCTCATCCATTTTCGCAATGCAACTCCATCCGCCAGCTTGGTAGCCTCAGGCGTCCCATCCAAGGAGAAGGATATTATATATATATAAAGTACAGGGGGTAGTGGTGTCACTAGGGTTGATATCACCTGGTGTGGCAAAACATGGTGTCACCCCCATATTTTCAGCCTGGCAGTCCTGCATTGGAGCTCGTTGGCGCGCGTTACATCGGTCAATAAGGCCTAGAGGATAGCAGGTTAGGCAATTCCTAATGGCTCAGTCCCCAGGAGCAGTAATGGATAATCAGTGGCATTGCTATGGGAGTGCGGTCCGCACCCGGGTGACACCCGCCAGAGGGGTGACACCAGGGGCCGAGATTAGGTGGGGGTGGGAGGGGCTCCAGTCTCGGGCGCAGTGTGCTAGCATGGGGGGGTGCCAGTGGGCTTCTACAGTGTCGGCGATCACTAGCACGGAGCATTTGCCAACATCTCCTGCGGGATGTCCCCGTGTCTCCAGCGCAGTGATTGCCGACACTTTAGCAGCTGGTATCTGTCCCAGCCAGCTGCATGTTAGCAGTGTCAGAGCGCCGAGGGAAGTTTCTTGCAGGTTCCTCCTCTGCTTTTGTCATGTCTTCTGACAGGAGGAGGAGCCTGGGAAGGAGATCTCCCAGTGCTGAGGTCCCAGTAACTGATAACCGGTAAGTCTGTGCTGGGGGCAGGGATCTGAGGATTTGCGCAATAAGAGGAAGAATTTATGCTGAGAGGGATTACAAGTTTTTTTTTAATGGGAAAATCTGGAGTGCCTTTTTATTGGGGTGGGGGATGTGCTTGTAGGGGGGATTGGCAGGGAGGGAATAAGAGGATTTGTGCTGAGGGTGGCTTGGATGGGGGAATAAGAGAATTTGTGTGAGAAGAGGGATTTAATACTGAAAGGGGTATATGGGGGTGGGGATTTCTGATCAGAGGGGAGATTTGGATGGGGGGCTCATAAGTTCATTTGTGTAAGAAGGAGAGGTTTGGGAGGGATTTATGCTAAATTTGGGATTTGTGCTGAGAAGGGGGGATGTGAGGGGGGAGGGGGGAGCTGGGGGGATGATTTGTGCTGAGAGGGGGGATTTGGGAGGTAAAATAATTTTTTATATGAAGGAGAGCTTTGGGGGGATTTATACTGGGAAGAGGGTTATGGGGGGCATTTTGTGCTGAGAAGGGGGATTTGTGCTGAAAGGGGGTATATGAGGGTGATGACTTGTGCTGAGAGGGGGGATTTGTGCTGAAAAGGGGTATATGGGGGTGAGGATTTTTGTTAAGGGGGGAATATTGGGGGGGAATTGTGATGAGAGGGGGGATGAGGGAAGGAAAAAGAGGAATTATGCTAGGAGGGGGTATATGGGGGTGAGGGGCACTCTGCACATAGTTCTTTAGACAATGGGGGGGGTGACACTATGTTTTACCGCACCAGGTGACACCAACCCTAGTGACGCCACTATGGATAATGGCCAACAGGCCCTATTACCAGACCCAGCAAAACTGTAGCAGTGATCCTTCTGGCTAGACATTTGCTCACTCTGGGTTTCCCAGGCCGACTCTGGTCAGTAGGGTAGCATGTCTGTACCATGGCAGTGGCTCAGTCTTTCTCCCTCTCTGATGGTGGTGGGCAGCGTGGATCCCTCTCTGATGGCACGGGTAGAGCATGACTCCCTCTCTGATGGCACGGGTAAAGCATGGCTCCCTCTTTGAGGGCACAGGTAAAGCATGGCTCCCACTCTGATGGCAATGGTACAGCATGGCTCCCTCTCTGATGGCACTGGCGCAGCGTGGCTCCCTCTCTGATGGCAATGGTACAGCGTGGCTCCCTCTCTGATGGCATGGGAACAGAGTGGCTCCCTCTCTGATGGCAATGGTACAGCGTGGCTCCCTCTCTGATGGCACGGGCACAGCGTAGCTCCCTCTCTGATGGCAATGGTACAGCGTGGCTCCCTCTCTGATAGCACAGGCACAGTGTAGCTCCCTCTCTGATGGCATTGGTACAGTGTGTCTCCCTCTCTGATGGCACTGGCACAGCGTGGCTCCCTCTCTGACGGCAATGGTACAGCATGGCTCCCTCTCTGATGGCATGGGAACAGCGTGGCTCCCTCTCTGATGGCAATGGTACATCATGGCTCCCTCTCTGATGACACAGGCACAGCGTGGCTCCCTCTCTGATGGCAATGGTACAGCGTGGCTCCCTCTCTGATGGCATTGGTACAGTGTGGCTCCCTCTCTGATGGCACGGGCACAGCTTGGCTTCCTCTCTGATGGCATGGGCACAGCATGGCTCCCTCTCTGATGGCACGGACACAGCGTGGCTCCCTCTCTGATGGCACGGGCACAGCGTGGCTCCCTCTCTGATGGCAATGGTAAAGCTTGGCTCCCTCTCTGATGGCACGGGCACAGCGTGGCTCCCTCTCTGATGGCATTGGTACAGAGTGGCTCCCTCTCTGATGGCACTGGCACAGCGTGGCTCCCTCTCTGATGGCAATGGTACAGCGTGGCTCCCTCTCTGATGGTATGGGAACAGCGTGGCTCCCTCTCTGATGGCATTGGTACAGTGTGGCTCCCTCTCTGATGGCACTGGCACAGCGTGGCTCCCTCTCTGATGGCAATGGAACAGCATGGCTCCCTCTCTGATGGCAATGGTACAGCGTCGCTCCCTCTCTAATGGCACAGGCACAGTGTGGCTCCCTCTCTGATGGCACGGGCACAGCGTGACTCCCTCACTGATGGCAATGATATAGCTTGGCTCCCTCTCTGGCTTCCCCCAGCACAGTCCTCTCTTTTTCCTGTGTCCTGTAGTAATCACTCCCTCAGCTTCCTCTTGGGTTCCAGACTCTCTATCTCTCCCAGCAGAGTGCGTGCTGGGGGCTGAAGTCTGCTGCCTGTGCACAACAATGGGGCAGTCAATCTTCTGGGACTACATGTCGTATGATGCTTCCCTAGACCCTAGCCTCTTCTGATTGGTTCTGCTGTGGCCAATGGGGAGGGAAACAGACCGGGTAACAAGCTAAGCGGCGAACCAGGTGAGAGCCGCTCTCTCTTCTCCACCACTGACAGGAGAAAGGAGGGGGTGAGTGGGGGAGATACACTGACATCCCGCAGCTCGCCTCTCTCCTTTGTCACAGCGCTGCTTGTATTCACTTGGGAGACTGAGCTGAGGAAAAGAGCCCGCTTTGCTGGTGGAAGGGGGGGTTGCTGCTAGTGAAAGGTGGCGGTGGCTCTGACTACTAAGCTCCCTTCTCCATCCCTATAGCGAGGCCTCTATCCTTCTCTATAGCAGATGCCACACGGACCCAGCTGGCGCATGACAGTTTCATTTCATGTGTTGCTGAAGGAGGAGTGGGCCCGGCCGGCCGGGCCCCTTGGGACGCTGGGGCCCCTTACAGGAGTATTGCCTGTACCCCCCTGATGGCGACCCTGGCTGTCGGCAACAGGTTAAAAATACCCTTAGCTTAATTAAGCATTTGACATGCTTAAAAACTTTACCTATCTTAAGTTAATAAAAGTGAAGTTTTGCTCTCTGCAGCTGTAGTAGCTCCACTCTTTTGGCAACCTTCAGTGCCGAGAACATTCTTCACTCTACAGCTCATAGACAAGGTGAATATTCTCTCAATATTATGTTTCTACAGTTCTTCAGTTTAACTTTTGTTGTACAGCAGCCATGTTTTTTGTCTATGTTATATTGCGTATCTGTTTTTCATGCTAAATAAACTTTATTTATTGCTTCAGTGATCATTCTGACAGCAAGTGCCAGTGAGAGAGGAAATAAATGAAAAAAAAAAAAATGTCCATGTGGCACTAATAACAAGTAACACTGTGGAGAAAACAAACTGTCAAAATGCATCTGCTAATGCTGTTAATTTGTATAAGCACTGAGCAGAGTGGGACCTCTGCTATGAAACTCACAATAGGTCCTGACAGCATGTGTGGGGGTGTTCTTGGCTGGGAAGAATTTTAGGACATACAAGGTACATCCTTGGGTACATGGGAAAATATATAAACTAAATATATAAACTTGCGCTGATGGTGTGAAAAAAAATTTTTAATTTAATTTATTGGCAGGTTCACTGATGAGATTATAAACGATCCTTCAACGTTAATACTCAGCCATACGAAAAACAGGTACCCAAAAGGGAAGAAAAAGGAGGGACCAATAGTGAAGTATGCTAAGATTGAAAATTTATTGCGCATAGAAGGTTATACTTACAAAAGTAAGTAAAAATCAGGCATTGAAACAATCAGAGGATGCAGCAAACACCATTAACAGCGTTCCCACGAGACCGGAAATGACGTCAGAACCGGAAGTGTGTCACGTCAATTAATTTCGCCCTCCCACAGGGCGTCATCAAAGGACACATGTTGACCCCTGATGACTCTTGGTTAGGTAATTCAAAATGTATGAAAGCAACATATGTCTGTAAATTCTGCCAGCAGGAGTTAAATGTGCCAAAACAGCATGTCCCCAGTATCCATTGTAAATTTATAGTATATGCTTACAAATTACAAATTTGTAGTCATGTGGCTGATCTGAAAGGTACCACTTGAAATTTCCAGTTAGTGAGGTCCTATGTGTGATTACCTGATCAAATAGGATTATCGATATCGCTGGTGATACCTATGATGGTTGTGAATAATGGAATGGAATGCACATAGCCCAGGGTTAAATGATGCACTGGTGCAAAAGTTATTGGGTGTACAAATTTCTCTGAAGGCTCTAAGTGAAGTCCAAGAAACATAAAACTCAGTTAGATCTTACCTGTACAAACATTGCACATAAATTGTACAGATCATCCAATGTTCAGCTACCTAATACTAAATTCACAGGAGACATATATTGTGTGCCAGTTTCAAGAACTTGTAGCAGATGTATGCTGCCACCTAACATGTTTCACCTGTGCGGACAGGACTTCCTTTTATCAATTTATTAGCTGATATGAGTGAAAGTCCAATTTCAGGGTTCAAAATCCAGGTTGTTGCCAGCATATTTCCAAACCCCTTCACTTTCATATACTGATCACTGAGAACCCTTTATTAAAATACTGGTCAAATCGATACATTTAAATTATAATTAAAAATCAAGGAGGCCTAGGCCCCTATTGGCTCTAGTTCATACTAAAATATAGTGGGTCGTGCTTGTTATCTTTTATTTCAAACAACATTGGTAAATATTAAGGTACCTGTAAATTAGGCAGCCTGTGGGTGTCTCCCAGCAGCCAGCAGATCCCAGCAATTAGTCTCAACCTGATGCTGGCTGCTCAGAAGGTATAAAACCCTCCCTTGATCTGCATCAGTAACGATCTCATTTATATTCCTCTTCAGCCTAGAACCAGGCTCCCCTTCTCCTGTGCCCTTTGGAATGCCGCTCTGTTTGTAACAAACTCACCACCGTCCATGATCTATTTATCACAAACTCCCTGAACCTACTTGCAATTACTGAGACCTGGATTCAAGAATCTGACCTTCCTTCTCCTGCTTCACTCTCCTTTGGTGGCCTCCTGTGGACTCACTCTCCCAGGCCTAGTGGACGGAAAGGAGGTGGTGTTGGAATCCTCTTATCCTCTCAAAGCACTTTTCAGGTTCTTCATCCACCCCCTCTCTGTCCCTCTCTTCATTTGAAGCTCACTGTATTCGTCTATTTTCTCCAGTTTCATTGAGAATTGCAGTGATCTATCTGCCCCCTGGACCGGTATCAAACTTCCTTGATGACTTCTCTGCCTGGCTACTCTACTTTCTCTCTTCTGAAATTCCAACAATCGTTCTTGGTGACTTCAACATCCCTGTTAATCTTAACACTCCTGCTACTTCTAAGCTGCTGAGCCTAACCTCCTCTTTTGACCTAAAACAATGGACAAGCGCTTCTACACACTCTGTTGGCAACTTCCTTGACCTCATATTCTCCTACCTATGCACTATGCACAACCTCTCCAATATTCCTTTTCCTCTCTCTGATCACCACCTTATTAGTTTCACTCTCTCCTTGTCTGCCTCCTTATTGCCTTTCAACTACCAAACTATTACCCGTAGAAACCTTTGCCATCCTAACCCTTCTCTTTTTTTTTTCTGCTACAGATTGTCTCTATAACAAAATCTCATCCTTGTCCTGCCCCAACTTGGCCACTTCTGTCTACAATAGTTCACTGTCATCCACCCTGGATAACTCCGCTCCCTCACTATGCACAGAATCAGGCCCCGACCGCTACAACCCTGGCAGACAGACAATACCAGAAGCCTCAAAAAACACAGCCGCGCTCTTGAGCGTCTGTGGCATAAAACTAAGTCACAGCAAGATTTCAACCAATATAAATCTGCCCTCCAAAAATACCATTCCTGCCTCCATACTGCCAAACAGCCCTACTTTATCACTGTCATTAACACCCTCTCACACAGTCACAGTCAACTCTTTTCTACCTTTATCACTCTACTTCATCCTCCATTATCCCCACCCACTAACTTACTCACTGCCCAGGAGATTGCTAATCACAATTCGTCTCGAGATCTCCACTCTACAGATATCTCCCTCACTTTACACTCCTTGTCCTCCTGCACAATCAATACTTCCCTCTTTTAACCCAGCTACTATAGAAGAAGTCACTAAACTTTTTTCTAATGCCCATCTAACCTCCTGCCCGCTGGACCCTGTTCCTTCTCAAATACTACGGTCCCCATCTGACTCAATCCTACACTCCTTAACTCATATCTTCAACCTCTCCCTCTCTAGTGGCATCTTCCCCAACCCTCTAAAACATGCGCTAGTCACTCCCATACCAAAAAAGGCCTCACTAGACCCCACCAATTAACAACCTAAGACCCATCTCTTTACTCCCTTTTGCCTCCAAACTCCTTGAATGTTTAGTCTACAATCGATTGAGTGACCACCTCATTGAGAATAACCTTCTTGATCCCCTTCATTCTGGATTTCGCCCACAGTACTCCACAGAAACTGCCCTCCTAAAACTCACAAACGACTTACTAACAGCCAAAACCAACGGTCATTATTCCATACTCTTATGCCGCGTACACACGAGCGGACTTTACGGCAGACTTTGCCCGGCGGACTTTTCGACGTACTTTATGATGGACTTTCTGAATGAACGGACTTGCCTACACACAATCCACCAAAGTCCGTCGAATTCGTACGTGATCACATACGACCGGACTAAAACAAGGAAGTTCATAACCAGTAGCCAATAGCTGCCCTAGCGTGGCTTTTTGTCCATCGAACTAGCATACAGACAAGGGGACTTTTCGACTGGATTCGATTTCGACGGATTGATTTAAAACATGTTTCAAATCTAAGTCCGCTGGAGCCCACACACGATCGAATTGTCCGACGAAATCCCGTCCGCTGGGCAAAGTCCGCTCGTGTGTACTCGGCATTACTCTTGGACCTTTCTGCTGCCTTTGATACAGCTGACCACCCACTCCTCCTCAAAAAACTCAATTTGTTTGGTCTTCATGGCTGAACTCTTCATTGGTTCAAATTCTACCTATCTCATCGCACGTTCAGTGTCACTTACAACTCCACTTCCTCTTCTCCAACTCCTCTTACCGTTGGGGTCCCCCAAGGTTCTGTCCTTGGACCTCTACTAGTCTCGATCTACACGTCCTCCCTGGGTCAGCTGATAGCCTCCCATGGCTTTCACTACCATTTACATGCTGACGACACCCAAATCTATCTCTATGCCCCTCAGCTCACCCCATCAATCTCCTCACGCATCACTGATCTACTAACAGACATATCAGCCTGGATGTCAAACCATTTCCTCCAACTGAATCTATCTAAAACTGAGCGCCTAATATTTCCTCCCCCACGTGCCCCTTCCCCTGACTTCTCTGTCAAGATCAATGGCACATCTATCAGTCCATCCCCGCATGCCAGGGTGCTAGGGGTAACCTTAGACTCTGAACTGTCCTTTCAGGCCCACATACAATCCCTGTCCAAATCATGCCCCCTTAGCCTCCGCAACATTTCCAGAATACACCCCTTTTTAACTAAAGACACCACCAAGCTTCTAATTCACTCCCTGGTCCTTGCTCGCCTCGATTACTGCAACTTTATCCTCATTGGATCACCTTTACATAGACTATCCCCCCTTCAGTCCATAATGAATGCCGCTTCAAGACTCATCCACCTTACCAACCATTCAGCGTCCTCCACCCCTCTCTGCCAATCCCTCAACTGGCTTTCACACACCCAATGAATAAAATTCAAAGTACTAACAATAATTTACAAAGCCATCCATAACTCTGCCCCCAGCTACATCACTAACTTAGTCCCAAAATACCAACCAAGCCGCTCTCTTCGATCATCCCACAACCTCCTACTCTTTAGCTCCCTTGTCACCTCCTCCCATGCTCACCTCCAGGATTTCTCCAGAGCTTCTCCCATCCTTTGGAACTCCCTACCCCAATCTGTCCGACTGTACCCTAATCTGTCCATCTTTAGACGATCCCTGAAAACCCTTCTCTTCAAAGAAGCCTATCCTGCTTCTAACTAACACTGTTTTACTTCCTCCATCAGTTCATCCCCCCCACAGCTATTACCATTTGTATCATTTGACCCTTCCTTTTTAGATTGCAAGCTCTAACAAGCAGGGCCCTCTGATTCCTCTTGCACTAAATTGTAATGTAACTGTAATGTCTACCCTCATGTTGTAAAGTGCTGCACAAACTGTTGGATCGATATAAAACCTGTATAATAATAATAATAATCAGTGCTTCAGTGTTTTGCATGTTAGCAGCATGTACCTGCTGCCGATTATCCTCCGTCATTTACCTTGCATCCAGTATCCTGTATCCTGTTACCCCCATCTCTGGTCCCCTTGTTCCAGGTCCCAATCATGCCCTGCTTATGTCAGCTTTCCTCCATTTGTATATAGTGTATTAAAGTTGGGTTGTTGGTGTGATTTTGCTTCACTGTCACGTTTATTTTTCACTTTTGCTGTATTTTTGGTAATTGATAGGTGTTGTGTGCATTAATAAACTTTATTTAAATCATAGTCCTCCTGATTCCAGTTTCCTGAAGTGTAGCTCACTGATCTGGTCATCCCTGCTGTCATTGGTTACTTACATTCCGTATCTCTTACAATAAACTGCAGTAGCATAAGGTTCTACCCTTATCAGACAAAAAAAAAGCAAAGGTTGCAGGGGGCACCGATTCACCAAAACTGGACAGTTAGAGACTGGAAAATGTAACCTAATCTTATGAATCTTGATTTCTGCTAAGTGTTGAACAAAAAAAAGTGTAACAAACTGTATTCCTTCATCCACACTGCACAGCATGAATGGATGAATCCTACTGTACCTATTGTATTCTGACAGCCACATCATGTGTCAGAATACAAGAACAGTTGAATGCAGCCACTGTTTGGCTAGAAATCTTCCTTCTGGCTCCTTTGATTTTTTAATTGGAAGATGTTGGGATGGCGGGAGTCAACAGGGCGACTCATGTAGCCAATTTCCCAATATTGGCATAAAGTATGACCAGCATTAGGCAAACATATAGTAGGCTAGTTAATGGATATGATCCCAATAGAACATGTTTGGGATGTGGCATAATGAGAGATTCACAGCATGAATGTGTCATTAACAAATCTGCAGATATTGTGTGAATGAATCTTGTCAGCATGGACCAAAATCTGAAAGGAACATTTGTGGAATGTGGCATTTATTCCACTAACAATTGAAGCTGTTTTGAGAGCACTGCCCAGTAATAGCATAGTGTTTATTATAAATTGTTCAGTGATTATGTATCTAAACCCAAAACTTGTTTTTTCCAGAGATACTGTAGGGAATGGTCAACATTCCTATTGGGTTTATTTGACCATCAGTTTCCCATTCAAGAGATTTTCATTAACTTTCTGTTCTGGGGACTATTGCTAGTTTTTATTTGGACCCTGGATAAGAATTAAATTAGAGCCCTCTTGGCTGGAATACTACTGACCCTCTGACATGACCCACTTCATAGATACAAAATGCTCTGCTCCTTTGTGTCTTTTTATCATTCTGATCTAAAAAGCACATTACAGTCAAACAGACTTTTTTTTATTTCTTGCAAGAGTTCATTGATCTAAAAATTTATTAAAAATGTATTAACATTTGGAATACTACACCATAGGAGTTTTTATTTCATGAGATACAAGGAATTATTTGATGAAACACTGGTGTATAGATGGTATACCTTCTATTAATTTAGGGGTCCCCTCAATCTGGTGAGTGTGGAGTGGCTGCAGAAGGTGGAGAGATTGATAAATACACAAAATGGAAGTGTTGTTTTTTTTTTTTTTACGAGTATAAAGCAACTAAAATAGGCTGTCACTGTATATTCCTTGCCTATATTTTCTGCTTGCTGTTTGTATAAATAGTGTAAAGAAGGTGGCAGACATTAATCAGGGGGTCCTCAAATATTTTAGTGACCAGTTAAGACACGGAGCCCAGGCCCGGCCCCCTATCTCTCCTGATTGGCTAGCTGACTTTGACAGCAGCGGCATATCTCATATTTTAGTCAGCTTTCTCTGAGGTTCCTGTCACATGGTATTGAGCATTATAGAATTGATAGATAATGATAGCGGAACCATGCTGGGTTTGATTAACCTGTCTGAAATTCAGAGAACCTGAAATTAGCAGTGAATCGCAATCAAGTTTTTGGGTCTATGATGTGAAACCTGTCAGTAAACAATGCCTGCTTATAGTGTTAATAGGCAAGCTATTGTCAAAATAGGCACGGGAAGCTTGACTGGGCACTGGGAAGCCTTGTGGGATATGCAACTATGCAAAAAAAAATGTACAGGAGGGAGAGGGTTCTTTTCATGTGTGTTTGAGGCAACATGGAAATAAACACAAATTCTTTAAATGACAGAATTAGGTGGTGCCTTAAAATTATGTTATAGAACTGTATGATTTTCACAGACAGACAGACAGCCTCATTGACAACATACTCTGGCAGTGCATATTTATGGGCAAATTCACGCTATCCAGACAGCTGTAGGAGTGTTTTACCGCTGCAGCAGCTGTTTATTGCCGGCTGCGATATGAGGAAGTGTGGTGTGCGATTCAGAGCATCACAGGTCTCCTCTTCTTTTTTTTTTGCACAAAATTTATGTGAATTGTACCAACTGTTCACTTCATTCATGCCAATGTACAGCAGCACAATGCATGCAGTCTATCAAATCCTCATTAGGATTAAGGAGACTGCAGATGATGACCCAGTGTAATAACTATCCAGTGGCATTGCATTTTTAATAAGGGCGAAGTGGTCAAAATGCGCTAAAGACACAAGGTACAAGCTGTTGTTTTCCTTCAAGAATTAAGTGTGTCTAAATAAAGAAGATATAGCTCACCTTTGCAAAAATTGGCCACAAGGAGGAAAGTTTTAATGAAAAAGACTAGACAACGAGAAAGACTATCACAAATGATAAGGCAGTGTAACAATTGTCCAGCAATAGAACAGGTTTAATGAGCAAGACTAAGCCAAAATGTACTAGAGACTTAGGGCACAGGTACAGTAGATGTTTTCATTCAAGAACTAAGAGACCGCTTGTCATAAAGCAGTGTAAAAATTGGGCAGTGGCAGAAAAGCTTTAATCAGGGAGAATAGGCTTAGTCTGTGTATGCCTGACTTTTATTTTTACTATGAAGATAGGGGGCCATGAATGAGACTCATAGAATAAATAAAATCAGTTTGCTACGGTTGGTACAGCTGATAAACATGACTACTGTACTGCCACCAAATCAACTACAAATTAAACTTAAAGACAAAAAAGCTCCCAGGAACAAGTTTCTATAAATAAATCAGGGTCGGGGATAATCTGAACCTTATTCTTATTGATCAACTAGAGTACAATGTGGAAATATAACATACTGTAAATAATACCGATTCATTTGGACTGCAGTTGCTATTATTAAAAAGATGAAGAGGAAGATGAACAGGAGGAGAATCAAGTTTATTTATTTTCATTAGCTTAAGTATAGGTCTATTTGTCAAAAAGATGTTGGAGTGCTAAATGTGACAAGCCAAGAAACATATAAGATTTTAATTTCAATTATTTAAAATTGAATCCACACCTGACAAAGTCACCAGGTCACAGCATGAATACATAGGGAGATATTACCACATCAACATTTTCATTGGATTTTTATTCTTTAATTCTTGTGAAGGAAATTAATTGAATTTTTTGTTAGCCTTAACAGTTCACTATTAATCAAATACATATGGTTGCACTTTAAATGAACACCCATTTGTATTTTGTTAGCCTAGATATATTGTATATAAAAGACAAAATGTGAAGGTTACATTTCAAAAACTTGATTTACTGGCAGGTATGTCTTTGTCAGCTTTTTATTTTCACCTTTTCTCTTTCTAAAATGTGAAAACTGTGGCTATAAAGATTCATCTACTGCACAAGAAGTGAGTTTTGAGCCAATGTAAAGACAGGATTGTCATGTTGAATTATTCCAAGACTTTGTAATGTGTGTATTGGCACTACAACTTCTTTCCGGAGCATTTATTGTATTTTAAACATTGTCTTGCAATAGGTATATCATATTTAAATGTCTGACCTTCAAAAGAGAAGCTGTCCAAATGTCTTTTAAGTTGTATCTTAATGTGAAAAATAGAACCACTGACCCCAGACCTAACAAAGAAAGAAGTTCAGTTGGAAAAATGGAAGATGAAAGCTATTGGAGATCTTAATTGTGTCAACAAATGGTCATGACTAAGGATGAGTGAATTAACAAACTTCTAATTCCTCTCTGCTCTTGTGATCCCATCCACCATTGCCTGCAAAACACACAAAACCACAATTTTTTCACTGATCCACAATTTAATGTGCAATCATGCCAAGACCATAGACATTAAAGCATTTACATATATTTTAACAAGCAGTAAAATAACTTTACAACAAGCCCTTACTGATCTCTCTAGCTACTTAGAACATTGAAAACAGTGGCGGTACATCCATTAAGGGCGCACGAGCGCCGCCCCCTCTGTCACGCCACCCCCAATATGACTGATGGATAGATTCATGCATTGCATGAATCTATCCATGGCCGCCGCTACCACCCCTACTCAGGCTTCCGGCCCCTTTTTGGACGCCAGGCGCCTGAATTACAGCGGCACAGGTGTTTTTTGAAGCAGCTGATTAGAGCCATAGGTTCTAATAGGCTTCAAAAAAGGTGGACTGCGAGCGCAGAGCATTGCGCTCGCAGTCCACCAAGATGTGTTAGAAAAGCAAATGAATATTTGCTTTTCTAATACTGAACTGTCTTTCCGCCAATCAGGGAGCGTGATTCTAATACCCGTCCTCTGATTGGCTGAAGGCACAGGTGCCCCTATTGGAAGCCTAGCAGAATGAGAAGAGACACATGGAGGACAGCATGGAGGACACAAGAGCCGACACACAGCTCTCCGACGTCACCCGCTGCCTAACCCACCACCAAGATGGGGTAAGTGCCGGGCAAACAGTGGGCAGGGGGGGCATAGTGCAGGCATTTGTTGGGCACAAGTGAAGAGATGCATGGAGGATAGGTGGCACTGTGGGCACTGATGAGTGGCACTGTGGGCACTGGTAGGTGGCGCTGGTGGGCACTGGTAGGTGGCATTGTGCACTGGTAGGTGGCCCTGGCAGGTGGCACTGGTGGGTACAGATGACTCCGCGGCTGCTCTCCTTGATCAGGACCGTTGTCCCTCCGACCATTGTTCCTCCGCCAATTACCATCTCTGTTTACATCACATGATCAGCTGTCATTGGCTGACAGCTGATCACGTAGTAAGGGGTCGGGATCGACCCCTTACTACGATCTGTGATCAGCTGAGTCTCATAGACTCACTGATAACAGAGCATGCCACGCGCGCCCTGCAGGGGGTCGCAGGCCGCTCGAGCACGGGAGGACGTCTATTGACTCCCTCCCCGCAAAGTAGGTCGGCGCTGTAGCCGTCATTCGGCTATAGTGCAGATGGGAAGGGGTTAAGTTAGTTTTCACTATGTAAGATTAATTGCATAGAAATTACAAAAGTGAGTACACACCTCACATTTTTAAAAAAAATTTATTATATCTTTTCATGTGACAACACTGAAGAAATGACACTTTGCTACAATGTAAAGTAGTGAGTGTACAGCTTGTATAACAGTGTAAATTTGCTGTCCCCTCAAAATAAGTCAACACACAGCCCTTAATGTCTAAACCACTGGCAACAAAAGTGAGTACACCTCTAAGTGAAAATGTCAAAATTGGACCATATTAGTTGTTTTCCCTCCCTGGGGTCATGTGACTCGTTAGTGTTACAAGGTCTCAGATGTGAATGGGGAGCAGGTATGGTAAATTTGATTTTATCGCTCTCACTCAAGTTAAACATGGCACCTCATGGCAAAGAACTCTCTGAGGATCTGAAAAAAAAGAATTGTTGCTCTACATAAAGATGGCCTAGGCCAGCCCTCAAATTTTCCACATGCCTACTCGCATTTTGCAAGTGGAAAATGAGGTCTGGTGAGGAGCTGGGCTGCCTGGGAGCGGGGGGTGGGGGGGTGGGCAAGCACCGCCATCAGGTGGGAATGAATGGGAGCCATTCTCCCAGAGAAAGAATGTGGAGGAACAGAGAGGGTAGCCGGATCATTATAGCGTGGAGGTAGAGGAGAGCCGACTTTATCACAGAGCGGGGTTTGCACGCTGTATCAGCTTACATTACAATTGCAGTCCATGTGCTGTCACACACAGCCCCGCCCTCCTGACCCCGCAACTGTGACAGACAGAACACGCCTTGGCATTGGACCGGTGTTCTGTCTGTCACAGGTGCGGGGTCAGGAGGGTGGGGCTGTGCGTGACGGTGAGAGGACTGCATTTGTAAGGTAAGCAGATACAGCGTGCAAACCCCGCTCTGTGATAAAGCTGACTCTCCTCTTCCTCCATGCTATAATGATCCGGCCACCCTCTCTGCACGGGTGAGGTTGCATGATGGACACAGGTGAGGCTGCACTGGTGAGGCTGCATGATGGACACAGGTGAGGCTGCATGATGGACACAGGTGAGGCTGCATGGGTGAGGCTGCAATGATGGACACAGGTGAGGCTGCACTGGTAAAGCTGCATGATGGACACAGGTGATGCTGCACTGATGAGGCTGCATGATGGACACAGGTGAGGCTGCACGGGTGAAGCTGCAATGATGGACACAGGTGAGGCTGCAATGATGGACACATGTGAGGCTGCAATGATGGGCACAGGTGAGGGTGCAATGATGGACACAGGTGAGGCTGAAAGGGTGAGGCTGCAATGATGGACATGGGTGAGGCTGCAATGATGGACACAGGTGAGTCTGCATGGGTGAGGCTGCAATGATGGACACAGGTGAGGCTGCATGGGTGAGGCTGCAATGATGGACACAGGTGGGGCTGCACGGGTGAGGCTGCAATGATGGACACAGGTGAGGCTGCGTTAGTGGGCACTGGTCACGCTGTGTTGATGGACATGGGTGAGGCTGCACGGGTTAGGCTGCAATGATGGACACAGGTGAGGCAGCAATTAAGGACACAGGTGAGGCTGCACGGGTGAGGCTGCAATGATGGACACAGGTGAGGCTGCACGGGTGAGGCTGCAATGATGGACACAGGTGAGGCTGCGTTAGTGGGCACTGGTCACGCTGTGTTGATGGACATGGGTGAGGCTGCACGGGTGAGGCTGCAATGATGGACACAGGTGAGGCTGCAATTATGGACACGGGTAAGGCTGCGTTAGTGAGCACCGGTCACGCTGTGTTGATGGACATGGGTGAGGCTGTATTGATGGGCACAGGTAATAAACTTGTTGTTAATATTTATTTGGGTAACTTAATTCTGCATAAAACATTTAAGTGTCATTTCATGAGAATTTTTTGAGGTTGTGTATAGGGGTGGAATTAGAGGCGGGGCATGGTAGGGGTTGGGTGGGGCAACTGATGGCGAGTAACCCTTAAGGCCTGGCTAGTAGCTTAGGACTTGAAATTTTGAGCCCTGGCCTAGGCTATAAAAAGATTGCCAACTGAGACTAAAACTGAGCTGCAGTATGGTGGCCAAGACCATACAGCGGTTTAACAGGACAGGTTTCACTCAGAACAGGCCTCGCCATGGTCGACCAATAGGAATCGAGTGCACATGCTCAGCGTCATATCCAGAGGTTTTCTTTAGGAAATAGACGTATGAGTGCTGCCAGCATAGCTGCAGAGGTTGAAGGGGTGGGGGGTCAGACTATCAGTGCTCAGACCATACACCACACACTGCATCAAATTGGACTGCATGGCTGTCGTCCCAGAAGGAAGCCTCTTATAAAGATGATGCACAAGAAAGCCTGCAAACATATTGCTGTAGACAAGCAGACTAAGGACATGGATTACTGGAACCATGTCCTATGATCTGATGAGACCAAGATAAACCTATTTGGTTCAGATGGTGTCAAGCGTGTGTGGTGGCAACCAGTTCAGGAGTAAAAAAGACAAGTGTGTCTTGCCTACAGTCAAGCATGGTGGTGGGAGTGTCATGGTCTGAGGCTGCCGGCACTGGGGAGCTACAGTTCACTGAGGGAACCATGAATGCCAACATGTACTGTGACATACTGAAGCACAGCATGATCCCCTCCCTTCGGAGACTGGGCCGCAGGGCAGTATCCCAACATGATAACGACACCAAACACTCCTCCAAGACGACCACTGCCTTGCTAAAGAAGCTGAGGGTAAAGGTGATGGACTGGCTAAGCATGTCTCCAGACCTAACCCCTATTGAGCATCTGTGGGGCATCCTCAAATGGCAGGTGGAGGAGCACAAGGTCTCTAACATCCACCAGCTCTGTGATATCATCATGGAGGAGTGTAGGAGGACTCCAGTGGCAACCTGTGAAGCTCTGGTGAACTCCATGCAAGAGGGTTAAGGCAGTGCTGGAAAATAATGGTGGCCACACAAAATATTGGCACTTTGGGCACAATCTGGACATATTCACTTAGGGGTCTATTCACTTTTGTTGCCATCAGTTTAGACATTAATGGCTGTGTGTTGAGTTATTTTGAGGAGACAGGAAATTGACACCATTATACAAGCTATACACTCACTACTTTACATTGTAGCACAGTGTAATTTCTTTAGTGTTGTCACATGAAAATATATAATAAAATATTTACAAAAATATGAGGAGTGTACTCACTTTTGTGAGATACTGTATATATCATGCATGTAGTGACAGCTAAAACAAACATTTAAGTTAAAAAAAACTAACTAAAAATTTTTGTTACTAAAAAATAACTTTGGGCAAAGGTTTTTTCCTTTAAATTTGTTGAGTAACAAAAAACGAAAAGGGTACTCACATAAAGCGGAACTACACTGCACCTGAACACCACAAATCAAAAACAATTTAATTAATTTTTATTAGTCAAAGCATCCCTCCATACCTTCATGCTTTATTTTGCTGAGAAATAACTTTGAAAAACACTCCTTAGCATATCTGTCAGTGGCCATCATGAGTAAGGGCAGATGGTTCATGTAGCATTTACTTCCTGGAATCCATCTGCCCTTAGCTCAGGCATACAGGCAGAAGGGTGTGCTTAAAAGCAATCAGCGACTAGAATGGCTTTTACAGCACAGGGAATCGTTGGCTGAAAAAAAGACATCTGGACGATGGCTGTAGCTGCAGGCATCTTCCAGATATCTTCACTCAAAGACCAGGACATCATATGATGTCCACCCAGGGGGAAGTGGTTAAAGTGAGAGTAAACTCCCTTGTATGATTTTTGCCTATAGGTAAGTCTATAATAAGGCTTATCTATAGGTACAGTAGATATCTCCTAATCGTGCACTGTTTAGGAGCAATTTACTTTAGATGTAGCCGTCACCAGTGCATGCATTCTGAAGGAATGGCATACCTGTGCCGTTCCTTCAGAGCCGTGCTTTAAACAGTGACCCCCCATGTGCATGCGCAGGAGGGATGTCATCTTTGGCTTGGCCATTCATAGCGTCGAAGCCCGCAGACCCGGAAAGAAGACCGGATGAAGACGGAAGCGCCTTCAGCAGTGATAGTGTGTCACTGGATGGCTTTATTAATATACTAGTATGCGATGCGATTATTAAAACAATTATCTCTTACATTAGATGGAGAAGTGCTCATCCGTAAATGTTAGGAAATACACTTAATTTACAGCCAACATATATATATATGCAACCTAAACAAGAGTGATGTTATGATCCTCTGTCATGATTGTGGGAATACTGAAGGTTAGAAATCTAGTGAGAAGATCTTCTGCACTGTGCTGGAGCATCTTCTTGTGAGATTTAGGGCACTATGAGATGTATGTAAAGCACCTATACACTGTGCCTCTAACTTAATTAACACTTTGAGGTGTATGCAATGCACCAGTACTCTGTGCCTTTCTAGTAACATTAAAGTTTTAAGATGTACTGTATGTAATGCACCAGTGACCTGTGTATGCCTTGAAAAACTCGACAATACATTGACTAAAAAAGCCAAATACCATACTCAGGTCAATAATACAGAAAAATTGATGAATAATTGAAAGAAAGTCCCAATTATTGGACCAATGATGCAGATAATTAATCGCCAGTCAGTGGGTCACGTAAAATTATCACCATGTGAAATGCATGCTTACCAAATTGTAAGCCAAAACGTGCAGATGGCCGTAACCCCAGCCTGGGTTGTTGATCTTGTGAGAAGAACTAAGACGTTTGGAATCCACTCAAAGCAGATATGCATAGGTTCCACAAATATTGGTATATGTTAAACAATAAAATTTCATTATAGCGTGATACTGTAAAAATTATGAATTGTGCACAATAGGTGCAAAAAACCTAACATCGTGACCAAGCCAGGAAACGACAAACGCCACCTTGTGAAAAGAGCAACTAAAAGTGTCCCATCACCACACGAAGGGCGTCCTTACCAGATGCTGGAAAAAACAGGCAGATGTCTCCTTTGGAAAGGCAAGATGTCATCTGAACCCAAAATAATCACTTGAATGATGGACGCTATATGGCGCTCACAGCGTGGGACCAAAGGGATCGTCAGACCATAAATGACTCAAGGGAAGATACAACACACTATAGCGTAATACCATTGTCACGGAACGTCCCACACTCCGCTTGAGTGCTTCCGTCAGTATACCGCTTCCTAAGTTCTGGAACACGAGTCCAATGAATCTGGCTATAGGAACCCCCAAGAACTAGACAACACCAGTCTTGGAGTACATCAGGACTAACTCTTTATTTGAGATCTCACACACATTTATACAGCAGGCTGACTCAAAGCTAACCTAATTAACATGAGCTAATTTACTAAAACATTTACCCAGACCAGATGACAGACTTGTGGGCCCCGAGCTTCACACAGTAGTATAAACACAATAGCTGGAGCTAATTACAATTAACAATACAAACAACAATCTCCCCCCTCCTCAGCCTAGTCATCAACAGTTCGTCTCCTAGCCAGTGCTGGTGGCTAATATGATCAGCTCACTCAATTAACATAAACACAGGTAGTTGGAGTTGATGACACCAGCATCTCCTCACAGGATGTGTCCCAACAGTATAATTCAGTCTTATCATTCTAATATGGCATATAAAGGGTTCCCAGAGTCTGTGTGTTTTGGGGGGACATGGAGCTGAATCCAAAGTAACACCAACCCCAGGGTCCCCAGGCATACAGTTCACAGAGAGCACCATTCCCCCAAATGCTAGAGCCCATAATCGGTGGGCAAGAGGCTTGCGTTTAGTCCCCTCCAATAGCCTCTGTCCCAGGTGAGTCTGTCACATTTCTCCCCCATCAAAGGTTGACTAACAAGGTCCCAGACCTCCACCTGGTCTGGACATGCGTTAGTCAGGCAGAGTGAACTCACATAGTCTTCCCGCATGATCTCCTTTCTTGGCTGCACTAATAGTTGACCTCAGTAGGTGTGGGGCAGAGGTCATTTACTCTCTGTCTGGCTGCCAGGGCTTCAGCTGGATTGTTTTTAACATTCCTGGGCTCAGTCTGCTGCTGGGCAGAGGGGCAGATCACCCCATCTTCCTGAAGCTGTAGAGAGACACTAGGTGCTAGGCAGAGGCCAGCGATGCTCTGCCCTGTTGCCAGCGATTCAGCTGGGAGTAGCAGCTCCACTACATCAGCTTGTCGTCGGAGAGAGGGGCCAACTGCCCCGGCTCCCTGGAACTCCACAGTTGTTGCCGGTGCTGGGAAGAGGTTGGTAGCACTCTGCTCTGTTGCCAGCACTTCTGCTGGGGACTCCGCATCCTCCGCTCCAGCTAACTGTTGGGGCAGGAGGCTGGCTTCCTCCACTCCCAAACTGTGTAGTTGCCATTGGAAAAGGGAGCCGGCTGCTTCCTTTTCCATTCCCTCCTCTGGCTGCTGGGACGACATGTCGATGGTACTGTCTCCCAGGTGCACGGATCTTTGCTGGGGAGGAAAGTCCACTTCCTCCACCCTGGCCAACTGTTGGGGAGGGACAACACACACCTCCTCTCCCTTCTCCCCCTGTATCTGCTGCTGGGAAGTGATTGCCACCTTCTCACCCTGAGCCTCCGAAACTGCCACAGGTGTGGAGCAGAGGTCTTGGACCCTCTGTCCGGTTGCCAGCACTTCTGCTGGGGGTTTTCTAGGTGGTTCCTCCTCTACAGAAACGTCTATTAAATCCCCAGTCTCTGGAAGTGGTAAAAGTGTGGGACAGAGGTCTTGGACCCTCTGTTCAGTTACCAGATCTTCAGCTGGAGAAGTTTGTTTTAACTCCATAGATGCTGCTGGCAGAAAATCACATGTCCCTGTCAGTGTTGTGGGAGAAAGGCCGACTACGTCTTCTCTCAAGAAGGCCGAAGCCACTGTTGGTGCTGAGCAGAACACAGTGAACTTTGGCCCTGATAGCAGCTCTTCTGCTGGAGGCTCATCAGGTTGTTCTTCCTCAGCAGAAAAGTCTATCAAATCCCATGTCTCTGCAACTGATGTCTGGGGATAGAGGTTCACCATCTCCTGTCCATGGAACCCAGAAGATGCTATCATTTCTGGGCAGAGGTTAGCAGAGCTCTGCCCTGTTGTCAGCACTTCAGGTCTGGGGATGGCAATCTCCGGATTTTCCACTGCCGATTCTCTGGCATGCTGCTGAACTTGTTCTAGCAGTTTCCTGTATGCCCTTTCCAGATGCTGTTCCTTCCTTAGCAAATGGTCCAGATCAGGTTTGAGCTCTGAGACCCCCTGCAAGACCGAGCATAGACTCTCTATATTCTCTCAGGTCCTCAAGGTCAGGTTCCCCTTCATCGCCAAACATAAAATGATCTGTAAGGCTCTCCCACAGCAATCCAGGGCCGCCAAAGTCATATCCCTCCGGAGAGCATTCTGTTGTCTCCCCTAAATATCCCTCCTTTGCGTGCCATTGCAGAGCCCGATAACAATTGTCCAGCTCTATCTCCTGCTGGACCAGCCTGTCCAACTCAGTCACCCATTGCTCCTGGGGCCGCTCTCCCAGGAATGCCACCCGTAATGCCCGTTGGTCACTGGCCCGTTGCTCTTGGGTTGGAAAGCACTTGCCCTCTTTTATACCAGCGAGCTGGAGGGCTCCGATCCAGAACCCCGCCCGAATCTGCTGCCTGAGCTCCAGGTATTCATCCTTAGACACAGTCCTGGTGTATGTTGAAAGGATGATCCGCAGCAGCCCCCAGGAACTCTGATGCCAGGTCCATATTTCCGCTGAGGTGACTGAAGTCTGCTATGCTGATCTTAGATCCAGTTGGAGGTTTGGATGTCCCAGACTGCAGGAAGCTTTCCCGCTGCTTGCCACCAATGTCACGGAATGTCCCACACTCCGCTTGAGTGCTTCCGTCAGTATACCGCTTCCTAAGTTCTGGAACACGAGTCCAATGGATCTGGCTATAGGAACCCCCAAGAACTAGACAACACCAGTCTTGGAGTACATCAGGACTAACTCTTTATTTGAGATCTCACACACATTTATACAGCAGGCTGACTCAAAGCTAACCTAATTAACATGAGCTAATTTACTAAAACATTTACCCAGACCAGATGACAGACTTGTGGGCACCGAGCTTCACACAGTAGTATAAACACAATAGCTGGAGCTAATTACAATTAACAATACAAACAACAAAATCTCCCCCCTCCTCAGCCTAGTCATCAACAGTTCGTCTCCTAGCCAGTGCTGGTGGCTAATATGATCAGCTCACTCAATTAACATAAACACAGGTAGTTGGAGTTGATGACACCAGCATCTCCTCACAGGATGTGTCCCAACAGTATAATTCAGTCTTATCATTCTAATATGGCATATAAAGGGTTCCCAGAGTCTGTGTGTTTTGGGGGGCATGGAGCTGAATCCAAAGTAACACCAACCCCAGGGTCCCCGGGCATACAGCTCACAGAGAGCACCATTCCCCCAAATGCTAGGGCCCATAATCGGTGGGCAAGAGGCTTGCGTTCAGTCCCCTCCAATAGCCTCTGTCCCGGGTAAGTCTGTCACAACCATCAACACTGATTTATTAAAATAAGAAACGCACTTACAAAAAGCGATAAAATTCATGCATAAAATGTAAGCCGGCCGGCAAATTTCAAAAGCTCCCATCCTCCTCGACGAGACAAGCGCGGTGATGTCAGCACGTACCTCCTCAGACGCGTTTCGTCATAGCTAACATTATCAATGGGGAACGGGCAGCGTGCTGAGTCACCACATTTAATGGAACCACACCTCGGTCTGAGTCATGGATGTGAGTCAAAAGCTGCCATCTTAATCATGGGCAGCCCTTACTACTATACTAAATTTAAAAACAAGACCATAGGACATTCAAAAACGGAATTTAGGCAAAACATGGAATCGAAGAAACACCTAATCAATGAATATACACATGAGGCTTAAGAGGAACTGTTCTAGGGAGGATGTCTTTTTGGAACAAGCTGAGATTCTTACCCAGAGATTTTTAGAGAAGGGCTACACCAAGGACAACTTAATGATTGCTCTAGACTCTGTAAAAAATGGGGATCAAATGTTCCGATTTATAACAGTTTCTTTCCCCTTAGCGATAGAGATACGTTTGAATCATGATCATGTTTATAATAATATACCATACACCCAAGTGAGAGAAGGTCTTTCATGTTCATCCTATGTGCCCCCTTCGCTCGACACACCCAATCCAGGATGCCCAGTTATGGGGGGGTTCAGCCAGTTGGGGTTTTTCCAGGCCAAATCAGGGTGTAAAAAGACCTGTCGAAAGAAGCAAGGAGTCAGAGGGGGGAGGCGCCTACGAACAGCATAAAAGGCCAAAAACATAATTGGCAATGGTATCTTTAATTCAAGTACTAAAATTCTTACAGATTCTGAAAAAATGGTTTTGGACAAAGGGTTAAAGTTTGTACCACCAAGAAGTCTGGACAAATTCCAGACTTACATGGATATACATAAATTTGTGAGAAAATTAAATATTAAGAGATATCTGACGGTCAACCCTATTACTAGTAGGAGTAATCAGCCAAACAGTGATTATCTTCATTCGGGTTTGGCTAATGCCTCATTATTCAACCCCCCGGAGCTTTAGCTCCATCTCTAAAAGTCTTTAGAGATGTGATGTTAAGAGATCTCAATTCTTTGTAAGTTAAAAAAAGCTAATAATTCAAAAATTATGTAGGAGGGTCTTGATCCCTTGTGTCATAACAAGGATCTTGTAATTAGATTGGCAGATAAGGGGAGTGGTATTGATATAAATGATAAGTAAGTGATATAAATCTGAATACACATGTAATTTGTCACGAATTGTATCGAAGGGATTGTCAGCAGGTATCCTATGCAAGAAGGAAAGTTTATTTTTGATACCTAAAGCACCTAGGACCCCAACAATGTATTACTTGCCCAAGATCCATAAGGATCCTATCTGCCCCCCGGGGCGCCCTATTGTAAGTGGAATCGATTCACTGACGTCCCGGGTGGGCAGATACATTGATTTTTATCTACAGCCTCTTGTCCACCAAATGCCTTCAGTTGTCAAAGACTCTAGGCATGTATTAAATATTTTGTCTGGTATAAATATGAAATCAGGGATACTGCTGTCAACAGCCGATGTTGCCTCCCTCTGTACTGTAATACCACATGATTTGGGTTTAGATGCTGTGTCTGGTTTTCTGGTCCGGGACTCTGGTTTATGCTCTGATCAGATCTCCTTCTTGATGGATTTATTAGAATTTGCAGCAACCCATAATTATTTTTGGTTTGGTAATCAGTTTTATAAACAAAGTAGGGGGGTTGCTATGGGGGCTAAGTATGCCTCTAGCCTGGCCAGGTGGGAGGAGGATTTCATCTATGCACAGGACATACCCCAATTGATCCTGTGGATTCGTTACATAGATGACATCCTCCTCCTATGGGAGGGTGACGCCTTATCTCTTCAATCATTCACGGCCTTTCTTAATAATAACCAGAGAGGCATTGAGTTAAAGTATGAAATGAGCCCAACTGAAATACATTTTTTAGACTTGAAAATTAGGGTGGAGAACAAATACTAATTGCTGCAAGAGAAAAAAAAGGAACTTAATTTTCAAGGACACAATTATCAAATTTTTGCTGACCTATCTTAACTTACTATTACTAAAAGACGATCCATGAAACCCCAACTAATGGAACTGCAACGCCACAACATTATGTATCAATGGGGATTCCCCTTTTCAGTCAGATTTAACTACCAAGGTACAATTTACAGAAGCAGATCAGCAGATGAACTACAACAAACCCTTTTAAAATTAAATCTGACAGAACCCACAAGCAGCAACTCTCCCACACGCAGAAGAATGGCATCATCTTCACCTTCAGGCAGCACCCAGAAAATTTCAGAACAAAATGGGAATCATCATTCTCACAAAAGAGGCCGTTATGCCACATCATCCATGGACCAAGAAGATTCAATGGACTGACATCCTAATTCCTGATATCTCTTCATTTATTATACTAAGAGATGGTTCTCTATAAAAAAACCTATATTTATAACTAAATGTAACTGCATTCTGATAGTCACACACTGTGTGGGATCATGTTACATTCCAGTTATATTTCTTATTACTTCTGATTCATATAGCCTTAGAATATATAAGTGAAATAAGGAAATTCTTGTTCAGTTATATATTATCAGGTAATAACAATAGATTTATTACTTTTTAGGACAAATATGTTCAATAATCCAGAAGTAATGGAAGCTTTTTCTTTCTTTTCTTAAAACAAATATATTATTACCTAACTAGTTCCTAGAATTATGTTTTTGTTTATTCTAATCTGAAGCAATACAACCTCAATTTTATGAGTTAACATATCTAAACAGTTACATATGAATAAAATATGTAATTGTTTACTCTAAAAGGGTTAAAATCCCAAAATAATTCAAACTATCTTCATCAATACCAAAGTTATTAACAGTACCTTTCTAACTGAATTATTTAGCCTAGGGAAAAACTAACCATACACAACCACCCTGGAATAAATAATTTCAACAAAAACTATATTCTGCACTCCAATTAATGAAACATCATTTTGATGTCTTTTGACATAGCACTTCTCTCCTGTAAGCGGAAGATCCGTGTACCCCCATTAGCCCTCCTCATTCTCCCAACCATATTATGTGGGAGTGTGACGAAGGCACTTATTCCCCTGAGAGAGATATTTATTCTCTTTCACGGGTAAATTGTGATTACTTGCAAAAAATAATTTATACAATGTATCATCTAATCTCATATGTTTTTTGTTTACTCTTTACTCCAGAATTCACTGGTTTCTTTTCTATCTATTCATCTCTTCAGTCCACACAGGTTGATCTGCGCAGTCAGCTCTGCATAACAAAAAGTAAGTCAAAACTATTTGATCTGTTGCCATGGCACCACTGAATATACTTTCCCTGAATGTTCAGGGAATAAATGTCCCTCAAAAAAGGACCAAAGCCTTCCGTACTTTCCATAACAAGAAGGCTCACATAGTATGCCTCCAAGAAACACACTTCACCAAAGATTCTACTCCAAAATATATTTCTCCTTTTTATCAACAAATTTACACGGCTTCTGCCTGTACCAAGCAAAGGGGAACTCTAATTGCATTTCACCGATCCACACCATTCACCTTATCATCAGAAATTAAAGACCCAGAAGGTAGATACCTGATACTCATGGGTTATATAATGGATACAGCGATCACGGTGATTTCCTACTACGCTCCTAACAAACAACCTACACCATTCCTCTCACATATATTACAAGTGATTAATACACACAAAATAGGAACAGTGATAATGTGTGGGGATTCAAACCAGGTCCTCCTCCCATTTCTAGATAAATCACCTTTTACACCATCCAAAATAACCTCTAGATTACCTTTTTCTCAACTTCTTTCCAAATACAATCTGGTAGATTCATGGAGAGAAAGTAACCCAATGAAAAAGAAATTCACTTATTTCTCGCACCCTCATCAAACCTTCACCAGAATAGATCATATTTTTCTAACAATAGGAATGATACCAGAAATTATTGCATCAGATATAATTCCGATTCCGTGGTCTGACCATAATGCAGTATACACTACTATAGCCTCAGCCATACCAAAAGCGCATGACCCAACGTGGTACTTACCGGACATAATGCTCAAGCACCCACTACATCAGATGGCCATTGAACAAGCTTTAAAGGAATACATATCAATTAATAATACAACAGACATCTCCCCAATAACACTGTGGGAAGCTCATAAGCCTGTCTTGCGTGGTACAATACAAAGACAAATGGCACTATTTAAACGGGAACGCAAAAATCTAGCAAACAAACTAGAACTCAATTTTAATGCAGCCTACATATCATTTCAAGATAATCCATCTCAGAGTACAAAATCTCATCTGGAAAAATCTAGATTGGAATACGATCTATTTCTCACTGAGTCAGTTGATAAATCCCTCAAACGCTCCAAACACAATTTCTACATGAATACAAACAAACCAGGTACATATTTGGCTCGGGCATTAAATTCAACTAACAAATCTTTCAAATCAATACATTTGAAATTATCAAAAAATGTTTACACTTGTAATCCAGTTAAAATAGTCCATAAATTTCACTCACATCTCGCAACTTTATACAAGACAAACAATGAATTTAATCCTACAGAGGCTGAATCCTTCTTCTCAAAAATAACCTTACCTGAGTTATCTCAGAATCAAAAAAACAGTTTGGATGAGCCTATAACTATAGATGAAGTTGCTAATGCCATAAAAGACCTAAAACTTAACAAAAGACCAGGCCCAGACGGCTACTCGGCTTTATACTATAAAACATTCTCAGAAATACTCTCTCCCATTCTCACTGAAACTTTTAACAAACTTCTAGATGGACATTCTTTTTGGCAAGAAACACTAATGGCAATTGTTTGTATGATCCCAAAACCCCTTTCTGATGATACTTCCTGTGTGAATTATCGGCCTATCTCTCTGTTAAACCTCGATATTAAATTATTAGCAAAAATAATAGCAAAACGCCTCAATAGCATTATAGGAAAATTAATACATAGAGATCAAGTAGGCTTCATGCCAAATAGACAGGCAGGCGATAATATACGCAGGGCAGTGTTATTGGCACATATTGCTAAAAAACGGAAAATCCCTTTATGTTTTCTATCTCTCGATATTAAGAGGGCATTTGACACAGTATCCTGGCAATATATGCAATATTCATTACAATATTGTTTTGGACCCCACTTTTTAACATGGATCAAAGCATTATATAATAAACCCAAAGCCTATATAAAATATGCTGGATACAAATCTGAAGCCTTTAATATCGAAAGAGGTACCCGACAGGGTTGCCCATTATCTCCCTTATTATTTGCCCTTATACTCGAACCCATGGCCCAATACATCAGAACAAACCAAACTATAACTGGCATTGAAGTAGGAGGTATTACACACAAATTATGTATATTTGCAGACGATATATTACTTTTTCTATCATCACCACAGGTCTCTGGTCCTAACTTAATACCAGCTCTTGATGAATTTGCAGCCCTATCCGGCCTTATGATTAATCCTAAGAAATGCCTAGTGCTTAATATTTCACTCACAAACATGGAATTGATCCCGGCTAGGGCTGCACTCCCATTCACATGGGCAGAAAAATCAATCCCATATCTTGGAATTCATTTAACAGCATCTCATTCTGACTTATTCTCAACCAATTATCCTCCTGTATTAAGACAGATCACAAATCTAATAAAACAATGGTCGCAACTTCCTTTATCCTGGATAGGGAAGATTAATGCAATCAAAATGACTATTCTACCCAAATTGCTTTATCTATTCAGAGTCCTCCCTATTCCAATTCCTTCCTATTTTTTGAGAATAGTACAAAAAAGAGCAACTTCGTTTATATGGGGCTCTTCTAAACCACGTATACCTATACACACACTACATCTTCCCAAAAATAAAGGAGGCCTGGGATACCCTAATTTTACTAACTGCTACAGAGCAGCACATTTGGCCAGTCTGTCCAAATACCATGCAAAACAGGAAATCCCATTATGGGTATTTATAGAGGCTTCAGAAAATGACCCTCTATTAATATCAAATTTATTATGGCTTGATCCTAAAGACCGCTTTAAAATTCATAATCCCATAACCAAACACTTCTTATCTCTCTGGGATAAACTAAAAACCAAATATCAGTTACAATCTCCACACAATCCTCTCCTTTCTTTTATCAGAAATCCGGCCTTTTATCCGGCATGGATCTACCCAAATTCTTTTAAAGCTTGGACAACATCAGGCATTCAGACACTAAATGACTTCATAGCATCTAAATCATTCCTTTCATTCCCATCGCTTAGAGAAAAATATGATCTACCAAACTCTGAGATATTTAGATATCTCCAAATCAAAAATTTCTATACACCATTCCTAAAGGGGGATACACCATTATCCCAATTATCCATTTTTGAATCAATCTGTACAAAAGATCCATTTGCTAAAGGTACAATTTCATCACTTTATAATCAATTATATGGAGTAGCAAATCTTAATAGACCCTCTTACGTTCAGAGGTGGGAGGAGGACCTGGGACGAACTTTAGAAGACACGGACTGGTCTAACATATGGCTCACATCTAAGTCATCTTCACCCAACATCTTAGCACTGGAGACAAATTATAAAGTCCTAACTCGCTGGTACCTTGTACCCGCTAGAGTGGCAAAATATTCACCTAATACCTCAGCTCTTTGTTTTCGAGGATGCCCAGAAATAGGCACATATTTACACATATGGTGGACGTGCCCAGTAATCCAAACCTTCTGGAAGGAAGTCTTCGTGATTGCATCTAAAATATTTAAAAAAAAAATACAACCAGATCCATATTTAACTTTACTTAATCTAAAACCAGAATGGTTAACACTCTCTCAATTCAAACTTATGATCCAACTAATAACGGCTGCAAAACAAACAGTGGCCAAGGCATGGAAATCTCCTACATTGGTACTAGCAGAAACAATTCACAGAATGAATAATACAATGTCCCATGCTAAGATGGTAGCCATCGATCAAAATCAAATTCCAAAATTTGAAAAACTTTGGCATCCTTGGATAAAACAACAGTTCCTGTCAAACTTCAATGACTCTGTCCTGTTGCCATGGTAACAGATTAAATGACTTACAGAGACACCCATTCTAAGGCTTCAAAGAGAACTAAAAAGAATAATAAACTGACGAGCGGGACAACCTTGTGGACCATACCTCTACCTTTCAACCCTTTTTCTTCTTTCTCTTTCCTTTTCTCCACCTTACGATTAAAGCTCATTATCAGAATTTATTTGACCTATACACACTCTACTTGTAAACAATATGTATAGTAGGTATAAATCATTTAAATACCTACAAAAGTAACTAAGGAAATGATATATATCTTTAATTTAGGTTTACGTGAACCCAATGTTTAATATTTGAAATTTCATGATATTTACCTATATAAACCCTACTGTAAAACAATTAGCTTACTTTATAGATCCTTGTAAACTTACTTTATGTATCTTTATAACATTGTATACTAAATAAACTTCTTTTGACAAGGAAAATTAGGGTGGAGGGAGATAAACTCAATACTTCAACTTACTTTAAGCCTACAGACAGGAACTCATTCATCCCCACTAGTATTTGCCACCATAGGCCTTGGCTTGGATCAGTTCTGAAAAGCCAATACATGAGGCTTAAGAGGAACTGTTCTAAGGAGGATGTCTTTTTTGGAACAAGCTGAGATTCTTACCCAGAGATTTTTAGAGAAGGGCTACACCAAGGACAACTTAATGACTGCTCTAGACTCTGTAAAAAAACTAAATAGAGCTGATCTCCTTGTGGAAAATTCACCCCAAAATTCACCCCAAAACTTGGATAGATCTTCAACAACAGTCCCCTTCCTGACTACTTATTCATTGCAACATAGAAATATTAAGCAATTAGTATCCAGACATTGGCACATTGTTTGCAACGATCGGGTGCTTGGTAATATCTTACCAGATAAACCCCAGGTGGTCTTCAGAGGGGCATCCTCGTTGAGGAATAGGGTGGCTCCCAATATTCTCGACCTACCCAAGAAAAATGTGAGTTTTTTTGATCAGTTAACAGGTTATTATCAATGCCGTAGGTGTAGGGTTTGCTCACTTAATAGTTGCACCCATAGGAGAACTACCAGTTTTTTGTCCACTAGTACTCAAATACGGTTTGATATTAAACCTTTCATTACCTGTTCTTCAACTGGTGTGGTATATTTACTCCAGTGTCCATGTGGATTACAGTATATAGGGAGGACTAAACGCCCCCTACATGTCAGGTTAAATGAACACATTACGAACATCAAATCAGGATTCAAGAAACACTCAGTATCCAAACACTACCTGTTAGTACAGGAACCTTCAAATACCCTTTTTTTTCTTTTTCTTTTCCCTTTTTTTCATATTTAATATTTTTATTACTGGTTTAAGAGGAAGAAAGGCATACATTTTACCAACATCAAATATAACATATTATGCATGTCTATATGCTAATCTAATATACAAATAAATTAATTTTCTTCTAAAACCAAGACCATGCTCTCTAATTACAACAAAGTCAAAACCTCATTACAATCCCTCAAACGCATTAAGGCAGAGATCCTCTCCCATCCCTAATCAAAATATATCTCCAACTCCATCCTGGGGGGCTCTATCTATATTTTCCTTAAGTGTCTAACTCTCTCTTACCTCTATATTTACAAAAAAAACCCACACAAAATACCCCCCAAAAAAATAAAAAAAAAAAAAAAAAAAAAAAAAAAAATAAAACCCCTAAGGGGAGGGAGGGGCAGAGCCCATCTCCCGCCTCCCCCCAAATACCCTTTTTTTATGGGCATTGATAAATGTAGTCCAAATTGGTGTGGCAGTTCTCTTGTGAGAGAGATCTCTAAACTTGGAATGTCATGGATACATAAAGCCAGAACTTATCCGCCCTATGGGCTCAATATTGATGTGGACATGAATGCCTTCATTGACAATTATTAGGTTGAACTTACTGTAAACTTGGTCTGAGACACATATGTGGGGTTCTGCACACATGTTTTCAAATCTATGCCTATGTACAGATTATATTAATGCTGGGTGCATAGGCATATATATTTGATTGGGTGATTAGATTTAATTATTTATTTTAATTTTATTTTATTTTTATAAAAATAATTATTTTTCATATGGACTATTATTATTTTTCAAAATTTCCTAGGTTTATATATAATTTTTTCATTTTTAAAATAATTTATATGATGAATATAATTTTCATGTGCTTTATATAAATTATTCTTCACAACAACAATTATTTATTTATTATTAATATTTTTTATTTATTATTAATATTTTTGCATTAATTGTTGTTTATATACATCTTCCGGTAACTATTATTGCTATGGAGATGTATTACTATTTTCACATACATACTCACTATACAGGAGTTTGTTACCTTTGTGCTTTTAATTAACATCAGATTCACGTTTTTTATATTCACTTTATCCAGTAATTTTCAGGTTTATAGATTCCTCTAATATATTCATTGATTAGGTGGATTTAGCCTTCGATTCCGTGTTTTGCCTAAATTCCATTTTTGAATGTCCTATGGTCTTGTTTTTAAATTTAGTATAGTAGTAAGGGCTGCCCATGATTAAGATGGCGGCTATTGACTCACATCCGTGACTCAGACCGAGGTGTGGTTCCATAAAGGGTGGTAAACAAAACAGGCTGCAGGCTGACATCCATACGCTGATTGCTGCAGCCGATTGTCCTTTCTTTGATGCATGCTGTTTTGAACCTCAATTGTAAGTTACTACATTAATGTTTTTTACATAATATTACGGGCTTCACTATGGGTCCTTCATTTCTCTCTCTGGGTTTATGATGACTACATGCCTGAAAGCCATAATTCTGAAGTGATCATTGGGAGTTGTATATACATGAAGGAAGTTTCATGGAGGTTGTTGTCTGAAGAGGGGTCCCGGTTGGCTGGATTCACTGGATGCTATTGAGAGATAACCATTCATGCCTAGTCCATAAAAGGTGGTGACTCAGCACGCTGCCAGTTCCCCATTGATAATGTTAGTTATGACGAAACGCGTCTGAGGAGGTACGTGCTGACATCACCGCGCTTGTCTCGTCGAGGAGGACAGGAGCTTTTAAAATTTGCCGGCCGGCTTACATTTTATGCATGAATTTTATCGATTTTTGTAAGTGCATTTCTTATTTTATTAATTCAGTGTTGATGGTATTATGCTATAGTGTGTTGTATCTACCCTTGGGTCATTTATGGTCTGACGGTCCCTTTGGTCCCACGCTGTGAGCGCCATATAGCGTCCATCATTCAAGTGATTATTTTGGGTTCAGCTGACATCTTGCCTTTCCAAAGGAGACATCTGCCTGTTTTTTCCAGCATCTGGTGAGGAGGCCCTCCGTGTGGTGATGGGACACTTTTAGTTGCTCTTTTCACAAGGTGGCGTTTGTCCTTTCCTGGCTTGGTCATGATGTTAGTTTTTTTTGTATCTATTGTGCACAATTCATAATTTTTACAGTATCACGCTATGATGAATTTGTATTGTTTAACATTTACCGATATTTGTGGAACCTATGCATATCTGCTTTGAGAGGATTCCAAACGTCTCGGTTCATCTCACAAGATCTACAACCCAGGCTGGTGTTACAGCCATCTGCACGTTTTGGCTTACAATTTGGTAAGCATGCATTTCACATGGTGATAATTTTATGTGACCCACTGACTGGCGATTAATTATCTGCATCATTGGTCCAATAATTGGGACTTTCTTTCAATTATTCATCAATTTTTTATGCACCTTTTTTCACTCTGGACTTTATTTAGCGCAATTTTTTTTTTCTTTCTTTTATGGTTATGTTTATCCCATATTAATTGCAGCTTTTTTGGGATTTGTCCACCCTTATTTTTCACTGGACTAGCACAGTTTTCTTTCCCTCAATAATACAGAAAAAGTAAAATGACTCACTAGAGTAGAATTTGATCTGATTTCTTGACCACCTACCTTAAGCCAACTTGCTAACTGGTTGGAAGGTGGCATCAGAAGGAGGTACATCTGTGTGTCCATCAAAGAGAGAACACAGGTTACAGCTGTTGGTCCTGAGAGGTAAAGTAGGAGATTCATTCCTTCCTATCTTCCTTCTCCTCTTGACAGTCCAACTGAGTTATCTGTGCATGTCAGAGGTAGCAGACTCCTCCCTGACTTACACAGGGACCGGCTGCTCATCTTCTAGGGGCAGCAAAGGTATAGCAACAGGTGTGTCTTCACTCAAACAACACTTCAGCCACTCCTCCCCACCCGAGTCCTGTGCCTTCTCAGTTAGGCACCTGTGAAGATCTTCCATAGCTGTGAGGTGGCTGATGGCTACAAGTGAGGGGAGCTATGGTCCAGTCACTTCATCAGCTCTGCCTAAGAGGGAAGAAGATGTCCTTATATAGGCAGTGGTGCTTGGGATGCTGAGCCTGCCAAAAAGGCACCATTAGCTGGTTTGTTGCTATGCAGGTTCTCCAGAAGCAAAAGCTAATAGCTACCTAGAGGAGAAATGCGGGATTGGGAGAAAAGGAGCACCCTTTGTGTTATCCCATGGGGTCCTGCTAAGTGCTAGCAATTTTTAATGCAAAAGAATAGAAAGAAAATAGTTTTATTAATTCGGACAACCATGAAAACTTGAAATCGTATAATGTGTCCAGAACATGATTTTCCAGATGTAATTCTTCTAGTTATCAACTGCTTATTGTGGTAAGGTACCAAAAACAGAGGAATAAACAAGTTAGTGTGGCCGCCCCAAAAGTTTATTTTCAGAATAATGAAAACTAATAAATACTCAAACACATAATGACATGCCAGTTTTTTATACTTCTGAATTTGCTTTATCTTCTGTGTAAACAAAACTCACAGTGAGCCATTTCAGTCACTTAATCAAGGAGTTGAGAATATTAATTCAAAAATTGTGTGAATATTCACTTCAGTTATCCAATCCTATGAAGAGCAAATTCATGTGTACTTTGAATATATCTAACATGACTGGACAATTGAAGTAAATATACTGTGTTAAGATTCTCAACTCATATTATCCAATTTGTGCCAGCTGCATTGCTTTCCATGTAAATTCATATAACTTAACTTCAAGTCACATATTTAGATTTTAGAAAACTTTTATATATTAGTATTAGATAGTATTGTTTTGAAACAATACCATTTCTTGATTTTACATACATTAGGTTCAATATATTTATATTGATAACTTAAATAACAATATGTTCTGAAAATTTAGTTTAATGCTGTCTTTGAGTAAATGTAAAATAAAAGCTATAACTATTGGGGTCAATTTTACACTGCTGGTTTCTGGTTTGTATACTTTTCTTAACTTTGGCCCAAAACTATTTTACCCCCCAAAAAGTGCACATTTGGCACATGATTCACAGTGAATGATGAGTATTCTAAGTCAGTTCTGTGTATAAATGATCTCTTCAACTATTGATCTCTGTGTACTAAGGGCTTTTTTGGCAAAGCAGATAAGACATGCCTGGAAAACATATGAAAACATGCATAGAGCTTTATCTGCTGGATAACAATAAAATTACAAAATATTTATATGAATTTTGTCTTTTAAATTTGGCTATAAATAAAGAAAAAGTTACAAAACCACTATACATTTAGTTCCAAGGAAAGGTGTGTGTGTGTGTGTATATATTTATTTTACACACAAACACAGTATTTCTTTTGTAAAATACTGTACAATAGATGAGTTTGAATAAATAGATGTCAAATATATCAAGTCTCAAATTTGCTTGTGCCTGTGAAATGGTGAAAAACTTGGGTAACCAAAACTGTCCAGAAGCATCGGTTTAAATTACTTTACAGGTCCTTAATATAGAGTTAACCACAAATTATGGCCCCTAGAATTATTTCTCTCATCTAAGCATATGTGGTAATGTACAATCATCATTTTAGCATGCATGCACACCCAATGCTCCCTTTGCATTAATCTGTGTGTACTTGAGGGTGGGTGGGCTTTTGCAATTTTTTTTTCTTTTTATTAAATTATAATTTCTTTAAGTGAATATCAAATACACAAAATACTAATAGTTAAGTAAATGAGTGCTAACATAATCTACTCTTCAAATGAAAAGTTCAGATTTTAAATTATTATTATGTTAGCATTAATTAATATATTAACTATTTTATAAACTATTTATTTTTATCACTGTTTTTTGTGTATTTGATATTCACTTTGTGGGCTGATTATATACATACAGCAGCTGTGTCACTTTTACACTTTTGGGGGGTTATATTGATTATATTATTTATTATTATGTTTTGTTGTATTTTACAAAATATTATTTATTATATAGTGTTTCTGTGCACTAAAATTCATTAAAGTGTATTTTTCCTCAAAAAGTGTGCTTGATAAACTGCTGTGCAAATATCATGTGACATAAAAAATTGCAACTGCCACCATTTTATTCTCCAGGGCCTCTAATCAAAAATAATTTTTGGGGTTCGTAGTAATTTATACACCTAATGTCACCCCTGCACTCTGCGGAAACCAATTGAGCACAGACTGTGCTTGATCTGTTGCCTTCTTGGCCAAATTTTCCCAGGTTTGACAGCTCTGAATCCAGGTTTGTCCTGCATAGGGATGAGCCGAACACATGCAAATATGCGAACACCGTTAAAGTCTATGGGACACGAACGTGAAAAATCAAAAGTGTTCATTTTAAAGGCTAATATGCAAGTTATTGCAGGTTCATGAATTTTAGTGCGTTGTTTGGGGACCTGGGTACTGCCCCAGGGGACATGTAGCAATGCAAAAAAAGTTTTTAAAACGGCCGTTTTTTCAGGAGCAGTGATTTTAATAATGCTTAAAGTGAAACAATAAAAGTGAAATATTCCTTTAAATATCAAGCCTGGGGGTCCCCTTAGTCTGCCTGTAAAGTAGCGCATACGTCAGGTAACTACTTACCGAGGCCGAGATGCCGAGAGTGGTTCCCCCTTGCGACTAGGCGCACTCCGCCCCCAGAATGTGGTACAGGGAGTGGATGGCACGAAGAGGTACAGGCTACCAGCAGGTAGGATAGGGCTTGCGTAGTACTCCTTGAAGAGTTATGGTAGATGTGCAGAGACTGGCAATTTAGGAAGTCCAAAACAGGCCGAGGGCCAAACACTGAAGATAGCAAGCAGATCCGGGTCACAGGCAGAGGGTGAAGCACAGGACATAGCGGGCAAGTTCGGGTCACAAGCAGAGGTTCAAGTACAGGAGAAAGCAGGCAAATCGGGGTCACAAGCAGAGGTTCAAGCACAGGAGATAGCAAGCAAATCGGGGTCACAGGCAGGGAGTCAAACACTGAAGACAAGGCAGAATCCGTTAAACAAGCCGAAGGTCGGGTCCAGGAGAAGAGCAGAGTGGTCAGGGACGATCTGGGTCAAGCAAGTGATTCAACTACAGGAAACAGGAAACAACTCAGACAGGAAGCTGATGTCAAACCAGCAACCCGTCTGAGCAACTGAATGTCTTTAAATAGGCCAGCCAGAGCGTCAAGTTGAGCGTGCGCTAATGCGAACACGTGCGCGTTGTTCCATCGGGCCATGAACGCACGTGCGCCAAAGCATCGTTCCACCGTGTATGTGTTCGTTCCGGAGCACAGTTCGGCAGATACGGCCAGATTGGTTATTTCTCTGACAGCATATTTCCCATGTTTATAACAGTACAGCAGAAAAATTACATTTCCAAAGGAAAAAATATAATTTAAAATTGCTTACGGCTGTAAGGTATTGCTGGATCCCGGCAATATACATAAAAAATCATTGAAAAAAACAGCTTGGGTTCCCCCCAGTCCATACCAGGCCCTTCAGGTCTGGTATGGGTATTAAGGGGAACTCCACACCAACATTTTAAAAAATGGAGTGGGGATACCCCCCAAAATCCATACCAGGCCCTTATCTGAGCATGTAACCTGTCAGGCTGCAGAAAAAGGGAGGGGACGAGAGAGCGCCCCCCTCCTGAACCATACCAGGCCACATGCCGTCAACATGGGAAAGGTGCTTTGGGGGACAAGGGCCTCATCCCCACAACCCTTGCCTGATGATTGTGGGGGTCTGCAGGCAGGAGGCTTATTGGAATCTGGAAGCCCCCTTTAACAAGGGGGCCCCAAGATCCTGCCCCCCTCCTATGTGAATGGGTATCGGGTAAAAAGTAAAAACGTCAGGAGACAGTATTTGACAATTCCTTTATAAAAAAGTGTCCTGCGATGTCCATCCATCTTCAATCACGGCGCCGATGGACCTGAAAAATAGAAAAAAATAAAAGAAAATACTCAGCCTCCTGCCGACTGCTGTCTTTTCGCTGTAACATCTCTTATATAGGCAAGGACGGGGCCACCTGATGACATAACCGGATGACCCCACCCTGTCTGATGGCACATGATGTCAGAAGGGGCAGGGTCACTCAGTTACATCACAGGGTGGCCCCGCTCTTGCCTATATAACAGCTGTCACAGCAGTCAGCGGGACACCTCCCATCAAGGCAGAGGTTTTTTATTGCAAGTCCATGTGCACCATGAAGATGGATGGACATCGTAGGGCCACTTTTTTCTTTTTTCTTTTTTAAGGGACTTGTCAAAAACTGTGTATTGTGGTTTTTAATTTTTGACACTTTTTTGGTGAATGGGTAGGGGTACAATGTACCCGGTACCCATTCACATAAGGGGGCTGGGATCTGGGGGCCCCCTTGTTAAAGGGGGCTTCCAGATTCCGATAAGCCCCCCACCCGCAGACCCCCACAACCACCGGGCAAGGGTTGTGGGGATGAGGTCCTTGTCCCCATCAACATGGGGACAAGGTGCTTTGGGGGGGAGCCTGGTATGGATCTTGGGGAGGACCCTACGCATTTTTTTTTTCATTTTGGTGTGGAGTTTCCCTCAAAATCTATACCAGACCCAAGGGGCCTTGTATGGACTGGGGGGGACTCATGCTATTTTTTTTCTTAATTCTGTCATAGGGTTCCTCTTAACTACTTCAATACACTATATTATATATTGTACACTGCACTATATACCCTGCACTGTATTATACAGTATATACTACACTGACTGCACTATATACTCTGAACTGCAGTATATATACTATATGGACTGCACTATATACTGTAAACTGCAGTATATATACTATACGGACTGCACTATATATTCTGCAGAAAAATTGGGCTTTGGGTGGTGGTGGTGCCAGAACACTGTAACCCCTCACAGTTTTTCTTGTTGGGCGCAGGAATGGGCCCTACTATTAAGTATTATTTCAAAAATTGTAATTACATGCCCCTATTAAACAGGGACAGAAAAATTGTGCCTTTGGTTTTGGTCATGCCACAACATTGTAGCCCCTCACAGTTACTCTTGTTGGGTGCAGGAATGGGCCCTGCTGTTAAATACTATTTCAAAATTGTAATTACATGCCCCTGTTAAACAGGGGCAGAAAAATTGGGCATTGGGTGGTGGTGTCCTAAACCAAAAATATTGTTGGAAGCTAGCATCATCAAGATTCAGGAGATATAGGCATAGGCAGTCTTTAAGGGATCCCAGATCCATAGCAAATTAATTTACATCAGCATCAGGTGCTTGATAGCTGCTGACCCAGGACTGATTCATTTTTATAAATGTGAGCCTATCAACAGAGTCTGCAGACAGGAGTACTCTTTGATTCATTACAAACCCTCCAGCATCACTGAATCTGCGTTTAGAAAGCATGCTGCATGCAGGACAGGCCAGTAGCTTGATTGCATATTGAGCAAGTTCTGGCCAGTGGTCCATCCTCAAGACCCAGTAACTCAGTGGATGCTCTGTTGGAAAGGTCTCCAAGTCTGCTCTTGCCCCTAGATATTCCTGCACCATATAAAGCAGATGCTGGTGATGGTTGCTTGAACCTATCAGACATTGGCGCTGAGGACTGCAAAATTGTTTAACCGTTCTTCCTCTGATCGAACGAAGCCTCAGAAACACGTTGCCCAGCACCAGGAAATGTTAACCTCCCAGGGCCTGGAAAGGCGTTACACAAACTTTTCTTCAAGGCCTCCTGAAGATGTTTCATCCTCTGCTCCCTCTGCAAGGACAGGACGAGTTCTGCAACTTTACCCTTGTAACGAGGACCAAGAAAGGTTGCCAGCCAGTAATGATCCCTCTCCTTGATACCACGAATCCTAGGGTCCTTTCGCAGGCTTTACAGGCTTTTTCCAAGGATAATGCACCAGGCCACGCACCTTTTTTTTTCTTTTCATGCTTTAGTTTTTTTAAATTCCCCCTAGTTGGCTAAGGCAGCGGGGCGTGCAAAATCCATCCATTAAGCACCTTACGGAAGTACAACATTTTTATCTAGGCCCTCCGCACAGCGCAGGAGAGATTTTTCAGTTGATGCTGGTTCTGCCTCAAGTGCCCTGTCCATGTGTGCTCCAGCAGGAAGACTAGAGTCACTGATGCATGCATTGTTGCTGCTCACCATCCTTGTGGCCTCCTCAAATGGTGACAGGACAGTGCATGAAACTTTGATCAGTAGCCACTGGCGTGGCGAAAAGCAAACAAGCTCCCCTGACCCTGTCCTGCTGCCATACTCCCACAGGTACTCATTGATGGCTCTCTGCTGTATGTGCAGCTGCTGCAGCATTGCCAACATTGAGTTCCACATGGTGGGCATGTCACAAATGAGGTGGTTGGTGGGCAGGTTGCATTCCCTTTCAATGTCAGCCAGCCGAGCATGACCGGAAATTACCTCAGATTTTTCTGGCCTGCCTCAGGAGATCTTGTAAACCTGGGTACCTGGTCAAGAAACGCTGCATCACCAAGTTCAGGACGTCTGCCAAACATGGAACGTGGGTCAAGTGTCCCTGTCGGAGAGCGGAGAGAAGGTTGGTGCCATTGTCGCATACAACCATTCCTGGCTGAAGTTGGCATGGCGTCAACCACTTCTAAGCCTGCCCCTGCAGAGCTGACAGAATCTCTGCCCCAGTGTGGCTCCTGTCCCCTAAGCAGACCAACGCAAGCACCGCATAGCATCTTTTAGCTTGACTGCTTATGTAGCCCCTTGAACGCTTACGAAGCACTGCTGATTCAGAGGACAATTCTGCAGAAGAGGCCATAGAGGAAAAAGAAAAGGAGGGGGTGGAGCAGAGAGCTGTGGCAGAATCACCACTAGCTTTTTGGAGGTGTGGTGGTGGAACAAGCTCCAACAACACTGAACCCTGTCCTGCACCCTTCCCAGCTGCCAGCAGAGTTACTCAGTGCACCATGAAGGAAAGGTAGCGTCCCTGCCCATGGCTGCTTGACCATGAGTCAGCGGTAATATGAACCTTACTGCTGACCGCCCTATCCAACAAGGCCAAAACATTGCCTTCCACATGATGGTAGTGAGCCAGAATGGACTTATGTGAAAAGAAGTGCCCTTTAGGAACCTGCCACTGTGGTATAGCACATTACACAAATTCACGAAAGGGGGCAGAGTCTACCAGCTGAAAAGGCAGCAGTTGCATTGCTAGCAATTTGGCCAATTTAGCATTTAGACGCTGAGTATGTGGATGACTGGGACTTAATTTCTTTTTACGGTTCAGCAACTGGGGTAGGGAAATGCCTGCTGAAATGAACTAGTGGTGTTCTAGCAGATTGGCTGCAAGTACTTGTGACACCTATTACTATACCTTCATTCCTCTCAGTGCAGATTTTTGAGTGGACTAGAGGTATAGTAGGGTTTGAGATCCAAGATGAGGAGCAAGAAGAAGTTTGCCCTTTTCTATGATTATTATTAATATTATACAGGATGTATATAGCACCAACAGTTTACACAGCGTTTACAATATAAAAAGTAGACAATACAGTTATAACACAATAAAATACAAGAGGATTTAGAGTGCCCTGCTCAGAAGAGCTTACAATCTAATAGGGTGGGGCAGGTGGTACAAAAGGTTGTAACTGTGGGAAATGAGCTGATGGAAGTGGTAAAAGATTAGTTGGAGGCATGATAGGCTTTCCTGAAGAGATGAGTTTTCAGGGATCGCCTGAAGGTAGCAAGAGTAGGGGAGTAGGGGACAGGTTGAGGTAGCGAGTTCCAGAGGATGGGAGATGTGGGTCTTTCAAGTGCTGTTGCCAACGGACTGCATGGCAGGTCGTCATATGTTGGGTCAAGCATGTGGTGCCCAAGCGGCTGCTGTTCTGGCCACTCTTGATCCTCTTAAGACATAGGTTGCAAACAGTAACGGTGCGATCTGCTGCACACGTGTTGAAAAAGGCCCACACCAAGGAACTCTTAAAAGTCAGCTGGGAGTCAGCAGCGCTCTGCACCTGCGGAGCTCTGCGGTGTGATGCAATAGAGTGGCTGCCCTTAATCTGCCCCTGGAGGATATTCTGCCTCGTTGGAGTTGTGCCTCCTCCTCACTTTCCTCCTCTCTTATCTCAGGCACCCAAGTACAGTTAGTGACCTCACCATCCCCTCCCTCCTCATCACTGAAGCAAAATTGGCAATGTGCTGCAGCTGGGGGGAACATGAGTGCCAGTTTCTTGTCCTTCTGTGGCACCCCCTCTCTCTAGGCTCATGTTACTCTCTTCATCAACCTGGGAACCAACATCGGAGCCTTCAAATTGCTGCGCATCCTCCGGCAGCATGTAACCGACACTGTGGTCGAATAATTCTGGGGACTCCTCTGTGCATGATGGTGGGGCTACGGAAGGAGTAACTGTGGACAAGGAGCCAGTGGAATAGGCCTGTTTTGGCAGCTGCATTGGAAGGCAAACTACTCTGAGCCTGGGTGACAGAGGATGAGGAGGATGAGGACCGCTTCGTTATCCACTCCACCAACTCTTCTGCATGTTGTGGCTCAATAACACGGCCAGCAGCATGTCCACAACCACCACTGTTGACTGTAGACAGAGGCTGCTTGCCCTCTTTTAGTGGTCTGTGAGCATCTGCCTCTCCTTGGTGGTCTTCCTGACATGTTTTTTTTCAACACCGCACTACACTGTATTATATACTGTGTACACCGCCTGAAGTGTATTAGAAACTGTACACCACCGAATGCACTGTATAAATTAGACTACACTGAATGCAGAGTATATATATATATATATATATATATACATACTAGACTGTATATATATATATATATATATATATATATATATATATATATATATTAATACACCGCCTGAAGTGTATTATATACTGTACACCACCGATTGCACTGTATATATAGGCTACACTAAATGCAGAGTATATATATATATATATATATACTTTCCCGCAAATGCCCCATGATGTTCGCTGTTCGGCGAACGGCGAACGCCTGATGTTCGAGTTGGAACTTACGTTCGACTCGAACATCAAGCTCATCTCTAGTCCTGCACAGGGATGGTCACCCACTGCTGGCACCCCCCCCCACTGTTCTCCATCCTGAAACCTGCCATGGACATGAACCCAGGTAATACACATACATGCAGTTCCTGTTTTTTCATTCTCTTTTCCTGCAGCCTGCCAGGTTGCGTGCTCAGATAAGGGTCTGGTATGGATTTTTGGGGTGACCCCACGCCATTTTTTAAAAAAATTTTGGCGCGGGGTCCTCCTCAAAATCCATACCAAACCTGAAGGGTCTGGTATGGATTTTGAGGGGGACCCCACGCCATTTTTTTTATTTTGGTGCGGGGTTCCCCTTAATATCCATACCAGACCTGAAGGGCCTGGTATGGAATTTGGGGGGACCCCCACGCATTTTTTTATAGCCGCGAGTACTTTTAAATGACTTTTTTTCCTTTAGAAATGTCACTTTGCTCTCGGACTGTTGTAAAAACGGGAAACATGCGCCATTTTACAGGCATACTGTAGACACCCCCCAGGTATGACATTTAAAGGAATATTACATTTTTATTGTTTCACTTTAAGCATTATTAAAAACACTGCTCCCGAAAAAACGTCTGTTTTAAAACTTTTTTTTGCATTGATACATGTCCCCTGGGGCAGGACCCAGGCCCCCAAACACTTTTTAAGACAATACCATGCATATAAGCCTTTAAAATTAGCACTTTTGATTTTTCATGTTCGTGTCCCATACACTTTAATGGTGTTCACGTGTTCGAACAAATGTTTTGCCTGTTCGCATGTTCTGGTGCGAACCGCATGGGGGGGGGGTGTTCGGCCCATCCCTAGTCTTCACCTATGTGAATAGTGTTTTTTTGCCCACTATCAGTACTAGAAGAGTTGAGCAAACGGTTCAGGCTGAGCAAAAGTTCGGCCCAAACATCGCTCTTTTGCCCGTTCAGTGCACAGTGCATTCTAGGGCCCTAACTGGATGAAGCCTTGCACCTGATTGCTGGTCAGGTGCAAGGCTTTGTCAATTAGGGCACAAAGCACTGTCAGTGCCCTGATTGGACAAAGTGATGATGACTTTGTCATATCACGGCTCAGTGCTCATAGTCTCAACCCACACTATAAAAGGTTCCTGTGGAGTGGAGATAGATGGAGCAGGGCTCAGTTTGCTACTAGCGAGTTAGTGTGTTCACTTATTTTGACTCTGAGTGTAGAGTGTTAGTGCAGTGTTAGTATAGTGTGAGTATAGTGTGTCAATAAGATGTAGTGCAGTGTTTAACACAGCATTACATAACATTTAGTGCTGTATACCCATTTTTTTTTTTGGTTGCTGCATGTTTTTTTATTTTCCATTTTTTTTATAGTTTATACATTTCTGTCAGCGTCAGTCATCAGTTTAAAATGCACCAAACACCACTTTTCCTTCAATAAAGTGCATCTAATCAAATGTTTTCGAGTTTCTATTAAATTTGGGTAATAAGTCCCCCCTGCATCATGTCTGGGAGGCCAACAAGGAGAGGCAGACATTCCCATGCCACTATGAGGGGACCAGCAGTGTCTGTGCCCACAGGCAAAGGTGGATGTAGTGTGTGCTCAGGCTGGGTACATTTGTCTCTGGTGATGTTGCCCAGGCTATCCAGCATGCAGAGCAGGTGGTGGACTGGCTTACTAAATCATCCTCCTCATTCTCTATGACCCAAACTAGCACTAGTGCACAGTCTACCACAGCTGGCAGAGTGGCTTATTCTGCCTCCTTGTCCACAGCTACCCCTGCCATAGCCCCAGCATCAGGCATGGAGGAGTCTTATCTGAATTATCTGAACACAGCGCCAGCCACTTGCTTCTTGAGGATGCACAGACATTACTTGATTCTGATGTTGGTTTTGAGGTAGAGGAAGGGATTAACATGGGCCTACAGAGAGGGGAGAACAGTGATAAACAACAAATTGGCAGTCATGTTCCCCCAGCAACAGCGTATTGCCAAGTTGGCTCCAGTGATGATGAGGATGGAGGGGATGATGAGGTCACTAATGGGACTTGGGAGCCGGATAGAGCACAGGAGGAAAACGAGGGGGGCACAACCCCAACAAGGAAGGATGTCCTCCTGAGGCAGCCATCATGGAAGAATAGAGAACAGCCACCCTATTCCATCAAATTGTGAAGCTATCTCCTGGTCCACTTTCCACAGCTCAGCTGTATTTTTAGCACATGTGCAGCCCATCGCACTGTTGCAATTTGTAATTTCTGCCATGATCAGATCAAGCATTGCAAAAACACCAGCCATTTGGGTACCACATGCTTGACAAGGCATTTAACCTTCCACCACTCAGCCCATTGGCAAGAGCACCTGAAAGCCACACATAAGGAACACAATTCTTCTCCTCCTCACTCCCCACCTTTCATGTCTATATCTCATGACATCTCAGCAGGCTCCACAGACAGGGATGATGGTATAGCAAAGGATGTCACAGGTCTTTGCAACATGTCTGCCAGCAGCCGACCACAAGCCATAGAGTATAGTAGGCAATTTTCTCTACCCCAGCTGATGCATAAAAAAAAACACACTCACTGCCACCCTCATGCCTAGCATCTAAATTTCAGCTTGCAGGAAAAATCTATTTAAATGTCATTTTTTTTCCTTTATAAATGTCAGTTTGGCTGCACCAGGTTCTATAAACGGTACAGATGCGTCACTTTACAAGCAGACTAAGGGGACCCCCCCCCCCGGCACTATATATAAATATTTTTTATTTTTTACTGTTTCACTTAAAGCATCACTAAAATCACTGCTCCTTTAAAAATTATCTTTAAAAAAAAAAAAATTGCATTGGTACAAGTCCCACAGGGCAATACCCGGGCCCCCATACCCTTTTTATGGCCAATAACTTGCATATAAGCCTTCAAAATGGGGAATTTTTATTTTTCATGTCTTTCAAGTTCATGTCTTATAGACTTTAATAGGGTTCATGGTTCAGGTCTGAACTTTTTCAATGTTCGAGAGTCCTGGCGCTAACCGAACAGAGGGGTGTTCGGTCCATCTCTAAGAACAAGTATTCTGCCTATGTTTACAAATATTTTGTATTAATAACTGTAAGCTAAAATGATGATGCTGTTATCATTTTTGACAACCATATATACTGATTATAACAGTTTATAGTTTCTAACAAAATAAACATAACTTTGTTTTATTGTAATGGTCCACCACCTGTATTTTTTTTGGCCTGGGGAGTGCACTAATGGGAGTAATAATGTTGTCTACATCTGTAGCTTATGTAGAGTATTTAAAAATACGACAGTGTTCAATATTTACCTTTTCAAAGACTTACAAAGCACAGATTTTGTAAGTGTCTCTTGTTGTTGTGCCTAATTAGCCAACATTTTAACACTTGTAGCCATCACATTCACGTCTCATTAATTTTATCAGCAGAATTTATAAGAAGTGGGAGCTCAAAGTCAGTAACTTCCACAATGTGTCAGAAACACTGGCAAGAGTCTTTTCTCTATCACTTGCTTCCTTTACAACACATAGTAACTTTTATAGAGTTTTGCTAAGAAATGTAATTCTGAGTCAGGATATCGGTGGCCAGTTGGCAAATAATCAGAACATTAACTTTTGTTTTTTATAGTCTGCTTGGAAGAAGTCAACAATTATTTCCCTTGAGGAGGGTCTATTCTTTCCTTCTGAATCTGAAAGCAAGGCTTATGTGTGTGTTGCCTAGAATATTGTTGAAGACCATTTAGAAAAAATGCAGGAAATATTTAAGTTTTAAATGAAAGAAAAATCAAACAAATATTTAACTACTTAAAATTATGTAATTTGAAAATAAAAATTAAAATAAAAAAATAAAGACATTTTGCACTTCATAGAATATCAAATGTGTCCATTCATTGTTATATATTGTATTCAGGATTGCACTTTGCCCACAGCTGAGACATGTACTTTAATTTCTGAAAAGCAAATTTCAGAGGGACAATAGAAAGCAGAGACGAGTCAGAACAGGTTATTAAATTAGTATACATTTTTTAATTAACACTGTTTTAAGAAAGCTTCAGTTATAAATAGTTTGGAGCAGCATTCAACTGCTTTTATCCAAAATTCTGTCATTGAGCAACAAATTCTAACTATCCATAACACTGACCAGATAAATTAATATGAAGGTTGTGACTGTAATTACCATGCTTGGATTCCCTCCACACAATCCACAAGCAGAAGTCATTTAGAAAGCGGACCTACTGTGCATATGACCTGCAAAACATCAATCAATTTATTTTTCTGGGCTGCACACAAAATAACCTGTTAGTGTATTTTCAAGACAAGATAGTTCTCATTGGAGACTCAGCATATATTGAACGTTTTGATGGATTAGGAGTGAAGTTAATATAATTGTTTATTTACATACTAATTAAACAGAATATAGGTTTTGGTATAGAAGATGTTTTATAAACCAGTTTAATTCATAGGTAAAACATATAACTGTAGTGATATTTCATTCTGTATAAAATAACTTGGTAACACAATACATTATCAAACACAAAGTCCTAAGAGATTATGAATATGAAGACAAAAATGTTACTAAAAACAAATAAAATGTATGGAAAGGAAGAAAAGTACTCAGGATTGGCACATAGTGGATTGAATAGACAAATCATTGGGTGGTGCTAGAGAGCTGTCCCAGCTGTCATGGAACATATTGGTACGAATGACGAAGTTAGAGGAAGATGGCGCGTCCTAAAAAATGATTTCAGGCAGACATATATTACATAGTTACATATTTAACCTGGTTAAAAAATAAAAACATGTATATGCAGTTGAACCCACAGAAAAAAAAGACAAAATATGCATAAATCTAAAACCTCCATATACACAATCCTATACCACAGATTATCCAGAAGAAGGCCACCCCCCCAAGAAAAAAAAAACATCACCTATTTGCTCCAGCAGGGGGAAAAAATCCTTCCTGATCCCCCAAGAGTCAATCGGATATTCCCTGGATCAACTTTACCTATAAATATTAGTATCCAGTTATATTTTGTGCATCTGGATACTGTACATTACATCTGAGCACCACAAATCAAAAATGCTATTTAATTCATTTTTAATATTCAAAGCAAAATCACCCATTCACTCATGCCTCCATTCTTTATTTTTCTGAAAAATCATTTTAACGCCCCCTAGCATTTTTGGCCATGGCCATCTTGAGTAAAGGCAGATGATTCATGTAGCATTCACTTCCTGAAATCTGTCTGCCCTTAGCTTGGGCATGAAGGCTGGAGGGTGTGCTGAGAAAACGAGAGACAAGGACAGAGGCGCCTCTGACTGTAGACGTTTCTAAAACTTTAATAATACATAAGGTTATCAACTCACATTTAAGTGGTAAGTAAAAGCATGTGGGTCCCAACAGGGGGACAACGATGCAGACAGCACCCGTGTGTGAAGGACCAAGGAAGCAAGTCCTTGACTGAGAAAATGATGGACATTGAGAATGTGGTTTAGATTGCTTCAGATGGGACGGAAATATTTATCCACGATATCTCCCAGGAAATATACAAAGACTATTCCTGGTTGATTCTGAGCAATACATGTTAATTGAAAGAGCTGATCACATTGGCCTCTGTACAGTGTAGGAGATGGTCCGTCTGCTACTGGGAGGCCCTACTATTGTTTGAAGGTTTGCTGTGTTTATGCTTATAATAATGTGTGTTGTCTGCAGTTAGCTTGAAATCGGCAAGGCTGGTCTGCAATGTGACATCTGAGTCATCCAGGTGGATAGGATTAGCCATGGGTCAGCCCTACCTCATTAGCGAAACCATTGTGTGATGTTTTGGCTAAATATTTGGGTTATTGTGTATATAGGGACTGACATACTTCTCAAGTGTATAAAAAGGCTGTATACTTGTCCAACAAATCATTCCATGTTCAAGCTGTGTAACTGAACTAGTCTCGCCTGGTTTTTAGTTACAATATGTGGCTGTAATATCTGATATCTGAAGGTCCAGACTGGAGGAAACAGTGTACTGACGGAAGCACTCAAGCGGATTTTGGGACGTTCCGTGACATTGGTGGCAAGCAGTGGGATCCTTCCTGCTGGGACATCCAAACCTCCACCGGGATCCAAGGTCTGGATAGCAGAAGAGGAGATATGTATCTGGCATCAGAGTTGCAAGGGCTGCTGCGGAGTGCCCTTTCAGCAATCCCCAGGTCTGTGTCTGCGTATCTGTACCTGGGGATCAGGCAGCAGATTCGGGAGCAGATCTGGATTGGAGCCCTCCCAGTCACTGGTGGACACCAGGGCAAGTGATTTCCAACCCCAGAGCAACAAGCCAGTGACCAATGGGAGTCACGGATGCCATTCCTGGGAGAGCGGCCCCAGGACCAATGAATGTCTGAGTTGAACAGGCTGGTCCAGCAGGAGATAGAGCTGGACAATCATTATCTGACTGTGCAATGGCACGCAGAGAAGGGATATTTAGGGGAGACAACAGAATGCTCTCCGGAGGGATATGACTTTGGCGGCCCTGGATTGCTGTGGGAGAGCCTTACAGATTGTTTTGTGTTTGGTGATGAAGGGGAACCTACCCTTGAGGACCTTCGAGAATACAGAGAGGCTTTTCTCAGTCTTGCAGGGGTCTCAGAGCTTAGACTGGACCTGGAATATTTGCTAAGGAAGGAACAGCATCTGGAAAGGGCATACAGGAAACTGCTAGAATACATTCAGCAGCATGCCAGAGAATCAGCAGAGATTGCCATCTCCAAAGCTGAAGGATTGACAACAGGGCAGAGATCTGCTAACCTCTGCCCAGCACCGATAACGTCCAATAAATCATTCCATGTTCAAGCTGTATAACTGAGCTAGTGTCACCTGATTTTTAGTTACAATATGTGGCTGTAATATCTGATATCTGAAGGTCCAGACTGGAGGCAGGGTGGGCAACTACATGGCAAATGCGGTTTAATGTAGAAAAATGTAAAATAATGCATTTGGGTGGCAAAATATGAATGCAATCTATACACTAGGGGGAGAACCTCTGGGGGAATCTAGGATGGAAAAGGACCTGTGGTCTTAGTAGATGATAGGCTCAGCAATGGCATGCAATGTCAAGCTGCTGCTAACAAAGCAAACAGAATATTGGTATGCATTAAAAATGGGATTAACTCCAGGGATAAAGCGATAATTCTCCCACTCTACAAGACTCTGGTCCGTCCGCACCTGGAGTATGCTGTCCAATTCTGGGCACCAGTCCTCAGGAAGGATGTACTGGAAATGGAGCGAGTACAAAGAAGGGCAACAAAGCTAATAAAGGGTCTGGAGGACATTAGTTATGAAAAAAGGTTGCGAGCACTGAACTTATTCTCTCTGGAGAAGAGACATTTGAGAGGGGATATGATTTCAATTTACAAATACCATACTGCTGACCCCACAATAGGGATAAAACGTTTTTGCGGAAGGGAGTTTAACAAGACACATGGCCACTCATTAAAATTAGAAGAAAATAGGTTTAACCTTAAACTACATAGAGGGTACTTTACTGTAAAAGTGGCAAGGATGTGCAATTTCCTTCCACAGGCAGTGGTCTCAGTGGGGGCATCAATAGTTTCCAAAAACTATTAGATAAGCACCTAAACAGGGATATATGATGTAATACTGACATATAATGACTCATATAGGTTGGACTTGATGGACTTATGTCTTTTTTCAACCTCACCTATTAAGTAGCTATGTAACTATGTAAGGAAGCAGTGTACTTTCGGAAGCACTCAAGCGGAGTGTGGGACGTTCCGTGACAGATCTTATGTGACCTAAGCAGTTGACCAAGTGGAAACATGTAAATTCTAAAAAGTAAGGGACCCAAGATTGAGCCCAAGATTCGTGATCGTGGAACTGGCCCCCGCTACATTGAGCAGTGTATCCTTGAACCCCCTCTCAACTATCCTAGGCATTACAGCTTAAAACCCTTTTTCTCTACCCATGGACACCTGATGTGACATACACCTGAGAGGTCCCTGGCTTTGGCCGTTGCTGTTCCCGACCTAAATCAGACATTTTTACCCTTGATCGTATCATGATCATCTCTATAGAAGTTTTCATTGGTAGTATTTATTTTTCACCATACCTAATTGTTTGAATAGAATCTCTAGCTCCTGAGGAAGCGTTCTGTGCAACGTGAAACATGTAGAGCAACTAGAGAGCATCTCACCTTGGATCACCAGACCTGCAGCATCTTGTTCAGTATAGCTCTATGATTGGTCACTGCTCAATGTTTGGGGAAGTATATTCTCCTTCATCTGGAATAAATACTCTGACTAGATATTTCTTTAAATTTTACACAAGCTTGCAGGATAGGATCCTTATGGTGTACAAATACTAGGTTCTATGTCTAGTCTGATTTGTTTTTAAATGTCCATGTTTGTTCATTGTCCTTTTATACTTTACTAATAAAAATTCCAAACAAATTTATTTTTTCGTAGTTTAATACTGTTGTGCCTCTAAAGTCCCATTCCTAGATTTTTTGCATTTACAATTACAATGTTGGGGACGCTGGCACAAATTGCTATTGAGTACCTACAGAGTCACCCTGGTTTTTGAGGTACTTTAGTCCTAGGTCTTCTTGTCTTATGGCTGAGGGGACACCTGTGGCTTCTCTTTCTCCTTCCACAACTTAAAGTGGGGTTCCACCCAAAAAATAAAAATACCTGTAAAAATTCTAAAAAAAAAACAAAAAAACATTTGGATATTTTTTTTTTTTCACTTACCTCTAAATGCCTGTTGCTAGGTGGTCCCTCGTAGTCTGCCTGTTCCTTTGCCTGGGCTGGTGACATCACTTCCCCCCAGGCACAGGAAGGGCTCCGCTCTGCTCCCTCCCTCCTGTCAATCATCTGGGACCCTATACAGGTCCCAGGTGATTGAGCGGCCAATCACAGCGCGCGGCGCCGCTCGCGCATGCGCAGTGGGTGCCAGGCTGTGAAGCCACAGCCCGGCGCCCACAGGTCAATCCCCCGCATCGCTGGACCCAGGGACAGGTAAGTGTCCAATTAAAAGTCAGCAGCTGCAGTATTTGTAGCTGCTGACTTTTAATTTTTTTTTTTTTTTTGACGCCCCCCCTGGGTGGAACTCCTCTTTAACGATCAAGCCCTCTTTATGGTAGCCCAGCCAAAGCTCATATGCAATTGGACCACAATCAGCCAGAGTCTGAGGTGAGCCAGGGAGAACATCCTATACCACACAATACCTCCATGCTTTCTCCTATTGCTTCTTTCCCAACCTCTAACCAGCCTGTTCTGGATACACTCCTTAAAAATATGCTACCATTCTTCACAACTCTCTCCATGCTGAATTTTTTAATATTTTTAAGCAATTTGCCAATGAGGTACAGTCTCTGGGCAGCAGGGTCCACCACATTGAGAACTCAGTGGAGGATATAACTATTACTATAAATTAACTAGTTGAGGCCCATGACGTGGGAATTGAGGAATGCAACTGGATTAAGGCCAAACATGCCGATTTAAAAGATCACTTATGGCAAAACAATCTCAAACTTAGAGGGGTGCCTGAATTGGTGCAGGCCACAGATCTAAAAAAGTTTGCCACCGATCTATTAACTGTCCCACTACCAGAGACATCGCCTTTAGAACTGACCATTGACCAAATCCACTGAGTTCCCAAGCCGTCCTATCTCCCAAACACTATTGCTCGTGACATAATCATGAGAATCCACTTCTACCATGTGAAGGAGTAAATCCTAGCTAAATCTTGATCATGGGGGGGCGTGGCTTGGCACGCAGCGGAGATGGAAACATAACCGACCAGCTCCGACGGATCCGTGGCCTTAGCCCGTCTTCCCGCAACGCAGACACCTGATAATGAGCAGGCAGAACCGCCAAACACCACACACTCATTCCCGCCGCTCTTCGGCCACATACACGGGGAGAAACATCTCTGATCTTTTCAGAAACCAGGCCTCTGCATTGAGAGGCATGGCAGGAGGCAAGATGGCGTCAACACACGCGGAGGAGGATTATAGTGAGGGCTCTCAGTCAGCCATAGAGGACAATGGTAGGAGAAATGCCCGCACTGATCTCCCCCTCACATATGCTGACAAGTAAGGATTTGCAGCTGACATTAAATCTTCGTTCTCTGCTGCAATCACGGACCTCAAAACAAATTTGGTGGTCCTATCAGACAAGATGGCCTCTGCTGAAATAGCCAGGAAATACAGAGAGAGAGGGCCATACACAGATTGGAAAGAGTAACATCCTCACATGCTCTCCATTTCATTGACATGAACAGAAACCTAGAAGATTTAGACAACAGGGGCAGGCACATTATTATTAGAGTTCAGGGAATACCAGAATCTGTGGACACTAAACAAATAATACCAGTTTTACAGAAGGTGTTTAACAGTTTCCTTGAGAGGCCAGAGGACACAGACATTGAATTTGTCAGAGCTCACAGAGCTCTCAGAGCCAGGGGACCAGACACTCTTCCCCCACGTGACATCATCTGCTGCTTGCAAAATTTCAGTCTTAAAGAGGACATTTTGCACAAAGCGCGCAGGAATGAGCAGACTGTTTTCAATGGAGAGACTATCATGCTCTTTCGGGACTTGTCCCAGATAACACTGAAAAATTGCAGTGCTTAACGACCCCTCTTGGATAAACTTAGGGAAAAGGAACTGCATTACACCTGGCGTTTCCCATTCGCCCTCCTGGTGACCCACGATGGCAGGCAGCACTCATTACGCACCCCAGATGATCTCCCTGAGTTTTGCAACTCACTTCAACTGGGCCAGATTGATCTCCCTGAATGGTACCAGGAGTTTATCCTGCTGCCCCCTGAATGGAGCCCACCACACTCTCTCTCACTCTGGTTTGATAAAAGCCTTTGCACTTATACTTGTTACATCAGCAAAGAACCACATGTGGCTATTTCTCCTACATAGCTGGGACAGCTCACTACTCCTGCAGACTTCTGAGACTTATCCTGGATTTTTGCTTCCTTTTTCTTTTTTTTTTTCTCTCTCCCTCTCATGTTCTCATTTTTCTTGTACCCTGTAAGTTATTTTTCTTTTTTCTTTTTAAGCAAACACACTCTGCTGTCCACTTCAGATCCCATGAGGTGATTTCACCTTGAGCTCTGTGGAGGTTATATGCTCAGGACACACTGGAAAACCTGGAAGGTCATGCCGACCGAACAAGCTCTCATCCTTACCTTAAACGCTTACCACACTTGGGTCTGGGCAACCCTACAAGGAACTGACCGGGGGGCAACCAGTTTGGGGCGGTTGTGGTTTTTTTTCTGCTGTGCCTCCTTGACTTTTCACTTTTCATGCTCTCTACCCACTCAACAGTGGGTAGAGAGCATGAGTGGTTGTTACTGTCACTGCTGCTGTTACTCTACAAGTTATTCACAATGTGTTTGGATCTGTTATTTTGACCATTTGTGTTTTTACTATTGCATGAGTACTTGGGATAGGGGCGGGAAGTTTCCCTCCTGTCTCAACAATGACTCATGGCGGTTCTACTACAGGTAATCTCCCGGAAGTGCGGAGCTCACTCTCATACACTTAATATATTGATTGTATAGGCCACGGCCCGTTATCCTGTGATTACATAGATAGTTTGTACTTTTTATTTCGAATTGTCCTAATTTGTGCTGTCAATTGACGTGGGTGCCTTCCTCGACCCCACAAAGTGCACCCCTGTGGGATTTATTGGTCCCACCTTCGTGCACTAATTTAAATCCATTGGGACGGTTTAACTGCCCATAAACACTTTTCTCCTCTCATATTCCACTGTACTCTTTTTCTGACCTCAACCCTTCTCCTCCCCCTCCATACCCCCCATCCTTGTTAACTGGTAAGTTTTACTAAAGTTATCTTGGACTAATCAAAATTTATTGAGTTGTGTTTGCAGGTGTCGGTTGACGTCTCTCTCTCTGAGCCTGAGCCATGGCCTACTCTTCTATGGGATGAAACCCTACAGTGATCTCCCATAATATCCAAGGTTTGAATATTTTGCCAAGAAGCGCACAACCCTCCTAAGGGAACTTAAAAAGGTAGACCCAGATTTGTTTTCCTACAGGAAACACACTTTAAGATGAACCATGTACCAAGGCTCACCGACTCCTAATTCACTGAGGTGCACCATGCCACCAACGACGCCTCCAAATCCAAGGGGGTGTCGATTCTGGTGAGCAGGAGCACCTCTTTTGAACTATCAGACAAGCTAATTGACCCTGAGGGGAGATTTATTTTCCTACATTACTTACAGAACCTTAAAAAGAATCAAGTTCCTACTAAATTCACTGCAGTTGATAGACTCCTGGCACTTCCTCCATCCGGAAGACCATGACTTCACCTTTTACTCAATTCCACACAAACGTCATTCTAGGATTGATTATCTATTCACATCACAGAGGGACCTCCAGGTGACAACAGCAGCTAATATAGGGATACAATCTATATCCGATCATGCCCCCATTTCCATTACCTTAAACTTATCGGCCAATCCAGCCAAACCAAATATGTGGAGATTAAACTCCTCACTATTAACGGACCCTGTTCTGTTGCCTAAGCTGACTTCACTACTGAAGATATTCTTTCAACACAACATGGCCCCTGATGCAGATCCCATGATGGTGTGGGAGGCAGACAAGTGTTCCATTAGAGGGGAGTTAATTAAAATGGGTACCCACAGGAAAAGAGAGAAAGAAAAAGAAATCGCTCAACTAGCTGATAAAATTCACTCTCTAGAAACCCTACACAAACAGTCCCTATCAATACATTTGGCACTAGCCTTATTGGACACCAGGAAAGCACTTAGGCAAATCCTAGATGCTAAAACGAAGAGGTTCCTGTTCTTTCACAAAAAAAAAATTACTATGAGCACGATGACAAAACTGGCAAAATACTGGCAATGGCCCTAAGGGACTCATACTTTCAAAACATATCAGGCATACAGAATAAGGTGGGCAAGATAGACAGAACTACAGACAAGATAGCACAATACTTCCATGACTTCTATACCACTCTTTACAACCTGCCGAATCACCACAAACCAGCAGATACCCAAGACAAAAGGCTACGAGCCATACAGGATTACTTAAAAGACTCTAACCTCCCCACACTTACACCGGACGACATCTCACAACGCGAGAAACCTATAGACTCTTCCAAAATCAGACTTGCCATCCAGGAACTAAAGATAGGCAAAAGTACAGGCCCTGAAGGCTTTAGCGCTAGGGATGAGCTTCAAGTTCGAGTCGAACTCATGTTCAACTCGAACATTGGCTGTTTGCAAGTTCGCCGAACAGCAAACAATTTGGGGTGTTCGCGGCAAATTCGAAAGCCGCGGAACATCCTTTAAAAGTCTATGGGAGAAATCAAAAGTGCTAATTTTAAAGGCTTATATGCATGGTATTGTCATAAAAAGTGTTTGGGGACCTGGGTCCTGCCCCAGGGGACATGGATCAATGCAAAAAAAAAGTTTTAAAAACAGCAGTTTTTTCGGGAGCAGTGATTTTAATAATGCTTAAAGTGAAACAATAAAAGTGTAAAATTTTTGGGGGGACCCCACGCTTTTTTTTTTTTTAATTTTAGGTGCAAGGTTCCCCTTAATATCCATACCAGACCTGAAGGGCCTGGTATGGAATTTAGGGGGACCCCCACGCCATATTTTTTTTAAATTTTGGTTCGGGGTTCCCCTGTGGGGAAATCCCATGACGTTTTTATCAATGAACTTATATGTGAATTGTTGGACCGAAAATTCATATAGCCGCGAGTACTTTTAAATGACTTTTTTCCTTTGAAATGTCATTTTGCTGTCAGACTGTTCTAAACATGGGAAACATGCACCCCTTTATGGGCATACTATAGCCACCCCCCCAGGTATGAAATTTAAAGGAATATTACACTTTTATTGTTTCACTTTATTTCGCATTATTAAAATCACTGCTCCCAAAAACCGGCCGTTTTTAAAACTTTTTTTTGCATTGATCCATGTCCCCTGGGGCAGGACCCAGGTCCCCAAACACTTTTTATGACAATAACTTGCATATAAGCCTTTAAAATTATCACTTTTGATTATTCATGTTCGAGTCCCATAGACTTTAAAGGTGTTCGTGTGTTCGAACAAATTTTTTGCCTGTTCGCATGTTCTGGCGCGAACCAAACAGGGGGTTGTTCGGCTCATCCCTATTTAGCACCATATATTACAAGACGTTTCTTGACTTACTAATAAAGCCCCTTATGGAAGCACTAAATTCATTGTCAACAGCAAGAATGGTACCCACTGACTTCTTAGCTGCTTTCATTACGGTCATTCCAAAGCCAAACAAAGATCCGTTACACTGTGCCAACTACAGACCAATATCCCTGCTAAATTTAGACATTAAGCTCATGGCGAAAATTATTGCCAATAGACTGAAGCCACATCTTCATGGTCTGATTGGACCTGACCAGGCTGGCTTCATGCCAGGCAGAGAGGCCAAAGACAATGTCACCAAATCCCTAGACTTGATCTATGCAGCACACACGCGAAAAATCGAGGGGCTTCTCCTGTCCACGGACACGGAGAAGGCCTTCGATAGAGTAGCAAGGGACTTTATGCTGGAAACTTGTTGGTTTATCGGCTTGGGACCACACATGATGACTTGGATATCCTCATTATATCAGAACCCCACGGCCAAATGTGAGATAAACAGCTCATTATCAAATAGCGTAACCATAAAAATTGGCACAAGACAAGGATGCCCATTGTCACCTTTACTTTTTATAATTTCACTTGAACCGTTCATCAGATGGATAATGGCCAACAGCTCAATCCAGGGGTTTAAGATGACAGAGAAAGAGTATAAAGTCGTGGCTTACGCGGATGATCTCCTTTTTTCTTCCTGACGAATCCTCATTTTTCCATACCCTCACTACTGAAGGAATTCTCTCTATATGGTCACATTTCTAACCTTAAAATAAATACATGAAATCCGAAGCAATGACTGTCACCCTACCTGACAACACACTCAAAACAATACAAGAGAACAGCCCCTTTAAATGGGAATTGTCAGCCCTTAAATACTTGGGGGTTTGGCTGACCCCCCGACTGTCCCCAATTTATGAGCACAACTTTCTACCCCTCCTTAAGACCATAGGGAAAGATCTGCTATCCTGGCACCTAAAACATTTTTCATGGTTCGGCAGAGCGGCCATCTGCAAAATGTCCATTCTACCAAGAATTATCTATCTACTTTGCACTTTACCCATGAAGATACCCCAAAGCTTTTCCAAGTCTCTACATGCAGTTCAAATGAAATTCATTTGGGCCCATTAAATTTAGTTTGCTAACTAGACCCAAGGACAGGGGGGATGGGCATACCTGATTTCAGGAGTTACTATCATGCCTCCCACATCGCCAGAATCATCGACTGGCATTGTCACTCTAACTTTAAAGACTGGGTGTCAATAGAAACTGATATGATCCCGATCCCCTTACAATTCTCCCCATGAATTCCGATATAAAGATGCCCCCAGACTCTGAAATCACACCCGCTGATAGGAACCACATTATCCATTTCCCATCACCTGAACATCCTAGATTCTCCACGCCTTTAAGCCCCCTCACGCCGCAGCAGAATAACCCAGATTTCTTTCTAGGGATTGGGAACCGTTTTCTAGAGTTTTCAGACTCAAAGAAACCCCTTCTAGCACTCAACTGTTTTAGCAACAATGTAATGAAGGAGCTCAGCAGGTTTAAGGCAGAAAACAATGCCCCCCTTCTACCCATGTGGTCATACTTTCAAATTCATAGTTACGCTAACAATACTGCCCACAAAAGACATTTTACAAGAGAGCTCACTGAGTTGGAGTCAGTGTGCCTAAAAGGGGAACAAGTTCCAAAATCTACCTCCACTTCCTATGCATGGCTGCAAAACCTGGTGGGGGGAGGGGCGCAGACAGGTTCAGAGAGAGATGGTTGGAAGATCTATATCTGAAAATCTCAGACAAGCAATGGGAAAGAGCATGTGTTTTTTCCCATAAATGTTCACTCAGTACAAGAATGCAGGCAACTGCCTATAAAATCCTGACTCAGTGGTATGCCACTCCAGAGAAGCTACACAAATGGTATCCCCAGTCGTTGGAAACATGCTGGAGATGCAACAAAGACAAAGGCACCCTGTTTCATATCTGGTGGCAATGTGACCTGATAGCCCCATTTTGGTCAAAGGTCAAAGAGATTGTTTATCACATCACGGAGACCAAGCTTACTCTTAATGCAGCATGCTGCCAGCTCCACATTTGAAATTTTTCATTTAAGAAATACAAAAATTCTCTATACAGACATTTGCTAAAAGCAGCTAAGACCCTCGTTCCACATCTCTGGAAATCTACACGTTCACCATCCATTTCGGATTGGTTGCATAGGATCTCCAGCATCTGTGAGATGGAGGAAACCATTGCCCAATCAAGCGAAAATGTAGAACGATTTCATAAAACTTGGTCTCCTTGGTTCATATATAAATATTCTCAGGACTATGAGAAGCTGTCTTGAGGTGCCCACCCACACCTGGATTACATACCCTTATTCTGAGGCGACATACCCACTAGTGAACAAGCGTAAACTCTTCTCTACCTTCAACTCTCTACTTCATTCTCCACCGCCTAAACCCACTGACTCACTCACTGCTCAGGAGATTGCTAATCACTTCAAAAACAAGATCGATACAATCCGTGATGAAATCTCCACTCTACAGGTGTCTCCCCCAGTTAAAACCCCATTTCAACAGGTACAACTGACACTCCCCTTATTCAAATCTGCTACCACAGACGAAGTTGCTAAACTCCTTTCTAAAGCCCACCTAACCACCTGTCCCCTGGACCCTATTACCTCTCAAATACTACGGTCACCCTCTGACTCTATCCTACACTCTCTAACCCACATCTTCAATCTCTCCCTCACCTCTGGCATTTTCCGCAATGCTCTAAAACATGCACTGGTCACCCCATACTTAAAAAGCCATACTTGGACCCTACCAATCTTAACAACCTACATCCTATCTTCTTGCTCCCCTTTTCCTCTAAACTCCTTGAATGCTTGGTTTACAACCAACTGAGTGATCACCTCATTAAGAATAACCTTCTTGATCCCCTCCAATCTGGATTGCGCCCTCAACACTCCACAGAAACTGCTCTTTTAAAACTCACAAATGACCTACCAACTGAAAAAACCAACGGACACTATTCTGTACTCCTACTTCTGGACCTTTCAGCTGCCTTTGACACCATTAACCACCCCCTCCTCCTCATAAAACTTTACTCCCTCGGTCTCCATGACTGTGCTCATCAGTGGCTCTCATCCTACCTATCCCAATGCACCTTCAGTGTCACTTACAATTCTACTTCCTCCACTCCTCTTGCCTTCTCCATCGGGGTCCCCCAAGGTTCTGTTCTTGGACCTCTTTTAATTTCAATATACACCTCTTCCCTGAGTCAGCTGATAGCCTCTCACAGCTTTCAATATAATTTCTACGCTGACGACACACAAATCTATCTCTCCACCCCTCAACTCACTCCATCAGTCTCCTCACGCATCACTAACTTACTAACAGACATATCTGTATGGATGTCACACCACTTTCTCAAACTCAACTTGTCCAAAACCGAGCTTATAATATTTTCTCTCCCACGTGCCTCTTCCCCTGACTTCTCTGTCAAGAGCTATGGCACAACCATCCACCCATCTCCACATGTAAGCGTGCTAGGTATTATCCTGGACTCTGAACTCTCCTTTCGGCCCCACATCCAATCATTTTCCAAAGCTGGCCGCCTCAACCTCCGCAACATCTCTAAACGATGTGCCTTTCTAACCAATGAAACCACAAAGCTTCTGATTCACTCCCTGGTTATCTCTCGCCTTGACTACTGAAACTCCCTCCTCATTGGCTTACCTTTAAATAGACTATCCCCCCTTTAGTCCATCATGAATGCTGCTGCCAGACTCATCCACCTTACAAACCGCTCAGTGTCTGCTACCCCTCTCTGCTAATCCCTCCATTGTCTGCCACTCGCCCAACAAATTACATTCAAAATACTAACAATAGGTTACAAAGCCATCCACAACCCTACCCCCAGCTACATCACTAGCCTAGTCTCAAAATACCAACCTAATCGCCCTCTTCGTTCCTCCAAAGACCTCCTACTCTCTAGCTCCCTCATCATCTCCTCCCATATCCACCACCAGGACTTCTCCCGAGTTCGCCCATCCTTTGGAATTCGCTACCCCAATCTGTCAGGCTGTCTCCACATTTATCCACGTTTAGGTGATCCCTGAAAACCTTCCTCTTCAATGAAGCCTATCCTGCCTCCATCTAACAACTGCACTATTTTCTCTATTAGCTCATCCCCCACAGCTATTACCCTTTTGTATAACTTGACCCTCCCTCCTAGATTGAAAGCTCTAACAAGCAGGGCTCTCTGATTCCCCCCTGTAATGAATTGTATTGTAATTGTACTGCCTGCCCTAATGTTGTAAAGCTCTGTGTAAACTGTCGGCGCTATATAAATCCTGTATAATAATAATAATAATGATAATAATAATAATAAATATTTTCAGGACTATGAGAAGCTGTCTTGAGGTTCCCACCCACACCTGGATTACATACCCTCATTCTGAGGGTATGTACCCACTAGTGAACAATCTTTGGCATTCTCTCAGATGTCCCATTTCATCTTTTAAAGTATACTAACGGATGAATGCTGACCCTGTTATCTACACAACAAAATGCAATTTGTGTACCGAATACCCTGCCCCCACCCAATACCCCTATCTGTCTCCCCCCTTTCACTTTCATCCTCCCCCCACTTACCTGTTATGGGCTCTTAGTTTACACGCACTTCCTTCTCTATACATGGAACTTTGAAATGTAATTATTTCATTGCTGTAATTGCTTTTTGATACAGTGACATGGTCTTTAAACACTACTACTAGGTGATGACTGTCTACTTGCAGTGGTGTATTTAAGTTTTGTGCTGCCCTAGGCCTGACTAAACTCATGCACCCCCTAATTTAAATACCACCCACTCCTTCCTGCTGAGGCCACACCCCTTCCTGTTTAAGACCCACCCTATCATCTGTAAACCACACCCCTTCCTTAGGCTCATTTGGCACCTTTCAGGGGGAAGGGGGTACGGGTACCTGTCTTTGACAGGTACCCTTCCCCACTTCCTGGAGACTGCATTGCCCCCTCTGAAGTTCGGCCCCCCTTCCTCCACTGGACCATTCAGAAAGTGCAGGAATAAGGAGAGCCGGCAAAACTGTAATCCTTGAAGTGTCGTTTATTGGTACATCAGAGTGACAATAAAACAATGAAGCTGACGCGTTTCGGCAATAGCCTTAGTCGTAGCTAGTTTGAAACAGATATGGCAAAATATATATATATACTCACATACACATAAACTCCATCTCTACAAAATTGGCCTATCAGGTTAGTGTCACAGAAAATTAACATATTTGATTGATACCACCAATTATTCAAGTGGTTAGTGACTACACCTGTTTTTAGCCAGCATGAGAAGAGGAAGAGGAAAGAGAGGCAATATAAAAAGTTATTTTGTTGAGCCAAAAAGAAGTGTGTGGAAAAAATGCTACATGAGATATTAGGACCTTATTACTCCAAGGGAGAAATATATTCCCTTAAAAGAAGGGAAAATGTTCAAATAAAATACTTTGTGGTACCAACAAAATGTAAAGTCTAGATTAATGGCAGGATCAAAAGAAAAAAAAAGGAGGGGGGGATTCAATTTATGGCCCCTAATGTCACTGTGCCCCATCAAACGCAGCCACTGTTCCATCAAATGCAGCCACTGTTGCAGCCACTGTGCCCATCAAACTAAGCCACTCTGCCCATCAATTGTAGCCACTGTGCCCTATCAAATGCAGCCTCTGTGCCCCATCAAACGCAGCCACTGTGCCCTCAAACACAGCCACTGTGTACATCAATTGCAGCCACTGTGCACATCAAATGCAGCCACTGTGCCCATCAATTGCAGCCACTGTGCCCATCAAATGCTGCCACTGTGCCATCAAACGCAGCCACTGTGCCCTCAAACGCAGTCACTGTGCCCATCAAATATAGCCATTGTGCCATCAAATGCCACCAGTGTACCCATTAAATACCGACATTGTGCCCATCAAATGCTGCCACTGTGCCCATAACACTGATATAATGTATTCAATAATTTTACCTGCTGTCCTGGGGGTTTCCCATGTGTTCCTCCTCCTCCTGATGTCATAGCCAGACCCCACCCCTGTGCCAAGGAGAAGATTCACTGCAGGAAAGGAGTGCAGAGGAGGGTAGGCGGAGCATAAGGCTCCACCTCTGCCAGTCACCTGCCGCTTATGGGGGGCGTGAGTCACACGCCGCCCCCTACATGAGAGAAAGACCCCCCACCCATCTTCCTGATTTCTGACTCCTGTGTATGGGCATGAGTTACACGCCCCCCCATCCTCTGCCAAGCACGCCCATACACAGCAGCGCCGCTACAGCAAGCCGGCCGGTGTGGGCTGCATGTCTGCGGAAGGTGGCCACGGGAGCCAGGAATCGCCAAGATGGGTGGGGGGGCTTTCTCTCATGTGGGGGGCCGCTTTCTTTGCTGCCTTCCTTGTCGGCCTAGGCCAAAAACACAGCCCTGTCTACTTGACCTTATCCACTAACTTGTTTTCAACTGTTATTTGCATTTACCTAGTTCATACATAATATGTCAAGTAGGGATGAGCCGAACCCCCCCCCGGTTCGGTTTGCACCAGAACCTGCGAACGGACCGAAAGTTCATGCAAAAGTGCTAATTTTAAAGGCAAATATGCAAGTTATTGTCCAAAAAAGGGTTTGGGGACCCGGGTCCTGCCCCAGGGGACATGTATCAATGCAAAAAAAAGTTTTAAAAATGTCTGTTTTTTTGGGAGCAGTGATTTTAATGATGCTTAAAGTGAAAAAAAAAGTGAAATATTCCTTTAAATATCGTACCTGGGGGGTGTCAATAGTATGTAAAGTGGCGCGTGTTTCCCATGCTTAGAACAGTCCCTGCACAAAATGACATTTTTAAAGGAATAAAAGTCATTTAAAACTGCTTGCAGCTTTAATGTAATTTCGGGTCCCGGCAATATGGATGAAAATCAGTGAGACAAATGGCATGGGTAACCCCCCCAGTCCATTACCAGGCCCTTTGGGTCTTGTATGGATATTAAGGGGAACCCCACATCTAAATTAAAAAAAAGGAAAGGCGTGGGGCCCCCAGGCCCTATATACTCTGAACAGCAGTATACAAGTGGTGCAAACAAGACAGGGACTGTAGGTTTGTTGTTAAGTAGAATCTGTTTGTAATTTTGAACTGGTACATTTTAAAAGTGTAGCTCCAGACAAAAAATCTATCTTTAAGCTTTTTGGAAAACATAGGGAAGGGTTATCACCCCTGTAACATTTGTTTTGCTGTCTGTGCACCTCTTCAGAAGATTTCACCTCACTTTCTGTCCCAATGACAAATGTTTTTTGAAAATTTGGGGTTTTTAGTGAAACAAGGATTGGTGATAAAGCATCAGTGGAAAGGAGACACGTTTTTCCCATATTAGATCTTACAGGAAAGAATTTCCCTTCCTAGGGGTAAATTTCATCTCACTTCCTGTTGTCTCCTTCCATTTGCAAGTAGGAGTCGTTTGTAAGTTGGATGTTTGAAAGTAGGGGTCTGCCCTATATACTCAGCAGAAATTGGGGCCTTAGGTGTTGGTGTTGCCACAACACTGTAAGCCCTCACAGTTACTCTTAGTGGGCGCAGGAAAGGGCCCTGCTGTGAAATATTAGATCAAGAATTGTAATTACATGCCATTGTTGAACAGTGGTAGAAAAATTGGGCCTTTGGTGGTGGTGGTGGTGCTGGTGCCACAACACTGTAAGTCCTCACAGTTACTCTTGGTGGGCGCTGGAACGGGCCCTGCTGTGAAATATTAGATCAAGAATTGTAATTACATGCACTTGTTGAACAGGGGCAGAAAAATTGGGTCTTTGGTGGTGGTGGTGATGTTGCCACAACACTGTAATGCCCCGTACACACGGTCGGATTTTCCGATGGACAATGTCCGATCGGAGCGTGTTGTCGGAAATTCCGACCGTGTGTGGGCGCCATTGGACATTTTCCATCGGATTTTCCGACACACAAAGTTGGACAGCAGGCGATAAAATTTTCCGACAACAAAATCCAACGCTGGAGAAACTGCAGAAGTGGGCGAAGCCTTGGACCCCCAGGGCAGCCATCAATTATTTAAAAGCAAAATTGGTGGCCTGAGGAGTCCTTATCTAAGGGAGGGCAGTCTGGTCCAGAAGTCCCAGAGATCCGGAAAGCAGCAGATGACATCTGTGTCCCCAGGCTGTGGTCATACGAGAGACTGTATCTTCTGTCAGACCAGACTGAACCCAGGGCAATCACTCTCAGGTCTTCCTTCCACGCTTCCTTCCAGCCTTTGGCTGTGGTGGTGGAGTTGTGGCAGCAGGAGGAGGAGGAGGAGGAGGATCGTCGATCTCAATGACATCCGTCTTGTGTGTCAGTTCCCCACTCTCCCCCTTACGTAGGACTTTATAAATCAGGTCCTCAGAGATCTTGCGTTGGCCCTCCTGCATGCCCAGCAATTTGGTGGCAGCCATGCAAGCAAAGGCCTCTTCAGGACTGGGGAAGGCTCTGAGGGATGCAGAAGCCTCCTGGATCAGCCTGTATGCTGAATCCTGCACAGGACTGGGAGTGGCCTTCGTGGCCCTTTTGTATGGAAGGCGGAGGGGAGGAACCTGAGACTCAGTCAGGCTGCGACTTGTCCCAGGCTTCTCTTGGCTGACACTTAGCCCCGCCTCCTCCTGGCTGCCACTAATCCCCGCCTCCTCCTGGCTGACACTAATAATCCCCGCCTCCTCCTGACTGCCACATTCCACAGCCTCCTCCTGGCTGAGGTCTTCCTGTGTATGAAAAAGGGACATAGTTTTAGTTTTTTTTACATCAATCACACACAATTTTCACCTCCAGACTGCTGCAAATTCAATGTTAACAAATATAACAGACTATCCTTCTGAGCCCAGCATTTTGCATTCTTGTCCCAATTTTTGGTGCCCACTACTGTCTATTGATATGTAAAACACTTTTTTAATCAGCAATTAATGATCAATAATAACATCTAGTAAACATCATTTATTTATTGCCCAGAAATCTGTAGAAGAATGCTATACCTGACTCCAGCTGGGCTCCTCCACTTCTTCCTGGCTGGAAGGCCCAGGTTGGACATCGGAAGCCTCAGCTGGGATGGAAGGAAGAGTGGAAGGAAGAGTAGAGAGGGATTCCCTGACTTCAGTGTGGTCTGACAGAAATCGCAGTCTCTCGTAGCACCACAGCCTGGGGACATAAATGTCATCTGCTGCAGCTCCGGACCTCTGGGAATCTGTGACCTTCTTGCGCTCCCTAAGATAAGTGCTCCTCAGGCCACCAATTTTGGCTTTTAAATAAGGGATGGTTGCTGTGGGGACCACCGGCTTCACCAACTCCAGCAGTTTCTCTAGCGCTGCCTGCCTCTTCTGTTTGTGATTATAGTGGGGATGTCTCACTTGCCACAGACAGGGCAGCTCCCTGTACTTGTCTATGAACAGGGGCAGGAAATTGTGGTCGTTGAACCCATCCATTTTCTCTGCAAGACACAACACAAGACAAACCCTAATGTCAGGCCAAACTCCCCTAATCTTGTTACAATACAGGCTTCCATTTCGAAGCAGTATAGGCCCAAGTTTAGATCCCACCTTCGTTAGCACGATCGGCGTCTCCGATGCTCCTTCCTCCGCTCACAGATCGTACGTAAGACGCGCGCGTTACGATTTATACACACTGCGCATGCGTATAACTCCGCCCGCCCCTGACGTTCTTTCTATTCTATTCCCCGCCCCTTTTCGTTCGGCACAGTGGAGGAAGAGCACATGGCGGAGAGACAGCAGGATCCTGATAATTGGAGCAACGAGGAGGAGGAGGAGGAAAGGCCGGAGCCTGAAACGTCCCAATCCAGAAGGAGATTAAAGGACTCAAATATGTCCTTTGGGGAGATGTTGGAAATGGTGGACATCCTGAAGAAGGCCGACTATGATGGAAAGTATGGGCCTTACCCCAACCACAATGTCCGAAAGGCCAAGATCATGGCGAAAGTGGTCAGGAGTCTGCACCGGAAATTCAGGGTACGACGATCGAAAGATCAGCTCAGGAAGCGGTGGTCGGACCTGAAATTACGAGAACATGAGCAGTACAGAAAGATCCAGAGAGTGCTGCAAAAAAGTAAGTAGTTGTGCTGTGTTCCTATTGTTCTTGTGTTTATTACGTTCGTGCTGCTCCATGTGCTTTTAGGAACTGTTGTACAGTTTAAAATGGCAACTTTCATGTTCATGGGCACATTATTCGTTCGGATCACACATTTTTATTTCGGACTATAAAATACCATTGTTTAGGCCATATGCATTTGGCCACCATTTTGAGGCCCTATACTTGTCTTCAAAGAATTGGGTTGTGTAGATGGCTTGGTTACTAGAATGAAATGCAAACTAGATTCTGTGTAAGGAGAGGACACTCAGCAGCTGTTTTCACATCTGGACACTGGAGCACTAGTGTGGGACCCCAGAACACCCTTTTTATTAGGGGGGCCACACAGGTGCTCCAGTGTATACTATAGGGGGGGCTACATCTGTGAAGCTTGTACCAAACAGGTAAAGTATTGCAGCTTGACAAAGGACACTAAAAAAGCTACATCTTGGAACTCGGCTAAAATAGATCATTGTACCCCACTTCCAAGCAATGTTTCATCTTTCTAGTTCTGCCATCAAATATCTGTGTGCTAATTATACCATTTTTGTTTTACATAGGGGAGAAAAGACTCGGAGAACACCCCTCATCTGAGGAGACCAGAGACCCCCCACCCTCTGGAAGAAGGGGAAATCCCAACACAAGATGAGCAGGAGGAAGAAAACGTGGTGGAAGTAGTCACCACAACAGGTGAGTGTCTGCGACCACAGGCTCCGATAAGAGATGGATGGCTGCATTTTTTTTCGACCTAATTTATTTTAGGTTTCCTCTCTTTTTAGGTGATCGTGAGGTTGTGGATGAAGATCCTTTCACATCAGAAAATGCCCAGATCGTGATCAGGGAGATCATGGGGTGTAATTTACAATTGGAAAACATCAAGCAAAACATCAATGATGTTATTCCAAAATATAAAAACATCATTGATGTTTTGGGGCGAGTTTAAAGCCCCTCCAAATCACTTTCTTCTTTTGTCTGCTACAATGTGCAAAATGTTTTTGTGATTTTTCCCAAAGCCAAATTTGGAGGATGCACACAATGTGTCAACATGTGCTATCTGCCTTCACGGGAGATCAATGGACGCGTTTTGGGGGTGCAACCCCTTCCTCAATTATAAAGTCGCGTTGAGGAAGGGCTTTCTCCCCCAAAACACGTCCCTTGATCCCCCGTGATGGCAGGTCGCACATGTTGACATTGTGAAATTTGTGTGCATCTTCCAAATTTGGCTTTTCCAGGGGTGATTTCCCCCTATCTGAACGCAATATCAAACACAGTTCCTAAATACTCATGTCTGATATTGCCTTCAAGTTCTACCAAATGTGAACTTTGTAAGATCAAGATTTGTGTCTTTCTTGTGGGTTTTACACATGCCTGTTTTCTATAAAATGGACATTTTGATTTTGGATAATGACACCACAAAAATTGTTATACAACAAACATGTTGGTTTGTCAGAAAAACCTTTGGTAAATGCACATGTGATTGTGCAGGTATTAAAAAGATTGCTCATCAAGAATGTGTGGATTATTGTCTCAACACTACAACACTTTTGGGGTGATGGATTGTTGTTTTATGAGAAAATGGGGGTAATTTCCTAAGGGCAAATCCACTTTGCACTACAAGTGCAGTTTCAGTGCAGTTGCAAGTGCACTTGTAGTGAAAAGTGTCTTTGCATTTAGTAAATAACAGCCAACAGTGCTTTGTATAAGGTTACACAATCACGACATTTTCTGCACTCCACACATTTCTGTCAGGGTCAGCTAAAACAAGCACAAGCAGTAAATGTCCACAAAGAAGAGCCTGGGGGGAGATGCCTGTCGAGAACTTGAGGTCCTGCAGGCTTCTCCCTGTCGCCAAATACCGCAGGGTAGCGACCAACCTCTGCTCCGGAGTGATGGCTTGCCTCATGCAGGTATCCTGCCTGCTGATATAGGGGGTCAGCGAAGCCAACGCACTGAAGAACAGCAAGGCCTGTGAAGAGTGACCTGAAAAACAGCAACGAGCAGGCAAGATCACACAGAAAACTCTGATACGAACTGACTGCACGCACTGAAGAGCAGATACAAACCCACAAGCACAAACTGAACGGCAGAAAACGATCTGAAAGCCACGAGTCTGAAAAAGCGCGAATCGTCTCTCACCAAACTTTTACTAACACGAGATTAGCAAAAGGAGCCCAAAGGGTGCCGCGCTTGGTTCTAAACCGGCAATTTCTAGTCTCGTCGTACGTGGTGTACGTGACCGCGTGGTTGTCGATCGGAAATTCCGACAACTTTGTACGACCGTGTGTAGGCAAAACAAGTTTGAGCCAACATCCGTCGGAAAAAATCCTAGGATTTTGTTGTCGGAATGTCCGAACAAAGTCCGACCGTGTGTACGGGGCATAAGCCCTCACAGTTACTTTTGGTGGGCGCAGCAATGGGCCCTGCTGTGAAATATTAGATCAATAATTGTAATTACATGTTCCTGTTGAACAGGGGCAGAAAAATTGGGCCTTAGGCACTGGTGTCACAACACTGCAACCCCTTACAGATGCTATAGTTGGAGCGCAGAAATGAGCCCTGCTGCAAAGTATTGCATCAAAAATTGTAATTAGACACCCCTGTTAAACAGGGGCAGAAAAATTGGGCCTTAGCCACTGGTGGCAGTGCCCAGAACCAAAAATGTTCTTACAAGCTATCAGCATGAAAATTGAGGAGGAAGAGGATTGTCACTCAGAGGATTGCCTGGTACAATCTGACATCAGTGTACCGATAGCAGATTTCCCGCAAGCACTTGGCTGTGACACACCTAATTCTATACCTCCGTTCCTCTCAGTGCATGTTTCAGAGATGACTGAAGGTATAGTGGGGTTGGAGATCCCAGCTGATGAGGAGCAAGGAGAGGTCCGCTTTGTTCTCTGGTGTGGGTCTTTTAGGTAAGCTCACCAATGAACTGCATGGCAGGTCGACATATGTCTGGTCAAGCATGTGGTGCCCAAGCGGGTGATGTTTTGGCCACGCAAGATACGCTTGAGACATATGTTGCAAATAGCAGCAGTGGGATCTGATGCACTCGTCTCAAAAAAGGCCCACACCAAAGAACTTTTGGAATAACGCACAGAGACAGAAGTGCCCTGCACATGCGGAGCTCTGCGGTGTGATGCAGTCGGTGTGCTGCCCTTAAGCTGGCCCCTGGAGGGCATCCTGCCTCATTGGAGATGTGCCGCCTCCTCCTCCTTTCTCCTATCAGGCACCCACGTGGAGTCAGTGACCTCATCATCCCCTCCCTCCTCATCATTGGAGCAAATCTGGCAGTATGCTGCAGCTGGGGGAACATGATTTCCAGTTTGCTGTCCTTCTTGGGCAATCCCCTCTCCCTGGGCTCACGTTACTGCCTTCCTCTAGCTGGGTACCATCATCGAAGCCTTCAAAATGCTGGGCATCCTCCTGGAGCATGTACCCAATACTGTGGTCAAAAAGTTTGGGGGACTCCTCAGGAGGACATGGTGGGGCTAGGGAAGGAGTGACTGATGCCATTGAGCCGAGGGAAGAGGCCGCATTGGCAGCTGATTTGCATAAAGTACCCTGAGCCTGGGTGAGAGAGGATGAGGAGGATGAGGACGGCTTGGTCATCCACTCTACCAAGTTTTCCGCATGTTGCGGCTCAACATGGCCAGCTGCCAAAAAAAAGGAGAAGTGTGTCCCACGGCCACGTGCTGATGAGGATGCACCATCTCCACGACCAGCACTGTTGCCTTTAGACACAGAGCCTGCTTGCCCTCTTTTATTGGCTTGTGACTGTCTGCCTCTCCTTGTTGGCCTTCCAGACATACTAATGGCCTGCAGTGAGATGTAGCTGCACAAAGCTGGGATGTATACATATACTGATACTGCAGCTAGCAGAATCAACTGCCTGCCTGTAGTATTATTAGTATGAGAACACCAGCAATTGTCTTCAGTGTCTTCAGGTAGCTTTAGGTGCACACTGTGCAGAAGACGCAGTAAACTAGCTGTAAATACTGCAGCTGCCTGCCTGTGGTACTAATAGGATCAGAAGAACACCACCAATTTTTTTCAGGTAGCTTTAGGTGCACACTGTGCAGAGGACACAGTACACTAATGCCCCGTACACACGGTCGGATTTTCTGAGGGAAAATGTCTGATCGGAACGTGTTGTCAGACATTCCAACCGTGTGTGAGCTCCATCGGACATTTTCCATCGGATTTTCCAACACACAAAGTTTGAGAGCAGGCTATAAAATTTTCCGACAACAAAATCCGATCGCGTCAATTCCGACCGTGTGTGGCACAGTTCCGACGCACAAAGTGCCACGCATGCTCAGAAGAAATTCTGAGACGGAACAGCTCGGTCTGGTAAAATTAGCATTCGCAATGGATACAGCTCTTTCGTCACGGTGCACTGTAAAAAATGGTTTAATACAGCGCACTCTCTTCTTCTTTATAATGTGAGAAGAATGAAGTAGTTTTGCTGCTCATATTCACACAGACTTCTCACAAACTTCTTTCTTTATTATTTATTATCGAGATCCCCTCAATATATTTTGATTTGTCACATCTGACAAAATTATTTTTGGGTTGTATTATTTATTTATTTTTTTTAAAGGCTGTTTTTTTTTTTTTTTGGGGGGGGTTTGTATTTTTTTCAAGGCTGATCTTTGTTTTATTTTTTGGTTAGTTTTACTCCCTAATATTTTTGTGTGTGTTTTGTGTGTCAAGTTACCACAACACCATTAATATCTTATATTATTTAATCTCAAGAAGGTTGCTTGGTGTTGGTGTCCCTTGTTAATTTCACATTGTATTTTTGAAATGTACCTGCCTCCTCACAAACAAACTGTCCTTTTTTAAGGAAAACACACATAGGCAAGTATAATTGAAACAAAAAATCCTTTATTAAGGGCTCAGAACCAAACAAAGAGGGAGGCAATGCTGGAGAAACAGCAGAAATTGGCGAAGCCTTGGACCCCCAGGGCAGACATCAATTATTTAACATCAAAATTGGTGGTCTGAGGAGTCCTTATCTAAGGGAGTGCAGTCTGGTCCAGAAGTCCCAGAGATCATGAAAGCAGCAGATGACATCTGTGTTCCAAAATTAAGGACTCACACAGGAGTTGTTGGCCCTCCTCCATCTGCAGCATTTTGCAGGCAGTTATGCAAGCAAAGTCCTCCTCCACAGTCTGGGGGTTCTCAGGGCCTCTGCAGCCTTCCAAAAGAGGCCTATGGCAGCTTCCTCCAGGTTACTCATCTTCCTGCCACTTTGTCTTTGAAGGTGTAGGGGAGGGACCTGGGTATCAAGCACCCTGCTTGGCCCGGCCACCTCCTGGCTGAGACTTCCCTGTGTATGAAAAAGGGACATGGTTTTAGTTTTTGCATCATCAATCACAATCATAAATTAGTACTTCAAACTAACATCTAGTTAACATCATTGATTGGACAAGCAGAAATATTTAGAGGAATGCTATACCTGGCTCAAGCTGGGCTCCTCCACATGTTGCTGCCTGGAAGGCCCAGGTTGGGCATCAGAAGCCTCAGCTGGGGGGGAAGGAAGCCTGGAAGGAAGACTGGAGATTGATGACCTGGGTTCAGTCTGACCTGCCAGAAAATGCAGCCTGTCATAGTACCACAGCCTGGGGACATAAATGTCATCTGCAGCTCCGGATCTCTGGGGATCCTGGACCTTCTTGTGCTCCCTTAGATAAGTGCTCCTCAGGCCACCAATTAGGATCTTCAAATAGGTGATGTCTGCCGTGGGGATCACCGTCTTCACAAATTCCAGCAATTGATCCAGTGCTGCCTTCCTCTTTGTTTGGTTCTTATATTCAGGGTGATTTATCTCCCACAGACAAGGCAGCTCCCTGAACATATCAATGAAGATTGCCATAAGGTCGTTATCTTTCAAGACATCCATTTTCACTGCAAGACACAACACAAGACAAACCCTAATGTCAGGCAAAACTCTCCTAATCTTGTTACAATATGGCCTCAATCTAGAAGCAGTATAGGCCCAAGTTTAGATCTTACTTTTGTTATCACGATCGGCGCCTCCGATACTCCTTCCTCCGCTCACAGATCGTATGTACTACGCACACGTGTTACGCTTTATACACACTACGCATGCATGTAACTCCGCCCGCCCCTGATGTTCTTTCTAGTCTATTCCCCGCCTCTTTTTGTTCGATGTGGTGGGGGAAGAGCACATGGCGGAGACACAGCAGGTGCGTGCTAATTACAGCAACGAGGAGGAGGAGAAGGAAAGCCCGGAGCTGGAAACGTCTGGATCCAGAAGGAGAAGATTTAAGGCCTCAAATATGTCCTTTGGGGAGATGTTGGAGATGGTGGACATCCTGAAGAGGGTCGACTATGATGGAAAGTATGGAGCTTACCCCAACCCCAATGTCAGAAAGGCCAAGATAATGGCGAAAGTGGTCAAAAGTCTGCACCGGAATTTCGGGGTACGACGATCGAAAGATCAGCTCAGGAAGCTGTGGTCGGACCTGAAATTAAGAGAACATGAGCAGTACAGAAAGATCCGGAGAGTGCTGCAAAAAAGTAAGTAGTTGTGCTGTGTTCCTATTCTTTTTGTGTTCATTATGTTCGTGCTGCTCCATGTGCTTTTCTTAACTGTTGTGCAGTTTACAATGACAACTTTCATGTTCATGGGCACATTATTCGTTCGTATCAAACATTTTTCTTTCGGCCTATAAAACACCATTGTTTTGGCCATATGTATTTGACCACATTTTTTAGGGCCTACTTGTATGAAAATAATTTGGTTGTGTAGATGGGTTTGTTACTAGAATGAAATGCAAACTCGATTCTGTGTAAGGTGAGGACACTCAGCAACAGTTTTCACATCTGGACACTGGAGAACTAGTGTAGGAGACAAGAACACCCTTTTTATTAGGGGGTCCACACAGTTGCTCCAGTGTATACTATAGGGGTGTCTCCATCTGTGAAGCTTGGACAAAACAGGTAAAGTATTGAAGCTTGACAAAGGACACTAAAAATTCTACATCTTGGAACTCTGCCAAAATAGACAATTGTACCCCACTTCCAAGCAATGTTTCATATTTATAGTTCTGCCATCAAATATCTGTGTGCTAAGTATACCATTTTTTTTTTACATAGGGGAGAAAAGACTCGGAGGACACCCCTCATCCGAGGAGACCAGAGACCCCCCACCTCTGGAAGAAGGGGAAATCCCCCAAAGACAAGAAGAGCAGGAGCAGGAGGAGGAAGACGTGGTGGAACTAGTCACCACAACAGGTGAGTGTCTGCAACCACAGGCTCAGGTAAGAGATGGATGCCAGCATATTTATAATACATGTTTTGTTTTGGTTTCTATCTTTTTAGGTGATCGTGATGTTGTGGATCCAGGGCATTTCACCTCGGAAAGTGCACAGATCCTGATTGGGGAGATCATGGGGTGTAATGTTGTATTGAAAAACATCAAGAAAAACATCAATGATGTTATTCAAAAAAATAAGAACATCATTGATGTTTTGGGGAGAGTTTAAAACCCCTCCAAATCCCTTTCTTTTATGGCGTGCTACAATTTTAACATTTTTTGTCAAATTGTAGAAAAGCCAAATTTTGAAGAGGCACACAGTGTCAACATGTGCTATCTGCCATCACGGGAGATCAATGGACGCGTTTTTGGGGTGCAACCCCTTCCTCAATAATAAAGTAGCTGAGAGGAAGGGGTTGCTCCCCCAAAACACGTCCCTTGATCCCCCGTGATGGCAGGTAGCACACGTTGACATTCATAAATTTATGTGCATCTTCAAAATTTGGCTTTTCCTGGGTTGACTTCACCCCATCTGAACGCAATATCAAACACAGTTCCTAAATACTCATGTCTGATATTGCCTTCAAGTTCTACCAAAAGTGAACTTTGTAAGTTCTAGATTTGTGTCTTTTTTGTTGGTTTGAAACATGCCTGTTTTATCTTAAATGGACATTTCTACTTTTTCTAATGCCACCCCAAAAATTGTTATACAACAAACATGTTGGTTTGTTTTAAAAACCTTTTCTAAATGCACATGTGATTGTGCAGGTATTAAAAAGATTGTTAATCAAGAATGTGTGGATTATTGTCTCAACGCTCCAACACTTTGGTTGTGCTCTAATTGGTGTTTTCCGTGACAATGGGGGTTATTTCCTAAGGGCAAATCCACTTTGCACTACAAGTGCAGTTTCAAGTGCACTTGTAGTGCAAAGTGTCTTTGCCTTTAGTAAATAACACCCAACAGTGCTTTGTAAGGTTACACAATCACGCCATTTTCATGACTCCACACATTTCTGTCAGGGTCAGCTAAAACAAACACAAGCAGTAAATGTCACCAAAGATTTGCTTAATGTTTTTTTTTATTTGATAAAGGTTTCACACATTGTCTGGCATATTGATAGCCCCCCTACCCGCAAAGAATTCAAGGTATCTTAGCCGGACATCACGGGCACTCAGGGAGGGCAAGCCAGGACGGCCACTTTCAAGCGCCGTCAGGGTTGTATCATGTAGAATTCCGGCTTCAGGCCCAACTGAGCCAGCATAGTTGGCAGAATGTTGACGTAAAAAGTTGTGTAGAACACAGTACGCCAAGATAATGTGATTCAGTTTATACTCCGCCATATGTATGGGTGTAAGAAATAGACGGAACCGGCTGGTCATGATTCCAAATGTGTTTTCCACCACTCTTCTGGCTCTGGCCAGCCGGTAATTAAAAACCCTCTGGTCTGGGGTGAAGGTCCTCATCGGGAATGGCCACATAAGATGGTCCCTCAGCGCAAAGGCTTCATCCACAATGAAGACGAATGGGAGTCCTTCCACACTGTCTTCTGGAGGTGGCAAGTCCAAGCTGCCATTCTGGAGACGCCTGTGGAACTCGGTCTGGGCGATGACTCCACCATCAGACAACCGGCCATTCTTCCCCACATCCACATACAGGAACTCTTAAGTAGCCGATACCACCGCCAACATCACAATACTATTGAACCCCTTATAATTATAATAGTACGACCCTGAGTTGGGTGGTGGGATGATGTGGATGTGTTTCCCATCAATTGCCCCTCTGCAGTTAGGAAAGTCCCACCGCTGGGCAAAGTGGGAGGCCACAGTCTGCCATTCCTGTGGCGTGGAAGGAAACTGTTGAGGAAAACAAAAAAAAATTAGGCCTTTTGCACATAAACATGGAAAGCAGATTAGACACAAACATTCTTGGCCAACATCAAGATAACATTGATGTATGGGTATTTTTAAAGACCAAAGTATAAGGTACACCTATCATATTCCCCCTCCCCCCCTCTCATGGGCCATTTCTAACATTTAAGGGGGGGAGCTCTTGGACAGGTAACCCTCTCCACTTAATGGAGAGATGAATGCCTAAATAATGTGTATTACTTGGAACAGCCCCTCCTTAGTTACACTATTGGCAGCCCACTGGACAGGTAAGAAGTGTCATAATACAAAGATATAAATACACACTGTACACATTTGAGCACATTTGGACATTCTGCTATTACCTATCAAGATAATAATAGGATACAAAAACTCGAAACAGTACCATTTGAAAGCATACAGGCAGGCCCTTGCACTACATGCTTTGGGGAATTCATCCATAAATCTGACCACAAAAGAGAGGGGTATAGTGTGTATGGGTTTGGCAAAGTCAGCAGATAGATGATTGAGGATAGATAGAGAATTGGTATCAGCTGACTTAGCAGTTGGGGGAGGGAGGGTTCCAAATGATTTGGGGACCCCCCCAAAAAAGCCTCTGGCACTCTGCCTGAATTTAAAGCACAAATCACATTTAAAAACATTTTAGGAGGTGTTTGGGGTAAAGCACTACTATGGAGCTGATAAAATACATTGCTAAGTGACTACATGAGGTGAATATAGGGGCAGGAGAGCATGCTGGGGAGGTAAGTGAAGGCAAATAAGTATGAAGGACCAAAAAAAAATTACATAAAAATCCAGCATGCATGAGAACAAAGGGGACATTCACAGCATATTACAATCATGGTAATTAGGGAATGAGGAAAGAAATACAATATATTAGCAAACATATACAATAAAATGTGATATTAAAGGATAAAAATCTTACCTTAATATACTCCTTCTGCAGGACCTGTATGATGGCAGAACAGGTCTCCGGGATAATGATCCCCAGAGCCTGGGGGGAGATGCCTGTCGAGAACTTCAAGTCCTGCAGGCTTCTCCCCGTCGCCAAGTACCGCAGGGTGGCGACGAGCCTCTGCTCTGGAGTGATGGCTTGCCTCATGCAGGTATCCTGCCTGCTGATATAGGGGGTCAGCAAAGCCAACAAACGGTGAAATACGGGGTCCGTCATCCGGAGAAAGTTCCTGAAATCATCAGGATTATTCTCACGGATCTCACAGAGCAAAGGCATATGAGAGAACTGGTCACGCTGAAGCAACCAATTCTTGGTCCATGAACTCCTCCCCACCCTGTTCATGGACTGGACTTGTGTCAAGGTCAGGACCCCAACACCAAGCCCCCGCACAGCACGAACTCTACGAGGAGTACGTATACGCAACATGGCTAGAAAACGGTTGGCTGCTCAGAATGAAGTAACAGAACGCACTGAAGAACAGCAAGGCCTGTGAAGAGCGACCTGAAAAACAGTAAAGTACGAACAAGAACACACTGACAAGTCAATGGTACTCGCTGCACGCACTGAAGATCAGATACAAACCCACAAGCACAAACTGAACAGCAGAAAACGATCTGAAAACCACGAGTCTGAAAAAGCGCGAATCGTCTCTCACCAAACTTTTACTAACACGAGATTAGCAAAAGGAGCCCAAAGGGTGCTGCGCTTGGTTCCTAACTGGCCTCTTCTAGTCTTGTCGTACGTGGTTTACGTCACCACGTTCTTGGTGATTGGAAATTCCGACAACTTTGTGCGACCGTGTGTATGCAAAACAAGTTTGAGCCAACATCTGTCAGAAAAAATCCTAGGATTTTGTTGTCAGAATGTCCGATCAATGTCTGACCGTGTGTACGGGGCATAACTGTAAATACTGCAGCTCCCTGTCTGTGGTATTAATAGGATCAGAACAACAGCAATTGTCTTTAGGTAGCTTTAGGTGCACACTGTGCAGAGGACACAGTACACTAAATGTAAATACTGCAGCTGCCTGCCTGTGGTATTAATAGGATCAGAAGAACACCACCAATTTTCTTCAGGTAGCTTTAGGTGCACACTCTGCAGAGGACACAGTACACTAACTGTAAATACTGTAGCTGCCTGCCTGTGGTACTAATAGGATCAGAAGAACACCACCAATTTTCTTCAGGTAGCTTTAGGTGCACACTGTGCAGAGAACACAGTACACTAACTGTAAATATTGTAGCTGCCTGCCTGTGTACTAATAGGATCAGAAGAACACCAGCAATTTTCTTCAGGTAGCTGCAAATACTGTAAAAACACCTGCCTGCCTGTCAGTAGGAAGAGAATAACAGGAACGGATCTAGCTAAACTGAATACAGCGTATATATATACACAACACCTAGGATGCATATATATACACAATACACTGTAAGTGCAGCTAACTGACTCGCCTGCCTACTCTATCTAACGTAAATCAAATGACACTGTCTCTCTGTCTATCTCTCTGCCGCCGCAACACACTATACAAGGCCGCCACGCAGGCGGCCTTATATAGTGTGGGGCGTGTACTAAACCTCCTGAGCCATAATTGGTCAAAACCACCCTGGCTTTGGCCAATTACGGCTCTCTGTACAGACGGTGCTGTGATTGGCCAAGCATGTGGGTCATAGTGCATGCTTGGCCAATCATCAGCCAGCAATGCACTGCGATGTCACAGTGAATTATGGGCCGTGACGCGCCTCTCGAATTTGGTGCGAACAGCGCATAACGTTCGAAATTCGACGAACGGGCGATGTTCAAGTCGAACATGGGTTCGACTCGAACTCGAAGCTCATCCCTAATGTCAAGTTATAACTGGATGTGTAATCCGAGTTCATATGTAAACCTTTCTTTTTCTTTAATAAACTTTAATGGAAAAAAATCTTGATCATTGGAGAATCTGCCAAATCCAATCTACGCAGACCTATCCAAACACATCCTGAACCTCAGAAGACAGCTCAACACATCACAAAAGCACTCTGCAACCAGAGTAGAAATGGAAGCAGCCATCCAAGCTCATGGTCGACAGAAATGGGACCTCCCATACCATCACTTCCATGGAAGAAAGCCTTGCTTTACTCCACTCATGGGATATACTGCCAGATCCATTTCCACCAAAGAGATCCAACAAACACCCAGAGCAAGTCACTCCTTCCTGGAACACATCCAGCGAGCGATCACGCCACAGCTCAAGGTGATCTTGCCAAGCATCCCCCTTTACACCGCTTATCTTAGCCAAGTCCCCCTGATATAGGTCATTAGCAACCCTGCATTGGTCCTTGGAACTTATAACCCCCTTTTGAACATGAAGCACCACCATACATTTTGCACCTGCACCTTTCAGTTTTCACATGTTTGTTTCTATTGTGTTTTTTCTTAGACTGTATGTACATCTGGTCTACCAGCCATCCTGCTGAATTCTGTTTATCCTTTCTGCAGTGAAAGTGTGTGTCCTATCCCATCCAGCCCGCAAGGAACTCAGCCTTCTTACCTGCTCTGTATCTGCTGACAATCCTGTAAGATTGGATCTTGGATCTTAAATAGTTAACTTTAAATGCCAATGGGTTAAACCACCCAGCCAAAAGGACATCCATGTGGCAACAGACCAGAGCACAGTCGTGTTCTATACTGTGTGTCCAGGAAACTAATTTTAAGAACACCATGACTCCAACCTATGTACACAGAGACTTTCCATACATTTACAAGGCCTCGGTCCCCAAGAAAACCAATAGAGTTCTGATCACAAACCACAGATCTGTGTTATTCCAACTTCATGAGTGCATTCCTGACCCACTTGGGAGATATCTCATCCTAGTCTATACTATTAATAATGTGCTTTACACTTTGGTAACGGTGTATGCTCCAAATAACCGGCAGGTGAACCTTCTTAACAGAGTCATATGTGGAGACTTTAATCTGGTACCAGATTCCACTGTGGACACATCCAGCCCACGCTCCAGGCATGTCCCCAACATGGCTAAATTCATACACAATTCCCTATATGATGTACGCCGTTGTCACCACACTATAGAACGTGGTTACACCTTCTTTTCTACTGTTCATAATACGTATACTCATATAGACTATTTCTTAGTAGAAAAGTGGGTATTGCAAAAAGTTATCAAGTCTGACACAAAAACCATTACATGGTTCGACCATGCACCAACCAATATCACCATATCTAATCCAACATCTCCTCTACCCTACAAGGTATGGAGAGCCAATACTAATATTATGAAACCCCCTCTTATGCAGATTATCTTCAGAAACAATTCAAAATTTTCCACAACAATGTGGGTTCCGTGTCAGACTACGCTACATTGTGGACTGCCCACAAAGCATTCATCAGAGGGATTCTAATACAACTGGGCTCTCAAGCCAAAACAAGGAAGATGCAACGCATAGATCAACTTACAAAGGACTTGCTATTCTTGACGTTATCCTCAGATTTGTTCTATTTTACAAAAGTATTGACATTTGCTGATAATTGATAACATTTTGACTAAATATGTTCAAGGCTATCTTAAAATGGTCTTCAGAAGATCCACATCTCTAAAAGATAGGGTAGTACATAGCCACTACTATGGTGACTCCAGAAGAGATCCATCTGCAAATGAGGGCACATAAAGGTGGGTCATGTAACCAATGTCCCTTGATCAGAGAAGGCAAAATGATTAGTTTGCTGAATGACAACACCAGAGATCACATACAGTATCTCATATAATGAAATTTTAATTTTCTATTTAGGGTACACAAAAAGGAAATTTTGCTGCAGGATTTATTACCATGTATATTGTATTGAAAGTGGCAAGCTTCTCACACCAATTAGAGAGTATGTGGGTATTAAACATAATTATAATACTATACAAATATCACAACCAATATGTGAACAAAATAAATTCAAACTTGTAAAATGGGTACAGGAAAAATACAGTGCTTGCAGTTAAAAAAAATTGTGAATAAAAGACAAGTAAAGGATTTTTTTTCCCCCATTCATACCCACCTAGGTGGATGCAGCATTGGTCTGATGCTGCATCTGTCCCCCGGTGCTTCTGCACTGAGAACCGAGACATCGATCACCGCTTATCTTTGGTTTTCAGAGCTCGTGAGCTGTGAGCTGAGAGCTGCAGACTGTTAGTCACAGCTGTCTGCTCATCTCCCTCCTCGCTCATCTGAGCGCTGAGCTGTGGAGGGGGTGGAGCAGCCGCCTCAGGCACTTAGCAGCTCGCTGAGAGGCTGAGACAGGTGTCAGTCCAGGCACCTGGAGAATCCAGACTTTATTGTCGCAGTGACGCATTTCCTGGACTAACATTGGTGACGTCAGCAGAGAGTGAACTTCAGCCCACTCTCTGCTGAAATGGGTCACAGGAGTGCAAAACTAACTGCACTCCTGTTATCCATAGTAGAAGTACAGCCAACTGAGCTTTGACTGGACTTCTCCTTTAACAGTGAAAACACAATAAAAACGGTCCAAAAATTGATTTCAGGAAAAATCGTATTAAAAAGTGCTCTGTGCTCCAAACTGTCAAAAAAGTGCTAAAGTGCTTCAAATATTCTGTGCCATGTGTCACACTCCCCTCTTTTATCCCCACTCAGAAAAAGGAATGGACCCACAGCTTTTCAGTCTGGGGGTCAAACAGGCATGAATCTAGTGTAGGGCATACCAAGTCTCACATGCATCCTGTTCAGTTCTGCACAACTGCTCTTAAACAACTGTAGTATCCACCGTGCTTGAATGAAAAGAAAGGGTACTAATAGTGAAGTACTTTAAATGGTTTTAATGGTACAATAAAATAATCCACTTACAAAATTGTAGTAAAAACAGGCATGTGAAATAACAAGGCTCTTCTGGGTTTGCCGCAGCTCGGCGTGCGTCTTTCCATGGAGTGCGGAAGTGACATCAAGGGTCTCGGAACCAGAATTGCATTAACATTGGGCTTCAATCTTCGCCTAATGGGTGTAGTGGCTTCAAATTCACACTATATAATGGGACTTCCTTCACCCTATTGATGTCACTTCCTGAATACACAGTTTGTTTATATTAAGTGCCTTATGACTATAAAAACAATTGATCATATTATAAAAACGAGGCAATACCCTCATCTTCATCCAGGATAGGGCAGCATCGGACCATGTCTGCACGTCCTCTAACAATTTATGAAACATCTCCGGGTAGTTTGCTTTATAGATCAATGGCATATGGGGGGGGGGTCAATTTAACCCCGAGATAAGAAAGTCATGCCGTCTGCCACAGGAAGGGATATTGAGCCTGAAGGCCTCTTTGCATTGCGTTCGATATGTTAACACTCATGGCCTCCGATTTGGCGCAGTTGACCAATAGGCCTGAAATCCTGCCAAAATGGTTCAGTAGAGAGAATAAATTTGGCAGGGTGGTATGTGGGGAAGTTATAAATAATAACAAATCCTCCGCAAAAAGCGCACATTTGTGATTGCGGTCTCCACTCCTGATCCCCAAAATATCAGAGTCCTGATGAATCGCTATGGCCAACGTCTCCATTGCTATTATTAATAGTAAGGGGTAGAGTGGGCATCCCTGGCTGGAGTGCTTTCACACTGGAGCGTCGTGCTTGCAGGACGTTATAAAAAGTGCAAGCAGCATCTTTGGAGCGGTTTAGGAGCGATGTGTGTATACATCGCTCCTCCACCACCCCTGCCCATTGAAATGAATGCCAGCAGTGCTTTTTGGGCGCATTAAACCCTTTCTTCGGCCGCTAGCAGGGGTTAAAAGCGCCCCACTAGCGGCCAAAAATCGCCACTAAAATTACGGTAAAAGCGCCGCTAAAACTAGTGAGTTGTGAGTGTGAAAGGGGTCTGAGGCACTTAATATAAACAAATTGTGTATTCAGGAAGTGACATCAATAAGTTGGAGGAAGTCCCATTATATAGTGCGAATTTGAAGCCACAACACCCATTAGGTGAAGAGTAAAGCCTATTGGTTGAAAGGCGAGGGAGGCACCCGGCCTTGTGTATAAAATCGATGATCACAAAACTGGAAATTATGTCCTTGATGATTCCCTGTGATGCCCTGTGGGAGGGGTGAAATGCATTGACACAATTCCAGTTCCTAGACCCTTGACATCACTTCCACCCTCTGTGGAGTGCACGCCAAGCTGCAGCAAACCCAGAAGAGCCTTGTTATTTCCCATTGCCCATTTTTAGTACATGCTAGTGCATACTAGCACATTATGAAATACTCACCTTGGAACGAAGCCCTCCAGCTTTGTACTGTCACTGCTGAGAGGACTGACATGTCCCCCCGTCTTTGTTCTGGGTTTGCGCATTCCAACTATGTGATTGGCCGGAGCCGCAAAGACATCACTCCCACGTGCGCGGTTCCAGCACGGAGCTCTGAAGTTCCAGCAAGGTATTCTTCAGAGCGCATGCAGCCAGTGACATATCTCCTAAATGGTGCATGTTTAGGAGATATTAATTTTACCTATAGGTAAGCCTTATTTACTGGAAAGAATCATCCCTGGTGCCAATTGGTAATAAGATCTTTGTAAACTATGATCAGTCTAGTAAAGAAGCAAATGCCTCGAATAACTTCAGTATAGGGTTCTGGTATGTATCTGCTGTAACAGGAGGAACTCCAGCGCCCCATATACTTGATGATGAAAGAAGGGACCCTCTGCTTGGAAGCTGCGGATGCTGCCAAAGATCCTGAATGAATGAATACTGTTTTGGATTTAAGTTTAAGTTAGCGTGTAAAATCCTGACATGGCAGATGAACTGTTTTGAGGTGAGAGGATACGTTGGAGTGTTGATTTGTAAAGCATAGTAATCGGTGAACATTGCCTTGAGAGGGTGAGCAGCAAAAGCCGATCGACTGTCAGGATTCTCTAATGACCTGAAATGCTGAACACCTGAGAGATACCATTTGATCATATTAGCAGATATCGTCAACTCGCTGTGGCAATATGCCACAAAAGCCATCACATAATTTACATCCTCAGGGCAACTGCAAGGGTATCGTCAAGAAGAACTTGTGAAACGTCTTCCAACCTGTGGTATGCCTTCAGTGTATTGCTGGATAAAGAATTGTTGGCCAAATTGATCACCTGTGTCCAGAACCTGACTAGTCCATGATCAGCAGGAAGTAAGGAGGATCCGAGTTTCCCACCAGCTCTGCTTCCGGATGCTGAAAGAAAAATTGACTGAAATTAAGTCGGGATAACGCGTCAGCTGCACCATTGTAATTCCCACTGATGAATTCTCCCTGGGAATGAAATTTGTATGTCAAACCCAGCCATATCAACCTGCACATAAATTACATGATGAGAAGTGATCCAGATCTGCCTTTATTATTACTTTTGGCGGTGGCCAAATTATCAGTAAAGAATATGACCAAGTTCCCCGACCAATCTGGCCCTAAAGTGACTGCTGTCTCTAATATTGGGTAAATTTCAAATAATGCTGACTTCTGAGCAAACTTAGGCATGCAAAATACTTTCAGGGGCCAATGGCTGGCCAGCCATTCTCGACCAAAAATGGCCACAAAACTGACTGACGCAACGGCGTCTGAAAATACTCTGGGAGACTGACTTGTTGGTTGTGGAATGAGCATAGCAATACAGTTCCAGTCATAGAGGAACTGGTCCCGCATGATGAGATCGGCTTGTGCATCAGCTTGTAAGCCAACGTCCAAGTCAGAGTCCTGATACAGGGGTAGAAGGGCCAGCAACCTAGAAACAAAAGATCTAGCCTGTGGAATAATCCTCATAGCATGATTCAGCATGCCCAAGAGCGACTGTAAGTCTCTCTTGGAACAGACTGGGGACCAGACAAAAAATGAATGATCTGAGCGTAATGCCCAAAAAATTGATGATGTTGGCCGGACCTTCCACCTTAAGGGCAGCCAATGGTAAGTTTAACTCAGCAAAAAGCTCTGTGAGAGACTGCAAATCCTTGGGCGGACAACCAGGGTCCTCCAAGAGCAGGAAATCATCGAGATAATGCACTATCCCCTGGCAAACATTGCAGTTACCCAAGATCTAATGGAGTGCTTGGGCAAAGATGTCAAACAAACAAGGACTGCTCTTTGACCCGAATGTTAACTTGGTGGCGAAATAGTAACGTTCTCGCCATCTGATGCCGTGCCATTGCCAAAGAAAGTAGCTTAAATGCATCGGCAATATCCACTTTGGATAACCAAGTTCCCCTGCCTAATTATATGATACTCTGGATAGCCAAATCCACAGATGAATATTTTAATGAAAACTCCTCCGAGGGGATCAGGGAATTGAGACTAGGGATGTGAGATAAATGAGGTGCAGTAAAGTCATGAATTAATCAATATTTATTGGAACACTTGCCACAAACCACCCTAATGGCGTTGACACTCCACATGCCGAATGGTGGTGAAATAAACGGACCAATCACAAAACCTTTGGACACTTCCTCCTCCAGTAATTCATCCACAATAGAAGCGTGGCTGTCTGTTGACAATAAATTCCTGCATTCAAATGATTCAGTTTTCAGCGTAATTAGGCCTGTGTAAAATCCTACTGAAAATCCATCCAGCAGGAATTGTCTGAAGGCCGGGGATGGGTGACTTTCTAAACAAGTCCCCAGCAAAGATACATTGACTTGGCTTAGCCATGAACTAAAGGGCTTGACAAGACAGGAGGGGTGAGCTCTGAAACAATTGGGGCAGACATGCAGGAGCCTGCATTGGTTGTAGTTGCAACCGGAATGATTGAAATTGTTGCATACTTGAGCCTTACCCAGGTAATGGATGGGCCTACCTAATTTGTCCACCTGCCCAGGAAGCCCTGTAGAGCAGTGGTTCTAAACCCTGTCCTTAAGTACCCCCAACAGGCCATGTTTGCAGGTTTTCCTTTATCTTGCACAGGTTCTTTAACCACTTCAGCACCGGGCCATAGACATATGACGTCCACAGACGGGATCTCCCATCCTGGGTGGACATCATATGACGGCCTGGGATTCCCGGTTGTCTAGGGGGCACGCGCGCGCGCCCGCCGCGTTGCTCGGGACCCGGCGCGTGTGCCTGGCGGCCGCGATGTCCGCCGGGCACCCGTGATGGCCCGTTAACCGGGCCGGACCGTGGATCTGTGTGTGAGAACACACAGATCCACGTCCTGTCAGTTGTGAGGAGAGCGATCTGTGTTCCCAGTACAGCGGAACACTGATCGGTCTCCTCCCCTTGTATGTCCCCGCCCCTACAGTTAGAATCATTCCCTAGGAAACATACTTAACCCCTTGTGTCCCCTAGTGGTTAACCCCTTCACTGCCTGTCACATTTACACAGTAATCAATGCAATTTTAAAGCATTGATCGCTGTATAAATATGAATGGTCCCAAAAATGTGTCAAAAGTGTCCGATGTGTCCACCATAATGTCGCAGTCACGAAAAAAAATCGCGATCGCCGCTATTACTAGTAAAAAAAATAAATAAATAATTTTTTTTTTAAAATGCCATAAATCTATCCCGTATTTTGTAGACGCTATAACTTTTGCGCAAACCAATCAATATACCCTTATTGCGATTTTTTTTTACCAAAAATATGTAGAAGAATACGTATCGGCCGAAACTGAGGAAAAAATTTGTTTTTAAAAAAAAAAATTGGGATATTTATTATAGCAAAAAGTAAAAAATATTGTGTTTTTTTTCAAAATTGTCGCTCTTCTTTTGTTTATAGCGCAAAAAATAAAAACCGCAGAGGTGATCAAATACCACCAAAAGAAAGCTCTATTTATGGGGAAAAAAGGACGTCAATTTTTTTTTGGGTACAACGTCACACGACCCCGCAATTGTCGTTTAAAGTGCGACAGTGCTGAAAACTAAAAATTGGCCTGGGAAGGAAGGGGGTGAAAAAGCCCTGTATTGAACCGGTTAAATCAGAGTCAATGGCTTCGTATTTTGGACAGCTATTTTATCTAAGAGAAATTCCCAAAACATGGCCTGTTGGGGGTACTTGAGGACCGGGTTGAGAACTACTGCTGTAGAGGACCCACCGGCCACCTGCTTGCTGGTCCCTGTGTGTCTGGAAGGCTCAAACATGGGACACCACGCTGAGGTGTGTGCTGCAGATTGACAATTCATGCACACAGGGGAATTTTGGTTAGCGAAATGCCTGGAAAAAAGTTCTATATCAATGTTACTCCAGCACATTACTACCTGGAACTGTGCCCAAGTGGCTGCCACCTTCGCAGAACAAAACCGATGGCAATAAAAAATGCACCCGCTGTATTTGTGCACAAGTCCACCATTTTATGTAAATACAGGTCTAATTCCACCCTCCTATCAGGACTGACAGCACAGATAATGTCCCTGAAAATGCTAAATGCCAGCACAAATTCTGCCACGCTGAGTTTGCGGTTGAGCCTGGGGTCTTTCGTTTTGAGCACTACTGAGGCCTCCCCGCAAGCATAAGACTTGTTCTCCGTAACATCTTGAGATGCTATTAGAAGAGAAGCCAGGTTCACATTTTTCCCTTCCAGAAAATCTTTCTTAATGTTGACAGGTATATAATGAGCCGGGGATACTGATGGTAATACCGGGGAAGGAGTTGCCACAGGCAAAAAAACAGCAGCATTACCTGCAGGAGTGCTGGGAGGAACAGGAGCTGGGGTGCAGCTGGCACCTGAGCTCTGACCGCATGGGCTTCAATCACCTACATCCTTTCTTGCATTTGGAACATGAACGTGGAAAGAGTATTTAATAAAGCATGAATCCGTGTCAACAAATTATGCACAGAAACTTGGTCTTCAAAAGGAGGTCAAAAGGGCAGTTCTTGTTTTGCTTACTTTAAAATGATACAATTTAATGGCTAACTTAAAGACTGGAAAAAAGCTTCCGAACATGTTGTGTTTCTTCATCAAAACTAAAAATGACTTGCCAGATTGGTAACTGTAGGTTGATTCCCCATTTTTGTTTTGATATTTTCTGTAAGATATACTGTAGCTGCTAGCATTGTGCTTTGTAATATTTGTAGGATTGTATAATATGACCATATGTGTTTACAGGCAAGAAAAAAACTGATGTTTCCGTGGATGGGTTTTTGGATCTTTCCTCAACATCCAAACAACATGTAAGCAAGAAAGTGCAAGGAATGCAATTTCCTGCCTGTTATATATCCTTCACTATATATACAGTATTCACATGTTTTTAGCATAATTAAAGACAGATGAGAATGGAAGGTGTCCAATCAATTTCTTGAATGCTGCCAAAATGTATGACTATATGACAACATTTCATTTTCATAGATAGATAGATAGATAGATAGATAGATAGATAGATAGATAGATAGATAGATAGATAGATAGATAGATAGATAGATAGATAGATAGATAGATACTGTAGATAGACAGATAGATATCTATATCTATATAGATAGATATATATATATATCGTATGTTAATATTCTGCAAAATACTATGCTCTCATCATTAGCCACAGAAGGTATGCATTTTTCCGCAATGTTTATAGCTTCATCAAATTCATAAAATGAGGGAAAAATATAATCTTAACATAAAAAATGAGGCTCAAATATAAAGTATGCTGTAAACAAATTTAACTTTTTTAGCTGTATGACAATGGATTAGTTGTGCTGGCTTTTAAAACCTATAAACACATAGTAGTGTGGCACTCAATCAAACAAAATATAAAATAAATACTCCAGAGGCACCTTGTGGTTTGAATATTATGTTATATATATAAAAAAATATTATATTCAGTGGTCCACGTACAGCAAATGTAAGAAAATATATATTCTGTAACATATATAATTAACAATATTTTCTGTCTATTGTTTTAATTTATAGAAAATAAGTTCACGAGGTTACTTTAACCGCTTGCCGATCAGTCGCCGTCATTATACTGCTGCAGGTTGGCATGGCTGCGCAAATCGCTGTACATGAACATCGGCTGCTTTAAGAGCAATAGCAAGCGCATGCGGCCACGGCGTGATGCTGAAGCTGATGCGTGTTGCCAGTGGCCGCCGGCCACCCATGATCACTCCACAGAGAGCCAGAATGAGGATCTGTCAATGTAAACAAACAGATCCCCGTTCTGACAGGGGAGGAGAGAGAGATCTGCTGTTCCTAGTGATCAGGAACAGCGATTTCTCTGAACACCCTGTCAGTCCACTCCCCCCACAGTTAGAAACACCTTCCTAGGGAACACTTAACCCTTTCATCGCTCCCTATTATTAACGCCTTCCCTGCCAGTGTCATTTATACAGTAATCAGGGGCTATTTTTAGCTGTATAAATGTCACTGGTCCCAAAAAAGTGTCAAAAGTGTCCGATCTGTCCGCCACAATATCGCAATCCCGCTTAAAATATTTGATCCACGCTATTACTAGTAAAAAAAATAAATAAAAATGCCATAAACATATCCCCTATTTTGTAGAAGCTATAACTTTTATGCAAACCAATCAATATAGGCTTATTGCAATTTTTTTACCAAAAATATGTAGAAGAATACATATTGGCCTAAACTGATGAAGAAATTTGTTTTTTTTTTTTCTTTAATTTGGGATATTTATTATAGCAAAAAGTTAAAAATATTGCTTTTTTTTCAAAACTGTCGCAATTTTTTTTTGTTTTGATAAAATCACAGAGGTGATCAAATACCACCAAAAGAAAGCTCTATTTGTGGGGAGAAAAGGACATCCATTTTGTTTGGGTACAACTTCGCACAAACGTGCAATTGTCAGCTAAAGCGACGCAGTGCCGTATCGCAAAAAATGGTCTGGTTAAGAAGGGGGTAAATCCTTCCGGGGCTGAAGTGGTTAAGAGCTGGATTCACCTACTTTGCTATAACAATGATTAAATACACTGATTTATCTTACATTGCGTCAGGTTTATTTTATTGTGGGCACTTAGTATTATAATTAAGAGCATATGATCCTGAAATGTGTTTAGAACAACTGAAAGCTGCAAGTGACATCTTTGGAACAATTAAATGCTTTATTTAATGTTTCATAATGTTATCTACTTGCATCTTTGATCTCTTCCCTGCCTTCGACACTAGATTCTTAAGTTTGGCTTTCCAGCAGATTCTTCCCTCTTGGGAACACAGTGGAAAGTCAGTTACAAGAATGTCAATACAGCAAATGCATTTAATTATCTCATAATCATAACAACATGGCCTAAATTAATGTACAACATTTCTGCATACTCTCACATTCCAGTTTCTATTGAGTTGCCAAAACTACAACTCTCATTGGAATTTAATGTTTAGATGTTTTAATTTTTTTTTTTTACTGGATCTGCTCTTAACTAACTGTGCATCATTTGCCATAGATAGAAATGTTATTTTTGTTGAAGCTTTGTTTTTTTTTTTACTGAATGGCCTTATCCTACACTTTGAGTAAAGCACTCTGAATCCTTCTCTGACAAAGCAAAATGTCCATTATTATTGCTTATTCAATGGAAAATCACATATGATTATTAAAACAATAATTGTCATTGATATTGCAGCATACAGTACATACCGTATTTATCGGCGTAAAACATGCACTTTTTTCCCCTGAAAATAGGGGGAAAATCGTGGGTGCATGTTATACGCCAATAGCGTTCCTCGGAGGGGAAGGAGGGGGACGAGTGCCAAGCCAAGTGGAGATGACGGCTCAGTGACTTCTGGCATTCGGCTCGGCATAGCTCGGTGCTTGGCTCCTTTCGGCGCTCGGCTCGGCATTCTGCTCGGCATTCGGCTCCTTTCGGCGCTCGGCATTCGGCTCAGCTCGGTACTTGGCTCGGCGTTCGGCTCCTTTTGGCGCTCGGCTCGGCATTCGGCTCGGTGCTAGGCTCAGCTCAGTACTCGGCTCAGCTCGAACTTTCTGCACAGTGCCACATCTGTATTCACAGATTGAATTATGGTTTCAGGGCAGTAATCAGCTGTACTTGACAGAAGTGGGAGAGATTCCAGTGCTCTACAGAGGTGAGAGAATAAGCATGGCATCCCTGGCTAGTTTGAGATCACTGGCACATCTCCTGCTAACTGGCTAATTCTTGCTGGATGGTAGAGCGGCTGAGTGGCAAGTCACACCTAAATGCTTGCAACACACTGGGGTCAGTTAAGAGCACACGGGAGAAGTAAATGGAAGGCTTCAGATGGGCACAGATCAGGCTGCATTGATGCTCACTGACCTAATTTTGCTTAAAAGTGGTTTATTTAAAAAAATGTTTTTTTCCCTGAAACTTGCCTCTTAAATTGGGGTGCGTGTTATATGCCGGCGCGTGTTATATGCCGGCGCGTGTTATACGCCAATAAATATGGTATATTCTGTGCTGTAAAGTTGTAAACAAAAGAAGGACAATACATTAATATTCTTGAGGGGCAATTTACACCCATGCAGTCCAGTGCGTTTTTTTTCCTGCATCAAAAATGCATTGAAATTAGGTTGTATTGTTTTCAATGTCACAGTTTACACCAGTGCTTGCAGTTCCAGTGCGTTCCAGTTCCAGAAAAAAAAGTAAAGCATGCTGCATTTTTCCTGCACTGGACTGTACTGAATCGCTGTAAAACACATAAAAAATGCACTGGAATGCACTAGAATGCACCGGAACACACCTTAAAGCACCAAAAATGCACTGGAACACACATGTCCTTATTTAAGGTTAAGAAAAAAGAGGGAAAAATGTACTGGACTGCATTAAAAACACACACAAAGCGCATCAAAAACACACTGGGACGCATCACAAATGCTTCAAAAACGTGCATGCAGAAAAGAATCTGGAATGCATCTGGACTGCATTTCTATGGTGTGAGCTGGCCCTTAATATTGTGTGATATATATGCATTTCTGTACTGTATAATTGTAGACAGTGGGCATTTAATATATTTATTGTCATCTGTTTTGGAATAAACCTTTACCTTTATAATGTATACTTGTAGCTCAGAGATTCGGAGATCATTATTGATCTTTAACATATTAGATAACAACATATTCAATTTTTTACAAGAGAGTAAAAAAATCCAACTCCAGTTTGGAATAATGCAAGTTTTATAATGGGGTATCATTTTTTACTGCTATAACTGAGGTCATTATTAGTATCCAAGTCCACAAAAATCTTGAAAGATCTACAGTACCACAAAATGCGAAAAAGTGATCCCCTGGACCATATGATCTCCAGCATAAGGCAGAGTTGTCTGATCTATGTTTCTTTGAAGTAGTAACTGTGTTTTGTGCAATAGGATTCTTTGTAGGACTATTGAATGATTTTAGTCTATTTATCTTGGAACTTTTTCCCAGTCACGGATCTAGGTTCTTTTGTTTGCCCAGATGAATATAAAATGTATATTTCTCTACATAAAGTGTGCTAGTCAAATGCTGTTTGTGTGGTACTATAACTGTAGTATTCTAATGACTGTTAAGGCCCATACACACGATAGGACTTTTTGACAACAAACATGCAAATTAGCTGTTTTAAGGCAACATCCTACTGTGTGTACGCTCCATTGGACAAACTTTTTCGTTTTTCATCGGACAAATGTTGGCTGTGCAAACAGACAAACTTTCCGGCAACAAAAGTCCTATGGCGCAAAATCCTATCGTGTGTACACAAGTCCATAGGACATTAGTCCAAAGTCAAACACACACACTCAGAACCAATGCAAAAGATCAGACAACAATACGGAAGTTAACCAAAGGGTGGCGGTAAAAAGCTGAAAAACCAGGTGATTTGGTGAAAGTTGGCTGAAAAAATCCTGCAGTGTGTATGCTTAATTAGTTTACGCCCTTTCTACAAAAATCCACAGGAACGTTTGTACAAAGTCCTATCGTGTGTATAGGCCTTAACACTTGTTTTCTTTACATTGTTCCACTTTTATGCTATTATTAAGTGTGCTAGGATATCCAGGGGCGTTGCTTTATTACTCAGATGCTAATATTTTTTTATTTTTTTTTTAGATTTAAATATTTATTATAAATCAGTACATTGCAGCTTAATTCCAACATTTCACTTTGAAATAGAACCGAATAACAGCAGAATTATTCACATGAGAATGACATAAAAGCTGAGTAGAGAAAAAAAAATACGGTTGAGCACCAAAGACATAGGTCAGACCTGACACCCCGTAGGGGATCACACTGTGTCAGGTGCTGACATTATCGGAAGTCCAGATAAGTGCTCTTTTGAGGCCAGGACTTGTCCCGGAAACAACAGTGCTTTTCCCGAGATGCATGACTGCCCTCTTTTGAGAGTACTGTAAACTGCTGTTATAGTCTCTCGTAAAGCAAGAACTACCCCAATGGGATGGGGGTAGTGCTTGGATGCTCCTGCCAGTGTGAAGATGGTGGATGAGTATACTATATCGGTTGAAATAAAACCAAATATATCTATCATGAGCTTTATTAACCTTATCGAAGAGAAAAGATTAGATATAAGAGATTAGAAGAAAAAGAGAGTATGGGGGGTGGTTGCCAGTAGCGATAGCATATATAAACGTTCACACTGCGTTGACTCCTGGGATGGGAGATATGCCTAAGTGCCCAGCTCAGGGTTCCCAGATTGCTTCAAATATTTTTGTGTAATCCAGGACGGTGCTGACCATTTTTTCTTGGGACATGATCCAAGAGATCTTCCTCTTAGCGGTTAAGAGGGAGACTGTTGGTTTCTACCATGCCTTAGTGATAGTGATTTTCACTCCCAAAAGCATAAATGCTATCAGTTTTCGGGAATTTTTAGGAATCTTGGGGATGTGTGGGTTCAGTAACGCGATTTGAGAGTTTTTTTGGGATCGCGAGTCCTGAGACTCTCCAGATAAGATTAAATTTTTTGGTCCAAAATCCTCTGATTCTTGGACATTACCACCATATGTGAAGCATGGAACCCTGGGCTTGGCAGTCCTTAAAGCAAAGCGGGGAGGTAGAGGGAAACATTTTTGCTAATCTCACCGGTACCAGGAACCATCTGGTTAATACTTTCAGATTTGCTTCTATCATAGAAATGTTCAGAATACCTTTATATTAGGGTTGTACCGATACCGATACTAGTATCGGTATCGGGACCGATACAGAGTATTTGCACGAGTACTTGTACTCGCACAAATGCTCCCCATGCCTGATCCGATAACTGGTCGGCAGACGGAGTCAGCGGGCGAAGAGGGCGGACGGAGTCAGTGGGCCGAGTCAGTGGGCAGGTTCGGTGGACGGAGAGGCTGAGGGGAGTCAGCGGGTGAAGAGGGCGGATGGAGTCAGTGGGCGGAGTCAGCAGGTGGAGTCGGTGGATGGAGAGGGTGGGCCGAGTCAGCGGAATGGAGAGCCAGTCCTCACCTTCAGTGAACTAGCTAGGTAAACTGTCAGGAGTGCAGGGCGCAGCCGTATCAGGATCGGTGACCGGAGCCGTCACATTCGGTCGCCGTCAGCGGCTGAACATCCCAACGTCCATCTTGGTACACCATGCACTCGGCTGTAGTAAGCCAGCAGTGGACATTTTGTTACACCCAGCCCATAGAGTTCAAGCTGGGTGTAATAAGATGTCTGCTGCTGCTTACTGCGGCCGAATGTAGGGTGTACCAAGATGGGCGTTGCAGCATAGCATTTCAAAATAAATTCTTTCCTCATGTCATTTATTGCTGCATTTCAGTGCCAGTCATCAGTGCCAGCCACCTGTCAGTGCCCATAAGTGCCGCCTATCAGTGCTAGCCACCTGTCAGTGCAACCTATCAGTGCCATCTATCAGTGCCCATAAATGCTGCCTATCAGTGCCAGCCACTTGTCAGTGCCCATGAGTGCCGCCTATCAGTGCCATCTATCAGTGCCCATAAGTGCCATCTATCAGTGCCAACCATCAGTGTCAGCCATCAGTGCCCATAAGTGCCGCCTATTAGTGCCAGCCACCTGTCAGTGCCACCTAACAGTGCCCATAAGTGCCGCCTATCAGTGCTATCTATCAGTGCCACCTATCAGTTCCCATCATTCAGTGCCATCTGTCAGTCCCCATCAGTCAGTGCCATCTATCAGTGCCAGCCATCAGTCAGTGCTACCTATCAGTGCCCATCAGTCAAACTGTCACATGACATTAAAAAAAGTATCGGTAATCTGTATCAGCGAGTACTTAAAAAAAAGTATTGGTACTTGTACTCGCTCTTAAAAAAGTGGTATCTGGACAACCCTACTTTATATGCTCTTGTTCCTCTTTTATGCCATTCCTCCAGGTCCCAGGTTTCCTGCAAGTCCTTCTCCCAAGCTTCCATATATGGGAATTTGGAGGTGGGTTCCGATAGTGATGTGTAGATTATGGATATACCCCCCTTTTGCTCTGAACCCTGGCCACATCAGCGTTCATAGTTTGAGAATTATGGGGGGGAGGGTTTGTTTTTCCAAATAGAGGTGAGGAAGTGGGAAATCTGATAAAATCTGAATTTCTCCAAATCGGGGAGATCCAGCTTTTCAGTGCAGTATTTCAATGAGATCGGGCCAGACAGGGAGAAATAGTGTCCAATACGATACATCCCCTTGTCTAACCACCATTGGAAGAATTTGATTTCCATACCTGGTTTGAAGAAGGGGTTGTGGAATATATGAGCTAACGGGTGAATGTCTGATGTCAGAGCAGATAGATGTTTCATGTCATCCCATAATTTCATGGAATGGGATAGGGTAGGAGACATTATTGGGGGGTCTAGATTTTTGGGGGCACCATAATAGGTAGTCTATTGTGTATGTGGGGACTGCCTGTCTCTATATAGTGATCCAATCCGGTTACTCATGTCTAGAATAGACCATTGAAAGTTGTGCTAGTCTAGCGGCTTAATAATATCTAAAGAGCTCTGGGAGACCTAGTCCTCCACGAGTTGTAGGGCTGTATAGGATACGTCTTGCCAGTCTGTAACCTTTTTTGCCCCAGATAAATTTGATTATCTTTCCCTGGAAAGACCTTTGATGATCTTTTCTTAACGCTATTGGGAGAGATCTAAATAAGTAAAGACGCCTAGGTAGTAGGGTCATCTTAATGGAATGGATTTTGCCTAGCCATGAAATGTATAGGGACCATGTTAGCAGGTCGGTTTCCAGTTTGCGATACATGGGGGGGAAGTTTGCCTGATAGAGTTGATCAATCTTAAGGGTAAAGTTTATTCCTAGATAACAGATTGATGTATTGCTCCACTTAAATTTATAGGAGGGTTTCAATTGTTCGGCCAATGAGGGGGGTAGTGATATATTCAGTGCTTGTGATTTGTTCATATTCACTTTTATGCCCAAAGGATTCCAAAAGTCTATTTATATTAGGAAGCAAGGTTATTAGAGAGGTGACAAAGAGCAGGATATCGTCTGCAAAAAGGGTGCACTTGTGGACTGATTGTCCACACTGATTGTCCACACCTCACTCCCTTAATGTTTTGGTCTGATCTAATTGCGATGGCCAGAGTTTCAATCGCTAGGGCGAAGATAAGTGGAGATAGAGGGAAGCCTCGCCTAGTACCTCTGGAGATTTTGATGGGATTGGAGTAATAACCCTGAAGTTTTACCCTAGCTTAAAAAGGGAGTAAAGGGATTGTAATAGCCCCAGAAAACTTTCCCCAAACCCCCAGCGCCTTAGGATTGTAAATAGGTACGAAGGCCTTTTGTAGATCTAATGATAGGAGGAGACCTTCCTGGTGGGGGCCTCCATCCCAGCCAGATTGTAGGATTGAGGTGATTTGATCCTTGTGGATGTATTGTTTAATAAAAGAGCTCATTCTGTTAGTCAATATTTTTTTTTTTAACAATATTTTTATTGAGATTTTCACATGTTAACCAATTAAATCAATGACATTTCTTATTATTCATAAAGAAGAAAAGCTTACAGTAAGAGATCATCAGAGTTACTTTAACATGACAGAAGTTATACTGGAACTTGAACAGTGAACTTAGTGTTAGTACCCTATGTGTGGTGGTGGCACTGTCTACGCACCCCGACACCCCAATGTGGGAGCTAACTGTGTCGTAAGATTGCAGGCAATGCAGCCGGCCACAGTCTCAGTAGCAATTATTCTTTATCGTATGAAGACAGGATGAAAAGTTATAAATGTTTGTATATTAGGATAACAATGTGTGAAGACTCGCAAGGAGTGTTTGAACCATGAACAGTGACAATGCTGCACATATCGTTGGTTGATTGTTAGCCAATATTTTGGTGAGTATTTTTAAATCATTGTTAATTAGCGAGATGGGTCTATAGTTTTCTACTTGCGTTGGGTCTTTGTCTGGTTTGGGAATAACTGAAATGTAAGCTGTGTTCAGATGGGTATCTATGGCGTCTCCCTTCCGTTTTGAATTTAAAAATTTAGTTAGGCATGGGGCTAGGGTGGCAGCAAAGGTTTTGAAATAAAGGGTGGAAAATCCGTCTGGTCCCAGAGCTGAGCCACTTTTTAGATTTTTAATCACTTCCAGGATTTCTTCTCTGGAAAAGGGGGCTTCCATAAAATCCATATGGTCTTTGCTAAGTGTGGGGATATTTAGGTCTTCTAAAAAGGCCTTTATAGCGAGTTTGTTGACTGAGTTACCTTTCTGGTATAATTTAGAATAGAAATCTTGAAATGATTGTATAATTCGTTGGGGATTTAAGGTAGTTGAGCCATCCTGTTGTCTGATTTTAGGGCATGAATAGTTACGGGGTTTGGGAGATAGCTTAGAGGCTAACATTGTGCTCATTTTATCTTTCTGCTGATAAATTTTCGCTCTATTAAAATGCAAGGAAACCTCGGCTTTAATCGTGAGCGCTAGGTTTACTGCTACTCTCGCAGTGTCTAATTGGGCAGTTTGGACCTTCGTCGGGTCATTTTTGTGCTGTTTGCATAAAGCTGAAAAGTCATTCTCGAGTTTCTCTACGTCTGAGGCTTTTTCTTTTTTAATTTGTGCCTTTTTTTTGGTTAGCTTTCCCCTGATGGTAGCTTTGTGGGCCGCCCATATAGTCTCAGCCGAGATTCCCTCTACGTCATTTAGGAGAAAATATTCTTTCAGTGCTTTGTCAATGGTTGTCACCTGGACTGGATCCTTAAGTAAAGTTTCCTTAAGTCTCCAATGTGGAAGGGGGGTTTGATGAGGTAGCCCTGTAAAACTAGGATAACCATGGAATGGTCCGAAAGGGCTGTGTCCCTGATGTAGGCTTTTTTAACTGCGGGAATATGTATTGCAGAGATAAAAATGTGGTCAATCCTGGAATATGATTGGTGGAGGTTCGAGAAATGTATGTAGTCTCTGCTAGATGGATTAAGTTCCCGCCAAATGTCAGCAAGTCCCTGTTGGTAAATCATTTTTGCTATTCTGGAGCTCTATAGTTTGGAACATTGTTCGGAAGAATTTAACTTGTCCCTTGTTGGGTTGAGTATAGTAGGAGACGAAAGAATACATATGATCCTCCAACATTCCTTTCACCATGATAAATCTGCCCTCGGTGTCCTTGTGAACCTGCATGGCAGGATTTTGCAAAAAGTATTGCTACCCCCTTTGTTTTATCTTCAGCATTCGCTAGATAGAATTGGGGAAATTGGGCATGAAGGAAGGGGGGTTATATTGTATTGGAAAGTGTGTCTCCTGCAGCAATACCACTGCCAATTTTTGTGAGTGGTATGTCTGGAGAATTTTCCTTCTCTTGATTGCAGAGTTAAATCCCTGCACATTATGGGATACTATTGTGAGTGAAGGGGGAATTGTGTTGTTAGTAGGCATGACCTTGGGTGAATGGGGGTGCATCGACATGGACATCACTTACCCTTTGTTGCATGGGTTGGACTGATCTTGGGTGAAGCTTGGCGAGGTACCCAGGACCTGAAGCTGTAGGAAGGAGTGGCGTCATCTGCAGACTGGTAGCCAGAGAGAGGAGGTTAGTGAGAAGGAAGAAGAAGAGAGAAAGAAAAAGTGCAAATAGGCCTAACAGAGGCCTGCGGCGAAGGGAGGAGGATAGGTTCCCTCCTTCATTGCTAGGTAACAAATCTAGGCAGCCGTCCGAGAGGACTACCTTTCCATCACTCGAGGATAGGGAACCCATATTCGAGAGGTGGATGGAGGCGCATGACTGCTGCCCCAGCCATAGCCAACCTTGGTGCTAAAAAAATTTTAAAAAATAACAGACAAGTAAAAATCTTAACAGATCTATAAACAGTAATCATGATGCAAAAGTGGAACATAGCCATCAGGAACTTAGTTCTTTGAAATCAGATGGGGAAGGGTCGGGTGGGGAAGGGGATTGGAACAGGATGGACTGGGAGGTTAGGAGAGGGGTGTACACATGGCACTTAAAATAGGGGAGGTATCGCAAAAGCTCATATTTTGTCAGGTTATAGCGAGTTGTGCCCTTGGAGGCCCCTTTTTCCTGGGAGAATTGTTTCAGATTCTCCCTCCATTAGCTTGAGGCATTGGTGGCTGTCCTTGAGGCTGATCGACAAGAGTTCAATATAAGTTCACATGTGTTGAGCGATAGGAGTCGACGACGGGGTGGAAAGCCGCTCTTGTCAAGGGGGTTGAATGGGGTAATACAGGGGTATCAGGAGGTTCTCCTGGGTCAGGAAGGAGAACCCAGTTCTATTTACATAGCAGGACGGTTCCCTGGAAAGTAAAGAGAATGAGCTAGTGAGAAGTCAATCGTCAGGTAGGCATGGGTTCCTTTACTCGCTTGCTTTTGTTCGTCTTCCACGTGGGAGAAATGAGACTTGTAGGAGCTGGACGTTTGGAGGATCCTGCTTGAATGTTTGAGGTGCCCATTGCTGAATCTTGTGAAATAAGTTTTAGGTATGGGAGAACCTGCTCGCCCTTAGGGAGGGAAATGAAGGAGTATGTTCTCCTTAAGTGCAAAGGGGAAGGCCCCCCAGTATTTTATCCCCTTCTGTGACAGGACCTGCAGCAGTGGTTTAAGTGCTCTGTGTCTTTGAATAGTAATTGGGGAAATATCAGCAAAGATCTGGATATCCTGTGCTTGGAAGGATATGCGGGATTTTTGTGGAGAGATTTTTATAATCACTTCTTTCACGCTGTAGTAGTGCAGTTTCACTACTATGTCCCTGGGTGTCCCATCTTTTCTGAGGGGGCCCAGCGACCTATGTGCTCTGTCCAATTCTAATTTGTGTGGCGATATGGCAGGGGTGAGGGTCTTAATGAGGTCCTGTATAGCTTTGGATGCGTCTGTGTTGGTTTCTAACCCCCTCTAATAAAGGTTAACTCCTTGATCACCCCCCGTCGCCAGTGTCACTAAGCGATTGTTTTTCTGATCTCTGTATTAGTGACACAGGTGATGCTAGTTAGGGAAGTAAGTATATAGATTCGCCGTCAGTGTTTTATAGCGACAGGGACCCCCATATACTACCTAATAAAGGTTTTAACCCCCTGATTGCCCCCTAGTTAACCCTTTCACCAGTGATCACCGTATAACTGTTACGGGTGACGCTGGTTAGTTAGTTTGTTTATTATAGTTTCAGGGCACCCGCCATTTATTACCTTATAAAGGTTTAACCCCCTAATCGCCCGGCGGTGATATAAGTTAAGTTTTAGGGTCAAATAAGGTCTGCGTCGCCCCAGGCAGCGTCAGGTTAGCGCGAGTACTGCTAACACCCACGCACGCAGCATACACCTCCCTTAGTGGTATGGTATCTGAACGGATCAATATCTGATCCGATCAGATCTATACTAGCATCCCCATCAGTTTAGGTTTCCCAAAAACACAGTGTTAGCGGAATCAGCCCAGAAACCTGCTAGCACCTGCGTTTTGCCCCTCGGCCCAGCCCTGCCCAGCCCACCAAAGTGCAGTATTGATCGATCACTGTCACTTACAAAACACTAAACACACATAACTGCATTGTTCACAGAGTCAGGCCTGATCCCTGTGATCGCTAACAGTTTTTTTGGTGGCGTTTTGATACAATCGCTAACAGTCAGGAGCTTTTTGCCCGTGAGTCTCACTAGTGTACCACTAACTTTAGAGCCCAAAATGGCAAATCGAAGGTACACTAGTGAAGAGCCCTACACGTTTCTGAGCATGACAGATAGTGAAGAGGAAGTCACTCATCTGTCAGATTCAGGCTCAGAATACGATCCTGTAGAGGACAGCGGCTCCATGACAGATAGCTCTGACGACAGAGTTGTGGTCCTTGCCAAGGTCAGGTGTACCAGACCCCGAGCTTCTTCTTCTGTCCTTGATGTGCAAGAACCGCAGGTCCCTCGTATGGAGTAGTGCAGTACTAGCAACGCTATTCCTTCTGGTGAACTGGCAAGCACCAGCGGCCTAGTACACCCTGGTCGTACATCCAGCACTGCAGTAACACTTGGTGACGTGGCAAGTCCCATAAGTGCAGTTCAAGCTGGCAAGGTGGCAAGCACAAGTAGTGTCTCCCTGCCACCAAGAAGACGAACACAGGCCCGTCGTGCCCATAGGGCCCTTCCTGCTGCATTCGCCAATCCGAATTGGGAACCCACCACTTCTGCAGCACCCGTACTTCCCCCATTCACTGGCCAACCCGGCGTTCAGGTGGAAACAGTTGATTTTACGTCACTGGATTTTTATTCGCTGTTTTTCTCCGAAGATCTCTATAGATCTATTGTGGACCAAAGCAATTTGTACGCTGGTCAACACATCGCCACTATTCACCAGTCCTCCCTTGCCAGAGATTGGAGACCAATTACGGTCTCCGAATTTAAGATCTTTCTGGGCCTTTCCCTCAACATGGGCATAAAGAAAAAGAGTGAGTTGCGGTCATATTGGTCCACTGACCCAATTCATCATATGCCCTTGTTCTCTACCTCCATGACCAGGGCATGATACGAGCAGATTTTGTGGTTCATGCACTTCAAAAACAATGAACTCTGTCATCCTCGTGGAGACCCTGAATACGATCGGCTTTACAAAATTTGGCCCCTCGTAAACCGCTTCAACCAACATTTTGCAGATTAAGTTTTCTGGCCACTTGTCATTCAAACAGTACCTTCCCAGCAAGCGTGCCAGATACGGGGTCAAGATGTATAAGCTCTGTGACAGGGCCACAGGCTATACATGTAGTTTTATGGTTTACAAGGGCAAAGATAGTCACGTAGAGCCGACAAACTGCCCTGACTACATAGGAAGCTCTGGCAAGATAGTGTGGGACTTGCTGTCACCCTTATTCGGAATGGGGTACTACTTGTACGTGGACAATTATTACACGAGCGTGCCACTTTTTAGTCACCTTTTTGATCAACAGATTCGAGCATGTGGCACCGTGCGACCTTATCGCCGGGGCTTTCCCCAGCGGCTTGTAGATTTTCATTTTAGGCTGGGGGAGAGAGCCTCCTTGCAGTGTAATAATTTGATTGCTATGAAGTGGAGGGACAATAATGCCCTGTACACACGGTCAGACATTGATCGGACATTCCAACAACAAAATCCATGGATTTTTTCCGACGGATGTTGGCTCAAACTTGTCTTGCATACACACGGTCGGACAAAGTTGTCGGAAAATCCGATCGTTCTGAATGTGGTAACGTAAAACACGTACGTCGGGACTATAAATGGGTCAGTAGCCAATAGCTTTCATCTCTTAATTTATTGTGAGCATACGTGGCACTTTGTGCATCGGATTTGTGTACACACGATCACAATTTCCGACAACGGATTTTGTTGTCGGAAAATTTTATAGCAAGCTCTCAAACTTTGTGTGTCAGAAATTCCTAATGAAAATGTGTGATGAAGCCTACACATGGTCAGAATTTCCAAAAACAAGGTCCTATCACACATTTTCCATCGGAAAATCCTATCGTGTGTACAGGGCATTAGAATGTTTTCGTTCTTACCTCCCTTCATGCAGACACGACGGTCGAAATTACTACGGCGACTGGTGTTGTGGAGAAACCCCTCTGTGTCCACGAATATAACCAAAATATGGGAGGGGTGGACCTCAACGACCAGTTGTTGGCACTGGTACCTAATTGCCCGTAAGGCCAGACGCTGGTATAAAAAAGTGTCTGTATACTTATTTCAATTGGCTTTGCTGAACGCTCATGTGCTATACAGAGCTTCAGGACGGGCTGGATCCTTCCTTAAATTCCAGGAAGAGATCGTCAGAGCCCTTCTGTTTCCAGACGGTGCTCCACCTCACCTTCCCCAACCAAATGCAGTAAGCCGCCTGCATGAGAGGCATTTTCTGTATGTCTTTCGAGTACCCCTACCCAATGAGCCCCCCAAAGAAGATGTTGTTTCTGCAGCAAGCGCGGATATAGGCGTGACACCTGGTATTATTGTCCCTCCTGTCCTGACAATCCTGGTCTTTGCATTGGTGAATGTTTTGAACGCTACCATTCACTAGTTGAGTATTAGCGTAGGGTAGAGCATTGCACAGACTAGGCACACTGACACAGGGTCTCCCAAGATGCCATCACATTTTGAGAGACCTGAACCTGGTACCAGTTACAAAAGTTATTAGTTACAAAAAAAGTGCAAAAAAATTAAAAAATATAAAAACATATAAAAAATAAAATAAAAAAACTAAAAATAGTTGTTGTTTTATTGTTCTCTCTCTCTCTCTATTCTCTCTCTATTGTTCTGCTCTTTTTTTTAACTGTATTCTATTCTGCAATGTTTTATTATTATTATGTTTTACCTAGTTTGCTTTTCAGATATGCAATTTTTTTATATTTTATTGTTTACTGTGTTTTACTGTTAACCGTTTTTTTTTGTTTTCAGGTACGCCATTCAGCTGCAGAGCAGATTTATTTATCTTGACAGCAACAGCTTTTGCTCCCACGATACATAAAGCCATGACTCCAGCGCTGTCGGAGGTGATTTCACCACCACAGTTACATACTTCAGCATATATGCCGAAGCGTGGGGGCAGCAGTGGGTGGAGGAGCGATTTGCTCCTACCTTTTGCGGGAGGATGCCCCCATGCTTCGGCATATATATATTTTAGGCACAGGTTGCGTTAAATGTTTTATTTTTTACTATTTTTTTTGTATTTGCTTTGCAGGTATGGTAAATCTTACTGTTATACTGTAATGTTACTTTGTTTTATTGTTAACCATCATTTGCTTAGCAGGTACGTCATTCAGTTGCAGCGCGGATTTATTTATCTTGACAGCAACAGCGTTTGTTCCCACGATTCATAAAGCCGTGACTCCAGCGCTGTTGGAGGTGATTTCACCACCACAGTTACATACTTCAGCATATATGCCGAAGCGTGGGGGCAGCAGAGGGCGGAGGAGCGATTTGCTCCTAACTTTTGCGGGAGGATGCCCCCATGTTTTGGCATATATATACGGTGGATGTATGCCCATCATTAGAAGTGGGTGGATGAAGGGAGGTATTCTAATGGTGGGCATATCCACCGATCAATCTCTTTTTTTCGTTCAGCCCACAGGCTGCATGAAAAAAAAGTTTACAATATATGCCCAACAAGGACCAGCAACGTACTGGTATGTTGCTGGACTTTGAGTGGTTATACCAGAATGATGCCTGCAGGTTTAGGTATCATCTTGGTATCATTCTTTTCAGCCAGCAGTCGGCTTTCATGTAAAAGCAATCCTAGCGGCTAATTAGCCTCTAAACTGCTTTTACAAGCAGTGGGAGGGAATGCCCCCCCACCGTCTTCCATGTTTTTCTCTGGCTCTCCTGTCCCAACAGGGAACCTGAGAATGCAGCCGGTGATTCAGCCAGCTGACCATAGAGCTGATCAGAGACCAGAGTGGCTCCAAACATCTCTATGGCCTAAGAAACGGAAGCTACGAGCATTTCATGACTTAGATTTCGCCGGATGTAAACAGCGTCATTGGGAAATTGGGAAAGCATTTTATCACACCGATCTTGATGTGGTCGGATGCTTTGAGGGCAGAGGAGAGATCTAGAGTCTAATAGACCCCAATTTTTTCAAAAAAGAGTACCTGTCACTACCTATTGCTATCATAGGGGATATTTACATTCCCTGAGATAACAATAAAAATGATTAAAAAAAGGAAAAATTAAAGGAACAGTTTAAAAATAAGATAAAAAAGCAAAAAAAAAAGCACCCATGTCCCCCCCTGCTCTCGCGCAAAGGCGAACGCAAGCATCGGTCTGGCGTCAAATGTAAACATCAATTGCACCATGCATGTGAGGTATCACTGCGAAGGTCAGATCGAGGGCAGTGATTTTAGCAGTAGATCTCCTCTGTAAATCTAAAGTGGTAACCTGTAAAGGCTTTTAAAGGCTTTTAAAAATGTATTTAGTTTGTCGCCACTGCACGTTTGTGCGCAATTTTAAAGAATGTCAGGTTTGGTATCCATGTACTCAGCCTAAGATCATCTTTTTTATTTCGTCAAACATTTGGGCATTATAGTGTGTTTTAGTGCATTCAAATTGAAAAAAGTGTGTTTTTTCCCCCAAAAATGCGTTTGAAAAATTGCTGCACAAATACTGTGTGAAAAAAAAAAAATGAAACACCCACCATTTTAATCTGTAGGGCATTTGCTTTAAAAAAATATATAATATTTGGGGGTTCAAAGTAATTTTCTTGCAAAAAAAATAATTTTTTCATGTAAACAAAAAGTGTCAGAAAGGGCTTTGTCTTCAAGTGGTTAGAAGAGTGGGTGATGTGTGACATAAGCTTCTAAATGTTGTGCATAAAATGCCAGGACAGTTCAAACCCACCCCAAATTATCCCATTTTGGAAAGTAGATACCCCAAACTATTTGCTGAGAGGCATGTTGGGTCCATGGAATATTTTATATTGTGACACAAGTTGCGGGAAAAAGACAATTTTTTTTTTTTTTTGCACAAAGTTGTCACTAAATGATATATTGCTCAAACATGCCATGGGAATATGTGAAGTCACACCCCAAAATACATTCTGTTGCTTCTCCTGAGTATGGGGATACCACATGTGTGAGACTTTTTGGGAGCCTAGCCGCGTACGGGACCCCGAAAACCAAGCACCGCCTTCAGGCTTTCTAAGGGCGTAAATTTTTGATTTCACTATTCACTACCTATCACAGTTTCAGAGGCCATGGAATGCTCAGGTAGCACAAACACCCCCAAATGACCCTATTTTGGAAAGTAGACACCCCAAGCTATTTGCTGAGAGGTATAGTGAGTATTTTGCAGACCTCACTTTTTGTCACAAAGTTTTGAAAATTGAAAAAAGAAAAAAAAAATGTTTTTTTTCTTGTCTTTCTTCATTTTCAAAAACAAATCAGAGTTGCAAAATACTCACCATGCCTCTCAGCAAATAGCTTGGGGTGTCTACTTTACAAAATGGGGTCATGGGGGGGGGTTGTGCTATCTTGGCATTTTATGGCCTTCGAAACTGTGATAGGTAGTGAGGAGTGAATCAAAAATTTACCCCCTTAGAAATCCTGAAGGCGGTGATTGATTTTCGTGGCCCTGTATGCAGCTAGGCTCCCAAAAAGTCCCACACATATGGTATCCCCGTACTCAGGAGAAGCAGCAGAATGTATTTTGGGGTGTAATTCCACATATGCCCATGGCATGTTTGAGCAATATATCATTTAGTGACAACTTTGTGCAAAAAAAAAAAAATTGTCACTTTCCCGCCACTTGTGTCAAAATATAAAATATTCCATGGACTCAACATGCCTCTCAGCAAATAGCTTGGGGTGTCTACTTTCCAAAATGGGGTCATATTTGGGGGAGTTTGTGCCATCTGGGCATTTTATGGCCTTCAAAACTGTGATAGGTAGTGAGGAGTGAAATCAAAACTTTACGCCCTTAGAAATCCTGAAGGCAGTGCTTGGTTTTCGGGGCCCCGTACGCGGCTAGGCTCCCAAAAAGTCCCACACATGTGATATCCTCATACTCAGGAGAATCAGCAGAATGTATTTTGGGGTGCAATTCCACATATGCCCATGGCGTGTTTGAGCAATATATCATTTACGAGCTAGGTGGGTAGAGATCAGTATTTCCAGAGATACTGGAAGCATTTTTTATGTACCAACATCCCTAAAGTAATAAAGCAAAAATATATGTGAGAAGTGGGATTTTAAAGGTACACCCAGTATCGTCTATACATGAACGTCTCGGCGGTACATGAGGAAGTTGGGAGTAGGGCAGTGGTGGGGATACCTTTGGGAGTGTTTAAGGGGGTTTGGATTTGGACCCAATTTTATAAAGTGGGTTAAGCTACTTTATTATCTACCCGAGGCCAGAGTGTCAGTGAACGGGAGAACATCGGACCCATTTCCCCTTGAAAGGGGGACTAGACAGGGCTGCCCACTTTCCCCGCTCCTGTATGCTTTGGCAGTGGAGCCACTAGCCATATCCCTTAGGAACAATCCAGAGATACAGGGCCTCAGAATGGAAAATTTGATAGAAAAGGTGAGTTTATACGCTGACGACATGCTCCTGTATCTGGAGGATACAGGTCCTTCACTACGGGCTGCCCTCAATACAATTGAAAATTTTGGAAAACACTCCGGGCTGCGTATGAATTGGTCAAAGTCACAAATTCTCCCTTTAGATATATCACCGCCCACTAGCCTTTCAGCAAATCTCCCTCTGCAGAGGGTGGCATGCATTCAATACCTGGGAATAAAAATAACTAGAGACCCCACGGAATTTTTAGACAACAACATAGAACCACTCTTTTCATATCTTAAATCACACATACAGGTATGGGCACGGCTCCCATTGGGGATCATTATTAGGATCAACCTTATTAAAATGATCATAATGCCAAAATTCTTGTATGTTTTTTGGAATTCACCAGTACTTATCCCCCTCAGGATCTTCAAAACAATCAACAAACTCATCAACTCATTTGTCTGGGGCTCGTGTAGACATAAACTGGCTTGGAACACTCTTAAAAACCCTACCACATCAGGAGGAACAGCCCTACCCGACTTTCACTCATACTATATAGCAGCACAATTGTCTCACTTTCACTACATTCACAACACAGACAGCACTAAATACCAGACTCTGGTCCGCAATAAACCTAATAAGGACACCTACTCCCCCTTGCAGGTATTGTTCAGGGGTAGATCAGGTGGGAGGGGAGTAGTTGGCCGAGGCCCCCTACTAAAACAACATCAACGTGTATGGGAGATAGCATTAAACTGATTGGCGCAGATTTTTTTCACTCTCATACTCCTCTGTGGCACAACCCGCAATTAAGAGAATTGCTTTCGATCCCTGGGGCGGTTGAATGGGCTACAAGGGGAATAATTTTCCTGTACTAGGTAATTACCCCATTGGGAGTAAGAGACTTTAGCTCTTTGAGTGCTGAGTTTCAACTGCCTCCACGTATGCTATTTAACTATAGACAACTCACACATGCCCTACAGACACAATTTGCAACTGGGTACCCAAATCCACAAGTGTTGTCCCTGGTGGATGTTATAACGGGTGCAGAATCAACTAAACTGATATCAACACTCTACTCAGCCCTTCGGGCGCGTTCGGTTGCGGGCATAATTGACACAGCGAAAATTAGATGGGAAGAGGATATAGGCCCAGTGGAAGATGATGACTGGGAAGAGGTCCTAGAAAATGTTAAAAAGGCCTCCCCTAGGCTTCCGGAGCGTATGATGCAATTATACATAATCCACAAATCCTACCTCACACCAGCTAGAATAGCAAAATTCTCCCAAAATCAAGATACTCATTGTCCAAGATGCATGAGCGTGTCAAGCTCTTTTTTCCACCTTATATGGTCTTGTCCGGTAATCCAAACTTACTGGAATCAGATTATTAAATTCCTGCTTGATGATATGGGATCCCCTGTTCAGGTGGAACCAAGGTTATGTGTACTAGGACTGCTCCCTGATGTTACCATAGACAAATTCTCTGCTACTCTTATATATGAATCACTTTTTTGCACCAGAAAACTGGTAGAAAAACACTGGTTGAGGGCCTCCCCTCCTACTTTTCGGGATTGGATTAAAATGGTGAACCTGTCCCTACCCTACAAAAAGGTTATATATAAACACAGGGGATGTCCAGCTAAGTACAATAGGATATGGGATAAGTGGCTTGACAATACCAATACATGTGATGCATAGATACTGTAGATGTATACTAAGAGGTTTGGTGCTGGGAACTGCCCTGAGATCTGTATAGTTAGGATGATGTACCTCGGGAAGGGAAGTCAGGGACTGATTGTGTCTTATCAGCGTGATTTGATTGCCAATACAAAAGTGCCAGAGTTTTCGTGTTTAGGTTACTTTAGTTTATTTTACAACAGTCTGTACACGCATGCAAATACCACATAACCACTCAGGAGATATGTATAGAGTACAATATGATTGTATGCTATTTACTTGTATGCTTTTCTAAATAAACTTGTTCATTAAAAAAAAAAAAAAAAGGTACACCCAGTATAAGGAAGAGCACTGTCAGTTAAAAATGTATACCAAATATTTATTAATACAATTTTACAAAAGAGAACAATAAAATGTGAAAACAGTTTTACATTCATAGTCAAAGGTAAACATCCTCAACCTAATATTGACAAATGAAGGAAAAGAGCTGTAGTCACAAAGAATTCTGATCATAACCACGTCCACAAATTTCAACATGTTTCGCCTGGAAGGCTTCATCAGGAAAATGGACGAGGATTTTCAATTATTCAACAACAATACTCATGATAAGAGCAACCTTGGATGTTTAAAGAAGAAAACAAAAAATAAAAGTAAATACATAGAAATGATACATGAAACATTTGTGTTTATACAACTTGAAAGCTCTTTAGCTTGTGCAACCATGACTCCACCAACCCCCCCCCCACAAAACAAAAAAACAAAAAGAAATTAAACACCAACCTCCACTCCCCCCCCACACACACACCCGACCCCAACCCAGGCCCTTTTTTATTTTATTTTTTTTCTTCCATTTGAAATACAGGAAGTGACTACCCTTTGTGGTCTATCATCTTTGGGTGTCTCTCTAGCAGCACCAATAGAAACGTGATGTAGTTTTCTACACAACGGTGTGAACCCCTTCAAGGTGAGCAGGTGCTCTTGAAGATTTAAAGACGCAGTATACACATATATATGCTTCTTGTTACACAAAATTTTAATATAGATACATGCATCTTTATATATTTTTTCAGAGACTATGGAGTAGCCCTGTCCCCTCTCCTGATTTTCGCATAGCTGCCTTTTCACAATTGGTATTGTGCCATCAGTCCTCATGAGCTCCCAATACAAATATCTTTTTATATCACGGGGTGTCGGTGAATATGGTCCACTGATTAGGTACTGCTGTGGACTTTTTCTCCCCTCACCCGTAATATGCGTGTATTTTTACTATCTATGATATATGTTACAGATACTGTAATCATTTCCTCTGCCTGTGATGGTCTTCATCTATAAGAATACACATCCCTCCCTACGAGTGATCAGGCATATTTCTGGACCTCAGGGGGAGTCTACTCTGGGGCTGCCCCTCCTCCCCTCTCCTCTCACTCGACACTTCGGGTCCTGCGACTTCCCCGGAACTCTCTATAGAGGTATGGAGTTGACGTAGGGGTTGTGTTGGTTGGGAGTATATGGAGGGGGAGGGTGAGAGCCTGGGATGGGGTCGGGTGTGTGTGTGTGTGTGGGGGGGTGAAGGTTGGTGTTTAATTTCTTTTTTTTTTTGTTTTGTGGGGGGGGGGTTGGTGGAGTCATGGTTGCACAAGCTAAAGAGCTTTCAAGTTGTATAAACACAAATGTTTCATGTATCATTTCCATGTATTTACTTTTATTTTTTGTATTCTTCTTTAAACATCCAAGGTTGCTCTTATCATGAGTATTGTTGTTGAATAATTGAAAATCCTCGTCCATTTTCCTGATGAAGCCTTCCAGGCGAAACATGTTGAAATTTGTGGACGTGGTTATGATCAGAATTCTTTGTGACTACAGCTCTTTCCCTTCATTTGTCAATATTAGGTTGAGGATGTTTACCTTTGACTATGAATGTAAAACTGTTTTCACATTTTATTGTTCTCTTTTGTAAAATTGTATTAATAAATATTTGGTATAAATTTTTAACTGACAGTGCTCTTCCTTATACTGGGTGTACCTTTAAAATCCCATTTCTCACATATATTTTTGCTTTATTACTTTTGGAATGTTGGTACATAAAAAATGCTTCCAGTATCTCTGGAAATACTGATCTCTACCCACCTAGCTCGTCATAATACCGGGTGGATAACACACCCATGATAACTCTTCTTTGGGAGTAAGAGATCAGTAACCAAATCTATTTGTTTTTTGTTGAAACTTATGATCATTCTCTTTCTATGTATCTTTTCATTACGATTTAACCTTATCAGTATTTTTTTGCTTTCTCTTTCCTGATTCATCCAAGTGGCAAACAGTGGTTATAGACATCAGTCTGGTTTGGCTGTGGTCAATATACGCTTGAATCCTACTCTCCTTCACTACATCTGGGAGCTTCACGTGAGTGAGTGCTTTATACAATGACGGATTATTTTGATCAGGTATGGGAAGGATTCGTTTCAGAGGTACAGCAGGTTCGATCCAAAGATGATGTCACTGAAGCTGAGGTAGATACTTATTTTCTGGGATTACAGCGTCTGGTTGAAAGAAAGACCCGTTTATTTTGGCATAAGGAATATTTTGGAAAATATGTGACAAACCAGATCATACCATGGGGTCTGCGTATCCAAATTTTCCCAAATATAAAGAAGGTTGAACCAAATGTAAAAAAAGCATGGGAAGCAAACTTGCAGGCTTGCTCCCTGCAAATGATGCAAATACTTAGTGACCAATATAAAACGGACAGTGGGGAACTGGATAAAGAAATTCTGAAATGGCAGGAGGATCATGGCCATTTATCCTCTCATAATTGCTTTCTTGGAAAAGATAAGATTTTGAAACAGCATTTAACAAAATATGCCACAAATGTAATCAAAACCAAAGAAAACAAACTTATGAGAGATAAAAAAGCATACGATCAGGACCAAGCATATAAGTGGCACCAACAGGGCCATCATCCCCGCCGGAAGGACCACATACAGTCGGGTTCCCCCGACTCATAATGTGGATCTGGTTGAATCCGACAGTTCATCTATGTCCTCGGCCTCTTATGTCCCGATAGCTACACATCATAGTGACTCCAGTGGGGCTTCAAGAAAAAGAAAAAAAGATAGCGAAACAAGCTCACAAGAACACCCCTGGTCACTCTATGATAAAAGTAATGACAAGAAAACATGTTTGCAACGCCCACGTGGCGGTGCAACCCCCAATACCTCAAGAAATGGTAACATACAAAACCACTCACTTGTGACATTAACCACTCCAACAGTGAACAGGTCACTGGCGGGACCTATGTCCCAACAAACATTGGAACAACACTCAGCTACGACTGCCTTCCCTACAGATTTCCGGATGGCACCCATATTCAGTTCCAATACCTTGGACTCCAGGCATAATTCCTTACCTACACCTACCCCTGCACGAACAACAAGCCAACCGTTAAAGTAGATGGTCCCGGTTCCATCCCTGATGGCAACCGGGATAAATTTGACATTATAAACTTGTCCTCACACCCTTTGACAGAGGATGAGATCACCTTATTGGAACTAGGTCTCACCTTCTGTCCGGATGAGGAGGCAAATAAATTTGAACTGATCAAGGATCTGCACCTCTTTGCCAGACGCCTCATGTACAAAGTTTTATATGATAAAGATTCAAATAATCTTGAGATATCGAACTCACACAATGCCAATTTAGAAGGTGTTACCTTTGAGGACTTACAAGCTCTTCAGGATTTAATGGATCTGTGGGAGGAGAGCAACCCGGAGGAGGTGGGTTGTATATTTAACCCACCTGGACCGGAGGTCTCCCAACCTGACAATCGGGGGTTGGCTTATCTAACAACCCTCTCTATTCCTATAACCCTTCCTCTATATCTTTTGTTGGAATAACTTTTGAGACACCAAAGACATATAAACGCAAATACAAGTCTTCCCCTGTCTTACAGGGAAACTCCAACCTGTGGGCCTTTGTGATCCAGGTCACTAAAGAGATTGAATCCACTAATTGGCTAACTGGTCCTCCGGGGCAATCTACCTAAACACCTGAAAAAGGCACTACGTGACCTGGGGTCCAATAAGAACATTGTAATAAAACCATCTGACAAAGGTGGCAACCTTGTTCTAATGGATATAAAACAATACGAGCAAATGTGTTTTGATATCATACGTAATACCAATTGGTACAGACCAGTTCCGAAATCTCATGTTAATTACTATGTGAAGCTTTATAAGGATATTTTGGCCACCGCGCATTATAGGGGAGTCATAGACTCCAATACACTAAAATTCTTGGATTCTACCAATCCGGTGACTCCAACATTCTACGCACTACCCAAAGTGCACAAAAATTTACAGAACCCTCCAGGTCGACCAATCATTTCGGGGTGTGGATCTCTGACAGAAAAGGCCAGCCAACTAGTGGACGAGTATTTATATCCCCATGTAAAGGGACTTTTTTCTTTTGTCATGGATACCATTGAGTTATTGAAAACATTGGATGGATTACAGCTACCCCAAGGATGTTGGCTAGTTGCGATCGATATAGAGGCCTTGTACAACTCCATACCCCATACCAGAGGTGTGGAGGTTGTGTGAGAATTTTTGAACGAATGAGATCTTGATTCATGGAAGTACAATGAATTTGTGATTGAAATTCTTAATTTTATACTTACACATAATATCTTCGTGTTTAAGGGTTCCCACTACCTCCAGGTACAGGGCGTGGCAATGGGGGCGAAATGTGCCCCCTCCTATGCAAACCTGTGCCTGGGGAGGTGATAACGAGACCTTTTCTTTGATGAGTCCAAATCAGAGTTCATTGGCAAAATTGTATCATGGCATCGATACATAGATGATGTTTTTATGGTGTGGGCAGGATCAAGAGAACAACTATCAGAATTCCTGGTTGGTCTACAGGTAAACACATACAATCTGAAGTTTACATATACATTTGACCAGTCAAGAATTACCTTCCTAGACATAGAGATCTTTATCAATGAAACAGGGACACTCTGTTCCACATTATATAGAAAACCTTCAGCAGGAAACAGCTTACTGCATGCCAGTAGCTCGCACCCTGAAAAATTAATCAAAAGTATCCCTTTCAGTCAATTCTTGCGACTGAAACGCAATTGTACATTGGATACAGACTTTCAAAAGGAGGCAAATTTGCTACGCGATCGCCTCCTAGCCAGGGGCTACAGTAGAACATGCTTGAAAAAAGCTTTCAATAGGGTAAAAAATCAGAACAGGCAACTTTTATTGTACAAGCCCAGACGGGACAAAGTATCAACGTCAACAAGAGTGATCACTAAGTACAACAGACAACATGCAAAGGTGCAACATATTTATAAAAAGTTCTGGTACCTATTGGCAGTCGATCAAAAAATCTCTAAGTTCGTTAAACCCCATCCAGAGATCACCTTTAAACACTCTCGCTCTCTGAGAGATATTCTAGTGAGTAGCCACCACAGTAATCAGACCACTCTAAAATCTAAGTCATCAGGTACCTACCTATGTGGCAGGTGCTACTATTGCCCCTTCATCTTAGAAGGGAACAATGTCACTCTTCCCAACAACAATATCTGGACCCCCAAATACAGAACCAACTGCCAATCGGTTGGTTCTGTATGCTTAATGAAGTGTCGTTGTGGGGCATTTTACGTGGGAAAAACAAAGTGCCCACTTTTCTGCAGAATCAGGGACCATGTGTCCCTTATCTCCAAACATAGGATGGAAACACCAATCAGCCATCATGTGGGGCTATACCACAACTTTGATTTAAAAGTCATTGGTTTTTTTAGTCTCGAACATATTCCAAAACATGAACGAGGCGGTGATATAGATAATAAACTCCTCCAATTGGAGACGAGATGGATCTACTGTTTACAGGCTACTCGGTCCCCTGGCCTCAATGAGGGGATTAGCTACAAGCCTTTTCTATAAACATCACCCCTTACTGAGATTTGCCACTCATGTCCTTTTGGGAGAACGTGCCCGGTTTTGAGAGTTCCATCTGGTTATATAGACCAAGGGGTTAATTCCTTAATGTGGCTTTTTTCCTTGGCACACTGATCATGGGATTGCGTCATCCATGTCAATACCCACTTCTCCCTTGTTCTTTCCTCTTTTCCCTCCCTTTGGGCCCCCCCTTTTCCCCTCCCCCCCTTTCCCTTTTTCCCCCACTTTGGAAACACTCACCACGCTCGAACATTATGGGATTGCTAGACGTATATTTTTATCGCAACCAATTCCCGGTTAGCTGTCTAGGCTAGGGTTGCCTTTATTAGAAATAATACATCTTTTGGAATAGGGAAAACAATACACATAGAGTAAGCTATAATGATGTGTATATCGATATAATCTTCTATATGTGGATGCAAATTAGGGGTGCATTACTGTAAATGAATTATTGTGATGTGTAATTATGACCACACCCAAACTTTGTGGGTTTTTTTACCCCTTTTTTTTTTTTACCCCTCCCCGGGCTTTTTTGTTCCCTCGTTTTTACCTCCCCAGTCCAGTGCCGTTTGATCCCCGTATGGACGCCCATGGGTGTGGACTAGGTTGGACATACATCCCCCTTGGGTTTTTTTCCTTTCTGGGGGGGTGCCAACCCGGCACACGCCCACCTTGAGGTTTCCTTTTGGCCCATGGCATCCCGGTCCAACCATATCCTACAGCCACTATATACCATCTGTCCAAGCGTTTCCACTCTCTTGGCTCAGCACTGTCTCCAATGGGAGTTACATCGTTGTTTTTGGCAACCGGAAGCAGTTTTTACTTCCGGGTTGTTGTATCCGGTTCCGGGTATTCAGTCCAGGGACCTGGGACCTCCCTCTTGCGTCCGCTTGGCGTCGGTGCAGCGTGATGACATTTTGCCGCCATGGGGAGGGATATTTAAACCCCACACATCTAAATGCTTGTGTTAGCAGCTTGGGAGCTCATGCTAAACATGAACGCCGGCACCAGGTAAAATCACAATGACTGTCAGTAGGTCTAGCACTTTGCGATTTATTCAACTGAGAACTAAGCACTATTTTGGGTGCCTTATCTCTTTCTTACTCCTTTTTTTTTCTTTTTTCTTTTTTTCCTGATTTTCACATGGCTGCCTTTTCACAATTGGTATTGTGCCATCAGTCCTCATGAGCTCCCAATACAAATATCTTTTTATATCACGGGGTGTCGGTGAGTATGGTCCACTGAATAGTTGTGGACTTTTTCTCCCCTCACCCGTAACATGCGTGTATTTTTACTATCTATGATATATGTTACAGATACTGTAATCATTTCCTCTGCCTGTGATGGTCTTCATCTATAAGAATACACATCCCTCCCTACAGGTGATCAGGCATATTTCTGGACCTCAGGGGGGAGTCTACTCTGGGGGTGCCCCTCCTCCCCTCTCCTCTCACTCGACACTTCGGGTCCTGCGACTTCCCCGGAACTCTCTATAGAGGTATGGAGTTGACGTAGGGGTTGTGTTAGTTGGGAGTATATGGAGGGGGGAGGGTGAGAGCCTGAGTTGGGGTCGGGTGTGTGTGTGTGGGGGGGTGGAGGTTGGTGTTTAATTCCTTTTTTTTTTGTTTTGTGGGGGGTTTTGGTGGAGTCATGGTTGCACAAGTTAAGAGCTTTCAAGTTGTATAAACACAAATGTTTCATGTATCATCTCCATGTATTTACTTTTATTTTTTGTTTTATTCTTTAAACATCCAAGGTTGCTCTTATCATGAGTATTGTTGTTGAATAATTGAAAATCCTCGTCCATTTTCCTGATGAAGCCTTCCAGGCGAAACATGTTGAAATTTGTGGATGTGGTTATGATCAGAATTCTTTGTGACTACAGCTCTTTCCCTTCATTTGTCAATATTAGGTTGAGGATGTTTACCTTTGACTATGAATGTAAAACTGTTTTCACATTTTATTGTGCTATTTTGTAAAATTGTATTAATAAATATTTGGTATACATTTTTAACTGACAGTGCTCTTCCTTATACTGGGTAAACCTTTAAAATTCCACTTCTCACATATATTTTGCAATATATCATTTAGTGACAACTTTGTGCAAAAAAAAAAAAAGTTTGTAATTTTCCCGCAACTTGTGTCAAAATATAAAATATTCCATGGACTCAACATGCTTCTCAGCAAATAGCTTGGGTTGTCTACTTTCTAAAATGGGGTCATTTGGGGGGGGGGTTGTGCCATCTTGGCATTTTATGGCCTTCAAAACTGTGATGGGTAGTGAGGAGTGAAATCAAAAATGTACGCCCTTAGAAATCCTGAAGGCGGTGCTTGGTTTTCGGGGCCCCCTATGCAGCTAGGCTCCCCATACTCAGGAGAAGCACTAAATGTATATTGGGGTGCAATTCCACATATGCCCATGGCCTGTGTGAGCAATATATCATTTAGTGACAACTTTTTGTAATTTTTTTTTTTGTCATTATTGAATCACTTGGGACAAAAAAAATAATATTCAATGGGCTCAACATGCCTCTCAGCAATTTCCTTCGAGTGTCTACTTTCCAAAATGGGGTAATTTTGGGGGTCTTGTACTGCCCTGCTATTTTAGCACCTCAAGAAATGACATTGGCAGTCATAAACTAAAAGCTGTGTAAATTCCAGAAAATGTACCCTAGATTGTAGACACTATAACTTTTGCGCAAACCAATAAATATACGCTTATTGACATTTTTACCAGACATGTGTCCAAATACATTTTGGCCTAAATGTATGACTAAAATTGAGTTTATTGGATTTTTTTTATAACAAAAAGTAGAAAATATCATTTTTTTTCAAAATTTTCGGTCTTTTTCCGTTTATAGCGCAAAAAATAAAAATCCCAGAGGTAATCAAATACCATCAAAAGAAAGCTCTATTTGTGGGAAGAAAAGGACACAAATTTCGTTTGGGTACAGCATTGCATGACCGCGCAATTAGCAGTTAAAGCGATGCAGTGCCAAATTGTAAAAAGTGCTCTGGTCAGGAAGGGGGTAAATCCTTCCGGGGCTGAAGTGGTTAATAAGAGATCCTCACTTGGCTCAGTTGAAAAAATGGAAAATTTAATCTCAGCGAGGACTGTTATTGCTACGCACTGGCATAAACCATATACTCCTACTGTGTCTGAGTGGACAGACATGGAAATGGACTCTTTGCCATATGGAACAAATGGTCTCTTGGGAAAATGGCACAGAAGAGGCATTTTAACTGACTTGGACAGTGTGGAATCATTTTAGATACTTATCAACTTTTGCATTTTTTTTTTATTTATAGTGTCAGGGTCTCCATATCCCCCCCTTTTTTCTTTGTCTCTCTACTCTTTACATTTCTTTCTTTCTTTCTTTCTTTCTTTCTTTCTTTCTTTCTTTCTTTCTTTCTTTCTTTCTTTCTTTCACCCAGTATATACTCTTTACTGTATATGACCTATACTTGGGATGCAGACTTAATTCTTGTGGGTTAGGACCCAATTTTTATGATTACTGTTGGATATACATTTGTTCTATAAATATATTTGGGTCTTCTTTAGATACAATACTGTAAGATTCTTTGGAATGCTTTTGTTTCTCATTGTTTTACCTTCAGAGTATTTCTATATTATATACTGTGTCACTATGACTTTGAAATTATAGATATACCGAGCTGTTCTGTATTCCTTTGTTGACTGTACATGTTCTCTTTCTTGTACTTGTGGAAAGCTATAATAAAGCAGATTAAACAAAAAAAAAATGGAAAATATTCCAAAAATAGATCAAACATTCACTTAGGTGAAAAATAAAAAAAATAGCAGAGTTTACAACTAGCTAAAGTATATGTGAACCCTTACCTTGTAAAACAATCCAAACAGTTGAAAATAGAAATGAAAGGCAAACCATTTGTGTGCACAGATAAATAAATATATAAATACCTACTTTTTTTCTTTCTTCAGAAGCAGGGCTTTTTTTCTCAGAGAATAGGTACAGGAACCCAACCTCCCCAGTCAACTCCCCACCCCCCAGCCCCACCCCCTCCCGCCCCCTATCCTACCCCTACTGCCCCCAATCTCGCCATTCCGTTGGGAAGAGAAGTAAAATGATGGATGTGGTCAAGGCTCAGAACTGCGTTTCGCACACAATTCAAGGTTCAGGAAAGTGTAACACATGGAGTTGTGCAGTGTTGAGGAGTGTGTATCACAAAGTGTGCAGAAAAAAAATTCCATCCTCATTCATAGCTCAACTCCCCCCCATCCACAGCTTGCCTTCTCTACCTCCTGTCAGGGAGGTCACCCTCCACAGGTCACCTTCTCTAGCCTTCCCTCCCCATCTGAAGCTCACCGTCTCCCACCTGTCTATAGGTCACCCTCTCCCCCATCCACAGCTCACCTTCCCTCCCCATTCACAGGTCACCTTCTCTCTCCCCCATCAACAGCCCACCTTTCCTCCCCATTCACGGGTCACCTTCTCTCTCCCCATCAACAGCCCACCTTCCCTCCCCATTCACAGGTCACCTTCTCTCTCCCCCATCATCAGCCCACCTTCCCTCCCCATTTACAGGTAACACTCTCTTTCCCCATCAACAGCCCACCTTCCCTCCCCATCTGAAGCTCACCATTTCCCACCTGTCTATAGGTCACCCTCTCCCCCATCCACAGCTCACCTTCCCTCCCCATTCACAGGTCACCTTCTCTCTCCCCCATCAACAGCCCACCTTCTCTCCCCATCTGAAGCTGACTGTCTCCCCCCATCCACAACTCCCCTTCCCTCCCCATCCACAGGTCACCCTCTCCCCCTTGTGTACAGGTCACCTTCTCTTCCCCCCTGTCCACAGGTCACCCTCTCCCCCATCCACAGCTCACCCTCTCCCTCCCTATACACAATTCACCCTCTCCATCCCTATCCACAGCTTACCCTCTCCCTCTTGTGTACAGGTCACCTTCTTTTCCCCCATCCACAGCTCACCTCTCCCTCCCTATCCACAGGTCACCTTCTCCCCCCCCCCCCCCCCATGTCCACAGGTCACCTTCTCAATGCACTCTCACTTCTTCAAAGTTTACAGCTCAGTTTATCTTCACAGGAGAATAACGGTGTAGTTGGCTCCATTCTATAAGGTAAAACAGGCTTTTTTTTCCCCTCAGCCTACTATGCAGTCTCCTCTTTGCAGTGTCACCTGTCAGATCATCAGTGTTAACAGGGCTGAGGAGGACTGCTACACAGATCTGATAGGCAGCAGGAGTGGACAGAAGATACCTCTGGAAGCCCCAGATTAAAAAAACTCCGGAGCACCTATCATCAGGTGTGCGGAAGGTGCCCTGGGTGCCGATGCTAGCACACAGCTGGTGGAGGAAGTATAATAGAGAACTTCCTCCACTGGCTTCAGTGTTGACTGACAGCCTGGAAAGGAGAGGGCTGCCATAGGTGGTGGAACACTGTTCCATCGAGTTCTGGCTGAAAAAAGCCCTAAAGGACTTAGAGAGGTGGGGGTAGAGAAACAGCAGTAATCTAATCTTCCCAGTGAATGGCTGTGCAGGGGAGTGTGTCAGAAAATGACTGATGATTGGAGTGTAGGCACGCTGTTCTCTTAGCACAGCCAGAAAACTGACCAAGCTGGGAAGGATGTGCTGTCATGCCTAGCATGTTGATTTGAAATAGGAAAGCAGGGGGACTGGCAGGATCACCAGGTATTTTACATAAAGGAAGAAATACAAAGAGAAAAAAAAGTTTTTAAACACAGGTACATGGTACAACAGACTCATATCAGGAATATGAAATGTTGGGAATATTAGTTAAGTAATTAATAATTGAAAACCTGTATTAGAGAAGAAAGGAGTAAGTGAGCTTAGTGAGAGCTGTCACAACTTTTTAGCAGTCTACACTAGCAGAGAATCGTTTCTCTTCATTGTAATGCTGCATACACACAATCAGACATTTTTACAACGAAATCCTGGAATTTATTTCCAACGGATGTAGGCTCAAGCTTGTCTTGCATACACACGGTCGCACAAATGTTGTCGGAAATTCCGATCGTCAAGAACGTGCTGACGTACAGCACGTATGCCGACACTATAAAGAGGAAGTTCAATAGCCAGTGCGCCACCCCTTGGGCTCCTTCTGCTAATCTCATGTTAGTAGAAGTTTGGTGAGAGATGATTCGCGCTTTTAGCCTCATGCTTTTCAGATCATTACTGCTCTTCAGTTTGTGCTTGTGGGTTTGTATCTGGTTTTCAGTACGTGTAGTCAGTCCGTATCTGGTTTTCAGTGCGTATTTTTATATTACATATTTGATTTTCAGTGTGTTCTTGTCTGCTCCTTTCTGATTTTCAGCTCGCTCTTCTCAGGCCTTTCTGATTTTCAGTGCGTTCTGTTAGTTCATTCTGACCAGCCGACCGTTTTGAAGCCATGTTACGGGTGCATACTCATCGTAGAGTTTGTGCTGTGCAGGGGCTTGGTGTTGGGGTTCTTACTGTGTATTGTATTTCTTTCATCATTCCATAATTACCATGATTGTAATATGCTGTGAATGTCCTCTTTGTCCTCATGCATGCTGGAAGTTTTTAAAGTTCATTTTTTGTCCTTCATGGCATATTTGCCTTCACTAACGTCCCTAGCATGCTATCCTGGGCCCATACACACCTAGCCTAGTCACTTAACAATGTATTTTGTCAGCTCCATAGTAGTGCTTTACCCTAAACACCCCCTAAAATGTGTCCAAATGTTATTTGTGTCCTTAAATTCAGGCACCTTTTTTTGGGGGTCCCAAAATCATTTCGAACCCTCCCTCCCCCCAACCACTAAGTCAACCGATAACAATACTTTATCTGCTAACTTTGCCAAACCCATACACACTATACCTATCTCTTTTGTGGTCATATTTATGGATGAATTCACCAAAGCATGTAGTGAAAGGGCCTGCCTGAATGCTTTCTAATGGTACTGTTTAAAGTTTTGTTCTCCTTGTATCTTGATAGGTAATTGCAGAATGTAAAAATGTGCTTCAATTTGGACAGTGTGTATTCATATTTTTGGATTTTGACACTTCTTACCTGTCCAGTGGGCTGCCAATAGTGTAAGTAAGGAGGGGCTGGCCAAAGTAACACACATTATTTATGCATTCAGCTCTCAATGAAGTGTAGAGGGTTACCTGTTCAAAATATACCCCCCCGTAAAATTTTTACAATGGGCCATCAGAGGGGGCGAGGAATCTGATAAGTGGACTTTAGACTTTTGTGTTTAAATACTCCTTCAAATAAATGTTATACTGATGTTCGCCAAGAATGTTTGTGTCTAATCTGCTTGTAATGTTATGTGCAAAAGTCCTATTTTTTTTTCTTGTTGGACTCCACAGTTTCCTTCAACGCCACAGCAATGGCAGACTGTGGCTTCCCAATTTGCCCAGTGGTGGGACTTTCCCAACTGCGGAGGGGCAATAGATGGGAAACACATCCACATAGTCCCACCCCCCAACTCTGGGTCATACTATTACAACTATAAGGGGTTTAATAGTATTGTGATGTTGGCAGTGGTGTCAGCACAATATGATTTAACTATGTGGACATGGGGAAGAATGGTGGAGTCATCACCCAGACTGAGTTCTACGGATGGTTCCAGAGTGGTGGCTTGGGATTGCCACCTCCGAAAGACAACGTGGCTGGTCTGCTGTTTGTCTTTGTCGCTGATGAAGCGTTTGGGCTTGGTGAACACTAGGGATGAGCCGAACACCCCCCAGTTCGGTTCGCATCCAGAACATGCGAACAGGCAAAAAATTTGTTCGAACACGCGAACACCGTTAAAGTCTATGGGACACGAACATGAATAATCAAAAGTGCTCATTTTATAGGCTTATATGCAAGATATTGTCATAAAAACTGACAATAACGTAACCCGGTGACCCCGCCCCCCTCTGACAACACGAGGAAAGCCACAGGGAATTCCCCGTGAAGTCCCCGTGCGTCAGAGGAGGGCGGGGTCACCGGGTGGCCCCACCCTCCATTATATAAGAAGTGTCAGAAGAACCGAAGCATCACACAGTGGAAGACTCCCACTGAGGAGGATTGTGCGAGAAGAAACCAGAGGAAGATGCGGGACGAGAAGAGTGGAGGAAGAAGAAGATGGAGAAGAAGAAGATGGAGAAGAAATAGATGGAGGAAGAAGAAGAACACCGAAGGAAGACCAGAAGAAAGAAGATGGAAGAAGAAGAAATTAATAAAGGACTTGTCAAAAATCGTCTCTTGTGTTTTTTAACCTTTTTGACACTCTTTTTGTGAAATGGCAGGGGTACATTTGTACCTCATTACCAATTCACATGGGGGCGGGATCTGGGGGTCTCCTTGTTAAAGGGGGCTTCCAGATTCCGATAAGCCCCCCACCCGCAGACCCCCAAAACCACCAGGCAAGGGTTGTGGAGATGAGGCCCTTCTCCCCATTCAACATGGGGACAAGGTGCTTTGGGGGGCTACCCCAAAGCACCCTCCCAATGTTGAGGGCATGTGGCTTGGTACGGTTCAGGAGAGGGGGAGCTCTCTCCCCCCCCTTTTTTTTCCTGCAGCCTGCCAGGTTGCGTGCTAGGATAAGGGTCTGGTATGGATTTTTGGGGGGACCCCACGCCATTTTTTAAAAAAAATTTGGCATGGGGTTTCCCTTAAAAACCATACCAGATCTAAAGGGTCTGGTATGGATTTTAAGGGGGACCCCTACGCCATTTTTTTAAAAATTTTGGTTCATGCCATTTTTATCAATGAACTTTTATGTGTATTGCCGGACCGAAAATTCATTATAGCCGGCACTAGCGATAGTAGCAATAGTAGTTTTACATGACTTTTTTTCCTTTAGAAATGTCATTTTGCTGTCAGACTGTTCTAAACATGGGAAACATGCGCCACTTTACAGGCATACTATAGACACCCCCCAGGTACGAAATTGAAAGGAATATTATACTTTTATTGTTTCATTTTAAGCATTATTAAAATCACTGCTCCCGAAAAAACGACCGTTTTTAATACTTCTTTTTGCATTGATACATGTCCCCAGGGGCAGGACCCAGGTCCCCAAACACTTTTTTATGACAATACCATGCATATAAGCCTTTAAAATTAGCACTTTTGATTTCCCCCATAGACTTTTAAAGGGTGTTCCGTGACTTTCGAATTTGCCGCAAACACCCCAAATTGTTCGCTGTTTGGTGAATGGGCGAACAGCCAATGTTCAAGTCGAATTCATGTTCGACCCGAACATAAAGCCCATCCCTAGTGAACACCTGATGTGGCCATTCCCCATGAGGACCCTCACCCCGGACCAGCATGCTGCATTCTCCACAATTTTTTAAGGAGAAATTCTATGAACTATGTGGCCTTAGTTTGGCCCGAGGCCGGATTTCAAGACCAAACCCTAATGGCGCTTGAAGCTGGCCGTCCTGGCTTGCTCCCCCAAAGTGCCTGCAAGGTCCGTCTAAAATATATGGAATACTTTGCGGGTAGGGGGGTCATTGATATGCCAGAAAATGTTTAAGAAATATTTTTTAAATAAATGTGTATTTTAAACTGAAAGAATATTTCCTTTGATTTACTGCTTGTGTTTCTTTTAAGCTGTCTCCTAGGTTATCCAATGGGCTTTTCTTTTTTGACATTTTCTTCAATAGTGCAAATGTAATTTATTTGGTACATGAGGTGACAATCTCTTCTTCAGATCAATCTCAGACTCCGTGCTTAGGAC